>NC_133457.1:96869886-97180422 GCF_048565385.1 Saimiri boliviensis | reverse complement strand
TACCATCCTGTTATACTGCCGTCCTGCTCATCACAACCTGGATTCCTAGAGAGAAAATCTTTGCTCCCGGGCGAACAGCCCGCGCTCAGCACGGTGCCCAACACCTAGTGGGCACTCGATAGACACACTGATGAAAGGAGGCAGTCCCAAGAATTGGCTTACTTTCTGCCATGCACCACGCTAAGACTTTAATGTAGCTACTATTATTGTCCCCGTTTTACAGATGAGGAAGCCGAGGTCCAGAGCGGTGAAAGCACCTGTCCAAGGTCACACAGCACGGAACCCAACCCAGGTCTGAATCCACAACCGGATCTCTCGGCCCTCAGGCGACATGGCCTCCTACAAAATGGGTCCCCAGAGCTCCCAGCACGGCCCACCTTGCCCACACCCTCCCGGGGCCTAAGAACCCTGGGACCTCCCGCCGCGTTAGCGCAGGGTCCACACCTCAGCGGCGGCCCAGAAGCCCCCACACCTCGGAGCAGCAGCCCCCACTTCCGGCCCGAGACCCCGCCCCCCGGAGCAGAGCGGAGCGCGCGCCCCCCGGCCCAGCCCGCGCGCGCCGGGTCACGGCCCCGCCCTTCCCCCACCCGGCTCGAACCGCACCGCCGTGTGGAGCGGCCCTGGCGTCGCCCGCAGAGCCTGCCTGCGCACGCCCGGCCTTGGCCCACGCGACCGCCCCCACAGCCGCCCCTCCCCGGGCCCCGGCCGGCTCACCGGCTCTCTGCGGAACCGCGTCCACTGCTCGCACCCGGCTCCGGTTCCGTCTTCTTCTCGTTCAAACCGCCAGACCCCGCCCGCTCGCCCGCGCGATGACCTCACACGCACCCCCCCCGTTACGCGCCGACGTAAAGGCTCGTCATCGCCCGCCGGCTCCTTTTATAGAGAGGGACCCAGCCGCGCGCGGAGGGCGGAGCTCAGCCCCTGATCGACCGAAGGGGAGCTGGGGGGCGGGGCCCCGACCGCCGGAGCGACTGCGGCACGTGGTCGGCCGCAGCCAATGAGGTCCCGCCCCGGTCCGGTGTGACTTCTCCAGTTACAAAATCCCCACCGCGGTAGCGAAAAAACAATTGCTTTCACAATGAATTTTTTCTTTAGAGACAGATGGAAGTCTCGCTGTGTTGCCCAGAGTGGTCTCGAACTCTTGACCTCAAGAGATCCTCCCGCCTTAGCCTCCCAAAACGCTGAGATTACAGGCGTGAGCCACCGCACCCAGTCTTACAATGAATTTCTGTAAGAATAGGTTATTGAATAATAAAGATACTTGATAGACACTTTAGGGAAAGGCTAAGAAGTCAACGTTCTGGGCCGGGCGCGGTGGTTCACACCTGTAATCCCAGCACTTTGGGAGGCTGAGGTCAGGAGTTTGAGGCCAGCCTGACCAACATGGAGAGGACCAACATGGAGATAACCATCTCTACTAAAAAAATATAAAAATTGGGCCGGGCACAGTGACTCAAGCCTGTAATCCCAGCACTTTGGGAGGCCAAGGCGGGTGGATCACAAGGTCAAGAGATCGAGACCATCCTGGTCAACATGGTGAAACCCCGTCTCTACTAAAAATACAAAAAATTAGCTGGGCATGGTGGCGCGTGCCTGTAATCCCAGTTACTCAGGAGGCTGAGGCAGGAGAATTGCCTGAACCCAGGAGGCGGAGGTTGCGGTGAGCCGAGATCGCGCCATTGCACTCCAGCCTGGGTAACAAGAGCGAAACTCCGTCTCAAAAAAAAAAAAAAAAAATTATATATATATATCTATATGTCTGTGTGTGTGTGTGTGTGTGTGTGTGTGTGTGTTAGCCGGGTGTGGTAGCACGTGCCTGTAATCCCAGCTACTTGGGAGGCTGATGCAGGAGAATTGCTTGAACCCAGGAGGTGGAGGTTGCAGTGAGCTGAATTGCACCTCTGCACTCCAGCCTGGGCAGCAAGAGCGAAACCCCGTCTCAAAAAAAAAAAAAAAGTAGGAAGGGAAGGAAGGTAGGAAGGAAGGCAAATTGAACACTACAAAGGTCGGCAGGTACTTTCCAGCTCCAGGAAAACAAAAAACAACAAACAAGGACAACAAAGATGCAGTGAGACCGAGGAGAAAAAGGAGACTGGCTTCCTAGAGCAGATTCCAATGCGCAACTCCTTTTGCTACAGATGCTGGGTGACCTTGGGTATGTGATGAGACCTCTTTGGAATCAGTTCTTTTACTCATAATCATGGTAATCAGGCCTCATAGGGTTGCCAGAATTCTCTAACAGTAATAAGAAAGCATTTTGGGGGTCATTTGTCACTGTCATTTACTCAGCATTCAGTCCCCACCAACTTCTCCCATGGGCCTCATATACACTGAATTATTTGATCCACACATCAGCTCTGTGAGGTTGATATTATCCCTATTTTATACTTGGGTAAACTGAGGCACAAGGAGTCTGTGGAGCACCCCCAAGATCACAAATTGGCAGGGAAGTAAAGACAAGATGGGAACCCTAGCAAGTAGCATTGTGATCCCCACAGGATGTGGGGGGCGGGGAAAGGCACAAGTTCCACACCCGATGCCACTGTTGCTACCGTTGACACCAGTCAGTCTGGCTGCTGACAACATCTGGGGAAATATTACCCTACCTTTTTAAAAAGGTTTGTTATTATTATTTGAGGCAGGGTCTCACTGTTGCCCAGGCTGGAGTGCAGTGGAGCAACCTCGGTTCACTGCAACCTCTACCTCCTGAGGTCATATCATCCTCCCACCTCAGCCTCCCGAGTAGCTGGGACCACAGGGGTGCACCACCATACCTCACTCATTTTTAAATTTTTTTGTAGAGAGGTGGTTTCATACCCCATGCTGCCCAGGCTGGTCTCAAATCCTGAACTCAAGTGATCTGTCTACCTCAGCCTCCCAAAGTCCTGGGATTACAGGGGTGAGCCACTGTGCCTGGCCCAAGGCTATTATTACTGATAAGCATTGGATGTTACTGTCGATACCTGCATCCAGTCCTCCTTGTCATCAACACATTAATGGTTCTGATTTTTTACAAAAATGTCTCTTTGTAGACTTTGTAGAGTTTATTGCCTGACAGGTGTAAGGCAAAGGACTTTCCCTATTGCCTTTGAACTTCAGGAACCTTATGAAGTAGGTAGGATTTATTATTTCCTTTTTTTTTTTTTTATTTTTTTAGGAAGGGTCTCCTTTGTCATCCAAGCTGGAGTGCAATGGTGCAATCTCAGCTCACAGCAACCTCCATTTCCCAAGTTCAAGTGATTATCCCACCTCAGCCTCACCGAGTAGCTGGGACTACAGGTATGTGCCACCACGCCTGGCTAATTTTTGTCTTTTTTAGTAGACATGGGGTTTCCCCATGTTGACCAGGCTGGTATCTTTTAGATGAGAGATGAAGATCCCCAAGAGGTTAAGTCGTTTGCTTGCTCCAAGTGACACGGTAACACACCAGACCCCAGACACAAATCCAAGCAAACACAGACTGCTTCAGCAAAGGCCTCTGCTCCAGCCTCTTTCCCCAGATCAGAGCATTCACTGCATTCTCCCCTGGCCTCAGAACATAGATCACTCAGATCTCAGCCTAACCTGAGAAAACACAAAAATTATCCCATAACCCCCTCTGAGGACCCCCACCCCACAAGTAGGCCAGGACACCGAGGCCCCCTCACCTGGAGGGCTCATCCATTTCTCTTGGGGTTTTGAGGCTGGGGCTGTTTATTTGGCTTCATTCTGTCCTGGCATTTGGTACAGCACTGTATACAAGATGGCTTAATTGGGTGGCCCAGGTCCCTGGGGTCTCAACACCTGGGGAAGTGTGAAGAGGTTGTGTGAGCCTAGCTTGCTAATTGCCAGCTATCTCACCATGGCAACTGGCACGTGGGCTGTTCTAGTCCTGAAGCACCTAATAACACATTCATCCTGGCCAGGTGCAGTGGCTCATGCCTGTAATCCCAGCACTTTCGAAGTCCAAGACAGGTAGATCATGAGGTCAGGAGTTCAAGACCAGCCTGGCCAAGATGGTGAAACCCCGTCTCTACTAAAAATACAAAATTAGCTGGGCGTGGTGGCAGATGCCTGTAATCTCAGCTACTTGGGAGGCTGAGAGAGGAGAATCGCTTGAACCTGGGGGGCAGAGGTTGCAGTGAGCCAAGATTGTGCCACTGCACTCCAGCCTGAGCAAGTGAAACTCCATTTCAAAAAAAAAAAAAAATTAGCTGGGTGTGGTGGTGAGCCCAGGTACTCAGAAGGCTGAGGCAGAATTGCCTAAACCTGGGAGGTGGAGGTTGCAGTGAGCTGAGACTGTGCCACTGCACTCCAGCCTGGTGACGGAGCAAGACTTCATCTCAGTTAAAATATATATATATGCGCCGGGCGCGGTGGCTCAAGCCTGTAATCCCAGCACTTTGGGAGGCCGAGATGGGTGGATCACACGGTCAAGAGATCGAGACCATCCTGGTCAACATGGTGAAACCCCGTCTCTACTAAAAATACAAAAAAAAAAAAAAAAATTAGCTGGGTATGGTGGCGTGTGCCTGTAATCCCAGCTACTCAGGAGGCTGAGGCAGGAGAATTGCCTGAACCCAGGAGGCGGAGGTTGCGGTGAGCCAAGAGCGCGCCATTGCACTCCAGCCTGGGTAACAAGAGTGAAACTCTGTCTCAAAAAAAAAAAAAAAAAAACCATATATATATATATATATATATATATATATGCTACAGCCACTGGGAGGGATGTAATATGGAAAGATCTACAAGATGTTTTAACAAGTTCATCCTTCCATTCTGGAAGCTTCTTCCCTCCCCAAACCATGGACTAGGCCCCTTAGAAACCTGACCTTATTGAAGAGATGGCCATGATTATAGCCCAACTCACACATGACCTGGGAGGCCCAGAGGGGCTAGGTCCGACTGGGGCACAGTGGATGAACCCCAAATGCATCACCCTATCCCCTCTACAAACGCTAACTAACCAGCATTAACCCCCTTCTCCCTGACCAAAGGCTGGAGATGAGTAGCCTGATGGGCTCTGGGCTTGGGACTCCTGCCTGGGCAACCCCAGGTAAAGAAAAATGGGATTACTGGAGGCGCAGTATTAGGCTGAGAAGGGCAACCGGTATCATGAGTGCTCACTGAAGGCCAGGATTTCAGTTGGGAGCACACTAAGAATCACATTAGACACAGGGTAGACTGGGACCCCAGGGCCACTTCCAATTAGTCCCCTTGCAGAAGGTAGTTGACCTGCAATGCAACATGACAACTTGGGAGCTGTGGAATAAGGTAAGGTATAGAATTCCACAGAAGCATGACGAACTGTAAGAATCATCATTAGGCTCTTTTGCTTGAGGTGTGATTATCACCTCGATCGGTTCCCCGAGATCTGTATATCTGGAAACAGATGTCCCACACGTGGTGCTTCTAAATGAATTCAGCCACTCAAGCCACAGTTGGGAACCCTGACTTGGATGCCCATTCACTAGTCTGGTGGGATCCCTTGATAGACAGCATCAAATTCCTAGGGTCAGGCTGGGCGTGGTGGCACACACCTGTGGTCGCAGCTACTTGGAGGCTGACAGAGGAGGATCACTTGAGCCCAGGAGGTCCAGGCTGCAGTGAGCAGTAATTGTGCCACTGTGCAACTGAAAATTCCTTTCCTGGGATCCACCCTAAACTCTGAGTCAGCAACTCTGGAGGTTGGGCCAGCAATCACGGCCCTGACAAGCCCTCCAGGAGATGCAGACGCGCTGGGCCCCATCCTTACGTGTTAGCTAGGCCCTCCCGCGGATCCCCCATCCATCTGACCTGCAGGAAGAAAAGGGACATCAGACAGTTATAGAGAAATACTGATTTTAATTAAACATAAGGTAAACTCTAGGTATCCGTCATCTTTCAGCCTAAAAATTAGCAAAAACTGTTGAAACAAGGCACAGTTTTTTCCCCATATTTGTTACGTTGTGGCTCCAGTTACAAAAAAAAAAAATTTTAATGCAAATGTTAAACATAAAAATAGAAGTTTGAGATTTTAAAAAAAGTGTATAAAAAGCCCCACAAAAGTTGTCAACGTTGTTCCTTAACCTACAAAATAGCACCAGTAAGAAGAGTAAAAGGTGTTAAAAACCATTACGACAGCATTTCTGAAATGCAGCTTGTCTGAACTCCCATTCCCCCTAAAAACGACTTATCGTGGAATAAAAAACAATTTTTAAATCTCCGGAGGGAGAACCGAGCTCTTATTGCCATTTTCCCTGTCATCTCTTAGATGAGGGAAAGGTGTGAGAGTGTGCTTCTGTCCCTGACTGCTGTCACTGCATCTGAGTTTAGTAAAAAGATGAGGAATGAAGGTAGCAGACTTCTCATCTGGGGACTTATGCCAGTGGAGGGTAGGTCTCTTGGAGAGGGGATGGGTTTGAGGGAGTGTCTTATCTTATCTACCTCCTTCCTTCACACTCCTCTCCTAGGGAAGAGAGAGGTATGGAGGAGCCATAGTTGTCTACGTAATATGTGGCAGCTTATATTATAGAACTCAGCACACCCCTTCCTGAGCTCCCCAGACGGTTCTATTGCAGTCACTGGGAGGGATTTAGCTAAGAGTGGCCCCTGCCCTTGGGTTCGTGGGGGGAAAAAATAGCCCTGAATGTGATGATGATGATGTCATCCCTGCTGAAATCATCATCATTATGGAAAATACTCTAATGGGTCCCGTGCAGACTCCACACCTTGTATTTAGGCAAGGGGAATGTGCCGGGTAAAAGACATATACAACATTTCCTCTTCTGCTTGCCCTGAAAAAAAAACATCCTGGACCCTTAAAAATGTCCTGTAGTTACATGCCTACAACTGCACACATCTGGCAACAGAGTAGCAGCCAGTTTTCGGAAATTAAAGTCTTGCAATAACTGTCTTGGGTGATTTTTCAGCATTAACCTGAGTATTGGAGAGCTGTCGGCACTGTGGTTTTGGTATCTTAGCCATCGTTTCTCTGAGTGGTAGACCCAGGAAGGAAAGAAAAAGCCACGCTGCTACCTACTTCAAGTTTTAAAGTTTTAAGAGAAGGAAAAAATGAGCACCGTGTCTGGCTGCTCCAAGCAGCCAAGTCTGAATTGTGCACCAGGAGGCGGCACCTCGGGCTCCCCCTGCAAGGGAGTCAGGTGGCTCTGCCCCCGCTGAGGAGGAGGGAACTGAGGTCCATGGTAAGGCCCACAGAGCTGAGGAAGAGCAGGGCCTGGGAATGCCTTCAGGAATCACACCTCCTGGGTCCTGGCTCTGCCACATACCCAGTGGCTTTGGGGCCTGGCTGGAACTATTCACATGCAAAGTAGTCCTTCAGAGGGGCGAAGAGGTGTCGGATGACAGGCACGCTCCAGGACCTTCCCAGCAGCTTCTGGCGGGCGCCACGGCCCATGTTGGAAACGTCTGTGTAGTGCACAGGAAAGCCAAAGATCCTGAGGGTACCAGGGTGAAAAGACAGCGAGTCAGAAGTGCCCCTCGCATGCTGACAGCCTCTGGGGAACCCTCGCCTCAACCAGCCAGGTCCCACTCTTTCTGCCCTCGCCATCCCTCAGTCCCATCGGTTAGGTCCCTGGGACCTAAATTCAGAGCCCTTAACTCAGAACACTTGCTCACGAATGGCTCATAAATAAAAATCCCCCATTTTGTGTAGGCCTAGCACCATACTGTTGGCACAGAGTTGGTGCTCAGAAGACCTTCCTTGAATAAATGTGTGCATACCAAATCAGCCAGCCAGCAATATGTCTTCAAACTCCTACGATAGGAGAAGTTCAGCAATTTCCTTAGTAAGGAACAAGGTCACTCAAAAACAGCCTAGATTTTCTTTTTTTCTTTTTTTTTTTTTTTTTGAGACGGAGTTTCGCTCTTGTTACCCAGGCTGGAGTGCAATGGCACGATCTCGGCTCACCGCAACCTCCGCCTCCTGGGTTCAGGCAATTCTCCTGCCTCAGCCTCCTGAGTAGCTGGGATTATAGGCACGCACCACCATGCCCAGCTACTTTTTTGTATTTTTAGTAGAGACGGGGTTTCACCATGTTGACCATGATGGTCTTGATCTCTTGACCTCGTGATCCACCCGCCTCAGCCTCCCAAAGTGCTGGGATTACAGGCTTGAGCCACCGCGCCCGGCTAACAGCCTAGATTTTCAATCCTCACAGTCTCAGGCCATCAGAATTTTCCTTCCTTCTTCAAGCCCAAATGCTGAATGAAGGACCAAGCTGGACAACTTCAGGCAGATGCCATCGAATATATTAAAAGCTTCCTCTTTGGGTTCTACCTATAAAGAGGCTTCAGAGGCTGAACCTCAGGGTTGCTCAGGTATACAGTCCAATACCAACGAGTCATCCCAGCAGGCCACTGACTGCGTGGGGACTCAGAAGCATGTCAAAGGTGTATGTAATACCTCAGGCCTGCATCTTGCTTTGCCTTAGCGTCTACACAGTGACAGCCATCTGCACCAACCATTTTAGGTTTCCATACACAATAATCTACAGCATAAATACTCTTCAGAAGTTACTTTTATATCCAGAAAAGTCAAAGAAGAAATTAAACCCGTTGTAGAAGTGAAATATCTGGAATGAAAATAATCTGTATCAAAGCCTTCCCAACACAGAATAAATGTAAGGAAGAATGTTCAGAGCCTTAATTACATTACCATACCAAGTAATGATTTTTTAAAAATAGTATAAGCAAAAGGAACAAACAGAGTAGGGACAGAAAAGGGACAGAACAGACCTCAAATCCAAGAGAGGGTTATTTGCATCAAAATAGCCAAAGAAAGGGAAGGAGAGGACACACTGGGCTCAGAAGGAATCATTCATAGAATGAGCAAAGTCTTCAAGAATGGTGTGTCTGTGGGGTTTTCTTTCACCGACTTCTCATGCATCCTAGTGTCCCAGCGTGCTGGGACAGGCAGATTATCAGGGCAGTGCAGCCAACAGACAGATGCTGCAGCCTAATGACCTCCGATCACAGATTCCTCACCACCACCACACCCCCTCCTCCATTTTTGTCAGGAAATAAGGGCGAACTATGACAAGGTATTATTACTCCTAGCCCCGCTAACATTGAAGGGCAGTGAGACCATCAAGAGTTAAGATAAACACCTGCCCATGTCTGCCCGTTTCTGTTTCTACCTGCACGGTTTCCCTCGCCAAGTGCAGCCTTGCTCACCTTTCGAGCTCAGTGCACCACAAAACATCTTCTTTGCCATTCATGACAACAGGGAAAAGTTGGTTTTTCCCCTGTTTGATTGAGTTCGACTTGGTGGTTATTGTCTGTACTTTCTTTAACTGGAGAACAAAACGACATGGAGTGAGCGCAGAATGAAGGGATCTGGGTAGAGGCAAGGCTCAAAAGCACCTGGTATGGAGGGGAGGGCGCAGGCGCGGCAGAGGAGTGGCAGGGCTGGGAGAGAAAAGTGCCTGGGAAAGATGGAGGGGAGAGCGCAGGCGCGGCAGAGGAGTGGCAGGGCTGGGAGTTGAAGGAACGAGAACGTTTTGTGCTTCCCACAAATGCCAAGAAGTTAACAGGAAGGACCAGCCTCAGAAAAAATGAGATTAAAAAAGTGACCATGAATGAGATCACATGGGGGGACCAAGAGGACACCAGAGTTCCTGATCAAGCAAGATTAAGTAAAAACCACCCAGATACAGAGAATGCTCAACCGGAGTTTAGATAAATGGATCTTTGCTTTATGCAAACATGGAGATTGAGGTTTATGGAGGTCTTCATAAAATTAATTTTTTGGCAAAAGGATTAATTATTCCTTTCTCCCTGGGAGGGCCAGCTGAAATTCTGTGTCTTTATGTATCCAGTATTAAAATTAGAAAGACTCGTTGCCTTTTCTCATAGTGATTACTTATCAGGAATGTCTCCTGGTCTCTGTATTTGAGGATGGGACAGAACCATGTGTGGGAGAAAGCAGCCCAACACCAGGAAGTCACGTCGAGGAGAGGAGTAGGGACCAATCAGACACCAAGGTCATCTCCCAAGTCCCCACTTGGAGGACACCAAGTGCATTTTTCCAGAGGGCCACAGCTCATCTTACCTTGGCTATCCTATTGTATTCCAAGCAGTCCTGCAGCTCGAGTTTATCATTCTTTGATGCTATCACGGGCCTGGGAACAGCCAAAACCCATTACTTTTTACTAGCTGTAGAGGGTCCTCTGCTAGGCACAAGGTAGGAGTGAGGGCCTGTGTTGCAGAGATGTACCCTGGCAGTGAACTTGCTGCATTCAATGATGAAACTGATTCTGGCAGGAGCACAAGCATGTGTGCCAAAGCCAGGGATGGGCTAGCCCCAAGACGGGACACCCAGCATCCAGGAGGTAATGCTCCCCTGCCAGGACTTCGAAGTCAGGTTCCCACTGAGCAAGAACACTATACAGGGGCGGGACAGGAGAAACCTCAGGTCCTCGCTCTACTGCTCACTGTCTGAGTGAGCTTGGGCAAATCACACTACCCCTTTGAGCTTCCGTCTATTTTAAAGTGATTTTGTTTAGATTTTTATGGGTCTACCTGATAGAATCACTACCTCACACCCACGGTTTGGTGGCTCGCTGCTGGGGATGCTGCCTCCGGAGGCTTTAAAAGTTAATGGCAACTGGCTGCAGCGGTTCCTACCAATAATCCCAGCACTTTGGGAGTTCAAGGCAGGAGGATCGCTTAAGCCTAGGAGTTAGAGGCTGCAGTGAGTTATGATTATAACTCTGCTCTCCAGCCTGGGAGACAGACCCAGTATCTTAAGGCAAAAACAAAAACAGAAAAAAGCAGTGGATGGCATTTTCATTACAGTGGACAGTAGGTGGTTCACAAAAGGACCAAGCACCCTTTTAACTTTCACCCTTGAAAACTATTTTGCAAATGCAGAGAGGCAAACAGATGACTAAGAAGGGCAAGGGATAGAACTGCAAGTAGCTGAGCAGCTCCAGAACAGAAACCAGAGCAAGAGTACAGAATTCAGGACAACCACAGTAACCCATGTTAGGGACGTCAAGGCCAAAAAACTCAGACATGAGAACGAGAACCGTGCCCACAGAGAGGCTAGGGAAATCACAAAACATAGGTCCCTAGACTGATACATTTCCTTGACCTTACCTGCCAGGCTTCAAATGCCACCTCTACCACCATTCCTACCACCGCCATGGACCCAAGGGAGCTGAGAGACCAGAAGAAAAGGACATTGCATAGCCCCACCTTGTGCTGATTGTAGGATTAAGATCTAAACAAGCCAGATGACTTGGGCCTGTCCCCTGTATCATGCTTGACACACCCATCCTATAAGCCTGCATAGCTTAGTCACAGCATCAGATCTGCATCAGGTCTCACTGATCCTTCCACCTCCTAGCCTACACATTCAACGCCTCAGCAAATGTCCGACTCTCCAAATATCCTGAATCTGACCCCTCCTTGCTAAGTCACAGGATTGCTGTGCTGCAAACCCCAGGGGCCACCACTCACACTGTGTTCTCTGGGGATGGCACCTCCTGGGGCACCACATCATCATCAGTCATCTCTCCTTCTTTGAGCCATCTAGTCACCTCACGTATCCCCAGTCCTGCCTACATCCTGCTGTTGTCTGTGATCCACCCAGAAGCTGCCATGAATGTAGGACACAATTCATCTTATCTGTAACTTCCCACGCCAAAGCGATCTCAGTGGTACCACATTAAGGCCCATGTTACTTGGCCCTTCTTTCCCAGCCACCCTACCTAGGGTGCTCTGAGCTGGTATGGGGATGTTTCCCATCATCCCAGACCCTCTTCCTTCCATCTGGAGTACTCTAATAACTGCATGGCTCCATTCCTTCACCGATGACTCTGGCTAGAATGAGAAGCCCTCCCATCAACCATGCAATGCCCATCCGCCAGCAATAAACCCCAAATCACTATCTTCTCTCCCCTCTCCAACAAGCATCTCACTATCATGAAAGCCAAGATAGACATGATGTGTTTAACCTCAAAAATGGCAACAGCGTGACACTGCCTGACAGACTGGGAGCTCAAATGTTGAAGGAATTAACCCATTTAATTCCAGACACTGGCATCGTACCCTAAGACTGGCTGCTTAGCCAAGTACTCGGGCAAGGCAGCCAACAAAAATCCTCCAGGCTACCTCAGGACCCTCACCTCTGTCCACACCTCACTAAGTGGCGGAAGGTTATTGTGTTTCCACACCTCACTCTACAGGAGAATGTTTTAAGCTTAACTCATTTGCAAGTCTGGGATGTCACATTACCATCACATTTTACATCTTAATTAGCAAGTTCTTCTCCTTGAAACCACATATAGAGGAGATAATCCTCAGTAAAGCTGCCTGCTTTCTGGCTTTCACCGGGTCTAAAGACTGAACTGTCTTCAGTATATGATAAATGCTCCTGGTGATGAGAATCTGAGGGAGATTGTCTTCGGGCTATTGCTTGCCATAGCAGCTCTGCCACCTGGTTGGTCAACACGAGCCTGGCCAAGATCACTTCATCTCTGGGGCAGGAGGAAAGGCACCACTAACAACAATCTACTTCCATTTCCAGACGCTGTCCCTATGGCAACGGGGAGGAGAGGTGAAGGACAGGAGCATCAACAAGCTCAAGTATTGAGAGATCCCTGGCAGGAAAGAGGTACAGAGTCTGGCTACAGCACATGAGACTTGTATTTTTCTTAATTTTTTATAGAGACGGGGGTCTCACGTTGTTGCCCAGGCTGGTCTAGAACTCCTGGGCTCAAGCGATCCTCCAGTCTCGGCCTCCCAAAGTGCTGGGATTACAGGCGTGAGCCACCGCGCCCAGCCACCTGGGACTTTTAAGATCAGGTCCGTCAGCAGCTTGCAGCAGGTAACAGTACAACTCCTACAGAGATTCTCAGGGACTTGCTGAACATCTTAACAGGGATTAACCCACAAGACCACAGGTGGTCTGAAACCCAGGGTATAGCCATTTCTCTGCAGAACCAGCTCTGTCTCAAAAGGCATGAATGTCAGAGCTGGTATCACATATCACATATTTAACTTGGCTGTTACCTGACCCACTCAGAGCCCCTTGTTACCTGTTCATCCCAGGAAGGTTGCCCCAGAAATATCGGGCCCTGTGAGCAGCAGAAACTTTGATGGCATCAATCATCACTGGATTACACTGCAGGGAGAAAGAAGATTGCTGTTAGGAGCCCATTATTAGAGTTCTGGTGTCAACCGGAACGAAGTCTGACCTTTGAGCTTTGCAGGTGATAGGGCTATACCCTGACTATGAAAGCAGCATGAATCCTCCAAGACAGAGAAAAGACCAACTGCCATCAGGAGGCTGCCTAGAGGACATGATAAATGCCCTCATACTATGCTAACAGTGGGTAGAGATAAGGTGAAACCTGCAGATTCTGAGAAAGTATCCCCTGGAACATGCCAGATATTACAATATATGATACACAGTGGGCTCAAGAGATTCTCCAACCTCAGCCTCGCAAAATGCTGGCACTGCAGACATGAGCCACTGTGCCTGGTCTAAAGCAGTTTTCATATCAAAAATGAGAAAACTCTCTAGAGTAAAAAATTGAGTCAAATCTCATGAGCCCTTAACAACAGATGATGGTTTCATCATTTCTGACTTCAAAGACTTGGGATGAGATTACTTATTTTCCTTGTACTGGCAGGGCACAGTGGCTCACCTCTCTCATCCTAACATACTGGGAGGTGGGCGGATCACTTGAGCCCAGGAGTTCACGACTAGGCTGGGCAACATACCAAGACCCCATCTCTACCAAAAATACATGGTGGCATGCCCCTGTAGTCCCAGCTACTCAGGACGCTGAGGCAGGAGGATTGCCTGAGCCCAGCTGTTCAAGGCTGCAGATCATGCCACTGTCCTTCAGCCTGGGAGACAGAACAAGACTGTCTCTTGGATCTTGCCAGACCAAGAATGGGAAAATAATTCTCAACATTGGCAACACCCACCAAGCATCACTGCCAGCAGGGCTTTCCCTGCCCAGGCTGACTGTGACAATCAGGTCCCCAGATTCTCTCACCTCCAGGAACCGCGAGATGTCCCTCTTGTCGCCAACCTTCATGGCTACAACATTCTCAAACATCCAGAAGAACGGCCGGTCATCACCCTCCTTGGGGCGTGAGTAATTCAGCAGGTGGTAAAATTCGAAGAAGAGCCGGCCTGTGCCCTCTGTGCTCAGAAAAGAAGATGACAGAGCAGGGCTCATTTGAAACCTCCAGCCCAACCCACTGTATTCCCTGAGACCAACAGGTTCCCAGTGGCCTCCTGACACTAAGGCCGATGCCTACCGTCCACATCCACCTGAATGGCAGCAGGGACAGAGGCAGCAGGGCACTATTTACTAGGTAGGGTATTTCCCTGGTGGGCTGAGGATTTACTATGGAGAGTAGGCAGCACCAACAGACCCCTGAGGCTACCAGTAACTTGGTGGGAAGCAAGTGGCTCCTTCTCAGGCTGCTCAACCTGGATCAGTGATCGGGTGACACAGGCACTCCAGGGACTCCCAGAGAGAAGGATGCTCACCATATAGGCCTTTCCTGGCTGGATTCACATTTGAGAGATCGTTGCATGGGCTTCCACCAATCACCAAGTCAAATGGGCCCCATTCTTCAATCTGAGAGAGAGAGTCAGGATGAGGGTGTGAACCGGGGGAAAGAGAGTTGGACCCACTTCTAGAATCCTCCTTGGGGCCAGGTGAGATGGCTCATGCCCGTAATCACAGCACTTTAGGAGGCTGACGGGGGCAGTTCATCTGAGGTCAGGAGTTTGAGACCAGCCTGGCCAACATGGAGAAATCCCATATCTACTAGAAATATAAAAATTAGCCCGGTGTGGTGGCACATGCATGTAATCCCTTCAGCATAAGAAGAATTGCTTAAACCCAGGAGGTGGAGGTTGTAGTGAGCTGAAATTGCACCATTACACTCCAGAGTAAGGCTCTGTCTCAAAAGAAAAAAAAAGTAGAACCTTGCATGGTCACCAACTCCACTTCTGACCCTAGAAAACCTCATGTTTAAGATTCCTCAAGCTTTCAATCATTTTTTTCTTTTTTTTAAATAGACACAAGGTCTCACTATATTACTGAGACTAAAACTCCTGAGCTCACATGATTCTCCTTCCAAAGTGCTGAGATTACAGGTGTGAGCCATCACACCAGGATAACCACAGATTCTCTTCTACCACAGTGCCCCGGGGTCTCAGGGATGGGGCCTACATGCAGGTTTCAGGGTGTGGAAGACTGGTGAGCACAGGGAGAGACGAGGCCCACAGGGTACAGACTGCCCTCACATTTTTCTTTGTGATGTTCCTCACGTCGTTCACATATTTGATATTCCCCTCGTGCTTCACGGTTCCAACAGCGATGGACTCCTCACACACTTCGGAGGCAACGTACTTTCCCACCTTTATGCCCAACTCTTTGAGGACTAGGTAGCCTGGGGGGTGCCAGGGAGACACAGAAGCATGAATGATGCTGAGCACACAGCAGCTCATCTCCTCCACTCCCTGCTATAGTAAAATGCAGAATTCCTCATGACTGCATCACATGCGTTAAATCCAGGAAAGGCTGTACAGGCACCTCACATACTAGCTGTGTGAACTCCGTATGGGGGAAAAGGAGGATACGATAACCACAGAGAGCAGTAGTTGTTGCTAATTTATCTCCAATTATACTTATGCATGTGGAATGAAAATTGGTTGCAAGATATCTGCACTTAACAAAAAACAGCCGGGTGCGGTGGCTCAAGCCTGTAATCCCAGCACTTTGGGAGGCCGAAGCGGGTGGATCACAAGGTCAAGAGATCGAGACCATCCTGGTCAACATGGTGAAACCCCGTCTCTATTAAAAATACAAAAATTAGCTGGGCATGGTGGCGCATGCCTGTAATCCCAGCTACTCAGGAGGCTGAGGCAGGAGAATTGCCTGAACCCAGGCGGCGGAGGTTGCGGTGAGCCGAGATCGCGCCATTGCACTCCAACCTGGGTAACAAGAGCGAAACTCTGTCTCAAAAAAAAAAAAAAAGTGTAACAGCTAAGATGTAACCTCCCTTAAAATGACCAAGACTGCCCGGGCACGGTGACTCATGCCTCTTATCCTAGCACTTTGGGAGGCCAAGGTGGGCAGATCACCTGAGGTCAGGAGGTCGAGACCAGCATAACCAACAAGGAGAAACTGTATCTCTACTAAAAATACAAAAATTAGCCAGGGATGGTGGCGAGCACCTGTAATCCTAGCTACTCGAGAGGCTGAGACAGGAGAATCGCTTGAACCCGGGAGGCAGACACCACAGTGAGCAGAGATCGCGCCATTGCACTAACAAATAAAATACAATGACCAAGACTGCCAGGTGGTTGAGAAGGTGGAGAGTTTTCTTCAGAGAAGGTAATCCCCCAGGGTTTCTGGCCCAGATGAGACACCCTAACCATGCCTTCTGACGCCTTGGCTACCCTCGTGCGATGCAGCAGCAGAGCATTCCCCAGTGTATGCCAAACTCACCTGTTGCGATTCCATCAAACAGAGACAGGACTCGAATGGGCCGCCTTCGGGCTGCGGGAATGGCAGGGTACAGCTTGGGGGCTTCCTGCCAGGTAAGGAAGGAGGTCGTGGTGGTGAAAGTGCAGGGGAAAGACTCCAGCTCTGAGGGAAGGGCAGGCTGACCCTGCTCTGAAGGCTTCAAACCCTGCTGCAGCCACTGCAAAAAGCCCACTGAAGCCTCGATGGGGACTGTGTACCACGCAAGCCTGCATTTGGCCAGGAATGGCCAATTTGTCCTCGGACACGAGCCAGATATGCATGCATAGATGCACACATGAAAAGGTTATCACCCCAGGTGGGAACGACTTAGGGCGGGCCTCCCTCCAAGAACTAGCAAATTCATTTCTACGATTTCCTTCCCTCTCAGCTGTGCTAACTCAGAAGACTACAACCATTTCTTTATATGCTGAGAAACCGGCAAGGAGGGAGTGAACCCTGGCAAGGCTGAAGACGGTGCCCAGGAGCTGTCAATTCGACAGGTCTCTCAGCTGTTGAGGCTCCAAGAGTTTCCACTTGTACAACGCATCTTTACTTCTACTACTCTTTCTCTGAGAATTCCAGAGCCTTCCAACACCCTGTGCCCCTGGGGTCTGCGGTGGTGGAGGCAGGAGCCTGTGGCTTACGTATTCCAGTCCCGTGTCACTGGTGAAGAAGGCCTGTAGGCGCACGTTCCAGTCCTTCCGGCGCCGCAGGATGCCGTGACAGCGCTGCGGGAGACACATGTAGCAGCTCCAGGGCTCCTGCAGCTTGGCCTCGGCCGCTGTGCCTGTGCCTACCAGCACCTCCAAGCACTCCACACAGAAGCACCTGTACCCAGCGGCAGGGAGAAGTGATGCCTTTGTCATCCAGCTGGTCTCCTGTGACACCCCCTTGCCACTTTCCACAGGGAAATAGCAACCCCCTCCTAAAAGCTTACCAAGGATCGATCCGCTGGTATTGGGTTCACTGAGGTCTTTCTGGATTACCCCATCCCACTTATTCCACAGGCTCTCTGATCAAAAATGCTCTCCCAACAACCTACTTCACTCCATGGACACTTTGGATTACAGGCCAACTGGCAATTCAGGGAGTTAACCTTCCTGACAGCCGAGTCATCCCCTTCCCTCATGCTCTTAGACTATTAAGAGCACATCTAGCTGGGTGCAGTGGCTCATACCTGTCACCCCAGGGCTTTGGCAGGCTGAGGTAGGAGAACCGCTTGAGCCCAGGGATTTGAGAAGAGCCTAGGGAACATTTATACTTTTAATTTATAACCAAAAAATAGGCTAGGTGCGGTGGATCATGCCTGTAATGCCAGCACTTTGGGAGTGCAGGGATTTGGGAGGCTGAGGCAGGCAGATCACCTGAGGGCAGGAGTTTGAGAGCAGCCTGGCCAACATGGTGAAACCCTGCCTCTACTAAAAACACAAAAATTAGATGGGCGTGGTGGTGCACACTTATAATTCCAGCTACTCGGGAGGCTGAGGTATGGGAACTGCTTGTATCCTGGGGGTGGAGGTTGCAGTGATCCGAGATCGTGCCACTGCACTCCAGGCTGGGTGTCACAGCAGGACTCTGCTTTAAAAGAAAAAAAAGAGCAAGACTCCACCTCAAATAAATAAACAAAAATAGCTGGATGTGGTGGTGTGTGCCTGTAATCAAGCTACTCAGGAGGCTGAGGTGGGAGGATTGCTTGAGCATAGGAATGGGAGGCTGCAGTAAACTATCATCATGTCACTGTACTCCACCCTGGGCAACAGAGCGAGACCCTCTCTCAGAAAAGACAGCCCTTCCCTATATGTGAGTTCTACTCCAAGTATGCTACAACCACAGCCACCGTAAGTATCATCCTCGTGTGCTGCTTCCAGGACAGTTTAGCTCCCTGTTCCCATGCCTGGGATTCCATTAAACAGACAGCTGTCTGCAGACTGCAGGAACCGAGGAGCCATGGGGGCCCACCCACATCCACCCCACAGGGCCCAGCGCTCACCGGCAGCAGCTCGTGTTGCTGCAAAGCAGCAGCTCTCGGCCCTCGCAGCACACGGTGCAGTAAGACTGATAGCCATCGTCATCATACATGTAAAACAGCTCGAGGAACCGATCCTGCCAGCGAGAGAGAAACACCAGTGAAATCGGAGAGCAGAGAAGCCGGGCCCTGCCAGCTTGCAGGTGGAGGTCCTAGGACACAGCCACAAAACACACTGCTGGTGGCTTGGTATCCTTTAAAAGGACAACTGGCTGTGATGTGTGTGCCTCCGGCCTCTATGACAGCTCTCCCCAACCCTGCCCCGGCAGCAGCGTGCAACGTACCTGGGATGAGTGAGCTTCACTGACGCTCCACGCAGGTGCTGTTGGGAAGGACAGGGAAGAGTGGGGAGGCAGGGGGAGGAAGGTCCAGGGCAAGGGCGGGAGGACTTACCCGGCATGTCTGACAGAGGCCCCCCTCAAAGAGAGGGTGGAAGGACACGGGATTTTTCCTGCCACAAGACAAACAGCCATCTGTAAGGAAAACAGGGTTGCGGCTTGTGGCAATGGAGGCCCTGACACCAGCTGCTGATGCCGGGGGTCTCTCAGTTCTTGAGATTTTCCTCCAGGCCAGCACCTTGCCTAGGACTCTTCGCGCCTCAGGTCAGGCCTCATGGCCTCTGCCTTTCCACAGTGCTTTCAAGGTGCCATCGCTGCTTCACAGATGGGGAACGTCAAGACAGGCTGGGGGCTGCCCTAGTTGGATGATGTCAGGCAGAACGCTGAGCACGGGGCCCTCCAACAGAAACAGGCTTTGAGGGCCTAGGGTGACAATCCTTGAGAAGCCTTAGGTACTGCGACACTAAGGATTTTGCAGTGACTCCAATTGGCTTGTTGTCTCATGATGACTTGCCCATGCCCATGTCCTATAAACAGCAAACGGCTGTCATTTCAGAATCCAGGTCCTTTAACCAGTAGGCAACCCTGCCTTCCTTTCGTATCACCAGGTTAGCATGGAGTTACATCCCTGGCTAGGTAGATAGGACCTTTATGAAGTCCATGACCAAGCATCCCTACCTAACCAGAAGCGTGAGTGAGTCTTGGGTAATAGGATTTCTAAACTGAAGCTCTTCCCGGGGTTCTCTGGGTCAGAGATGTGGCATTTTCCTATTCAGCATTGAGTAACTGGGGGTTAGGGAAGCAAGGGAGACTTCATCCTCACACATTCTGTATTCCACGAGGTATATTCTGGCCAGAGTATCCAATCAGTGGAAATCCCCAGCTAGTGCAAGCAGACTATTTAGCCTGACAGTGGCCACGTGTCTAAAAGCTAGTTAGGTGCAGATCTTTAGGAAGGCTTATGATACCAGTAATCTTGGTTTTAGGTTATGGTTCTCCCAGCCAAAGAGGCCAATCTTCCCTTCTTCCGCACCACACCCTTCCTGTCCCTTTCTCTTAAGGGGCACAATTGGGTGATTCATTCCACAAACTGTAGCAACTAAGATGCAGGGACCAGGAATAGGACCACAGAGCTGTGGGTTCAACCCCGGCAGGGTGGATGAGCTGGGATAAGGAAGGCCTAGAGCCCCAGCCAGGGTGTGAAAGAGAAGGACTGGGAGGGAGAGAACGTTACCTTCCAGGCTGCTCTTGTTGTTGGCAACATCGGAAGCCATTTGTTCTATTGAAAAAAGAGGGAGAAGGCATGAGACCGAGGTTAGGGAGCCAGGTATGGGCCAGTTCCCGATCTGCGGAGTCTTCCTCCCATCTCGGGTCCCCAGCAATCACCTCGGGTCTGATCTTCATCCCCTCGATCTTTGCCGTTGTTATAGCAATTTGTCTTGAGGCGCTTGGGTGGGGGGCAGGAGTCGGAGGCGGCGGAGTCGTCAGCTGTGCGTCTTCGAGTCTTGTTCTCTGTGAAAGGTAATTAGACTGCAGCCGTGGCTTGGTAGGAGGGTCCAGAGAGAATGCGGGCCCAGGACAAGACCATGCTATACCTGGGTACCAGCTGCAATTGGGGCATGACAGGGGGCCACACTGAATGTATATGGCCCATTGATGGGTAGTTCACAACAGGAGCTCTTTCAAAACCCCTTGCACCCAGGATCCGTAACCATGTTTACAAGGTTTTAAATGGCTAGGATGTAAAGGTGACTCAGCTCAGAGAGAAAGCTCGATTCAAAGCTAAAAGCCTGACATACCTATGTCTGTGATATCTGATATCTGACATGCTGGGCAATAGCCGTTGGGGGTGGCTACTGAGAACCTGAAACTGGTGAGGGAGGAAATGAATTCTAGATTCAATGTTAATTAAAACACTGACAAATGGGTCGAGTAACTGGCTTATTACAACTAACCTAGACATATGAGTCTACTTTTTCAAATGCATATTTTATGAATTTAGTTTTTTCTGTTTAATCAACTACATCTGTAGTTAGTTAATAATCTGTATTTACTTAATACAGATCAATTATTTTCATCGCAAATTTAGCATCAAAATTTAATCTATAAAATACATAAGTGAAAATTTGAAAACAGCACCATAAATGTAAACTAACTCAAATTTTTTTTTTTTTTTTAAAGACGGGGTTTCACCATGTTGGTCAGGCTGGTCTTGAACTCCCAACCTCAGGTGATCCGCCCGCCTTGGCCTCCAAAGTGCTTGGATTACAGGGGTGAGGCACCACACCCAGCCACACTATCTCAATTTTTATATTAGCTGGATATTGAAATGCTAACATTTTGGAAACCTGACTAAAAAATCACGATTTGTATTAATTTCACCTGTTTCTTTTTACTTCTGTTTTGAGATGGAGTTCCACTCTTTCTTGTTGCCCAGTCTGGAGTGCAATGGCACAATCTTGGCTCACTGCAACCTCCACCTCCTGGGTTCAAGTGATTCTCCTGCCTCAGCCTCCCGAGTAGCTGGGATTATAGGCATGCACCAGCACACCTGGCTAATTTTTGTATTTTAGTAGAGACTGGGTTTCTTTTTTTTTTTTTTTTTTTTTTTTTTTGAGACAGAGTTTCGCTCTTGTTACCCAGGCTGGAGTGCAATGGCGTGATCTCGGCTCACCGCAACCTCCGCCTCCTGGGCTCAGGCAATTCTCCTGCCTCAGCCTCCTGAGTAGCTGGGATTACAGGCACGCGCCACCATGCCCAGCTAATTTTTTGTATTTTTAGTAGAGACGGGGTTTCACCATGTTAACCAGGATGGTCTCGATCTCTCGACCTCGTGATCCACCCGCCTCGGCCTCCCAAAGTGCTGGAATTACAGGCTTGAGCCACCGCGCCCGGCCAAGAGACTGGGTTTCACCACGTTGGCCAGGCTAAGGGATCTGCCTGCCTCAGTCTCTCAAAGTATTGGGATTACAGGCATAAGCCACCGCATCTGGTCTCCTTTTTACTTTTTAAATGTTCTGTTTTTGTTTTGTTTTGTTTTGTTTTGTTTTGTTTTGTTTTGAGATAGGTTCTCATTGTGTCACCCAGGCTGGAGTGCAGTGGCATGATTTCAGCAAACTGCAGCCTCAACCGCCTGGGCTCAAGCGATCCTCCCACCGTAGCCTCCACAGGCACACACCATCTTGCCCAGCTAACTTTGTATTTTTTGTAGAAACAGGGTTTCACCATGTTGCTCAGGCTGGTCTCAAGCAATCTGCCCACCTCAGCGTCCCACAAGGCTGGGAAATCCAAGATATGGTTATTTGCATCCCAAAGTGCTGGAATTACAGGCGTGAGCCACCAAACTCATTTTCAGTGAGACCGCTGGAAAAAATTTTAATTACATAACATGGCTCCCATTCTATAAGTGAGATTTTGTAAAATTCATTTGTATTTCTAGTCCATCTATGCAGAAAATCTTAATGGACACAGTAAAATTTGACTCTGACCCTGGGAAAAAAAATTATACAGCCATTAAAAATCATAAGGACCCTTTAGTGACAAAATGACAGTGGACAGTGCTTACAGTATTAATATCGAGAAATAAAGGAGAAAGCAGGCATCCAACTAGTGTACAGAAAAATCTGGAAGTATGTGCACCCCAATGTTAACCTGGAAGGTATTTGTGAGGGTGGGATGTGAAGGGAGAATGGGGAGGGAGTTCAGATTGACTTTTCAAGAAATTTGATTCTTTTCCAGTGACCATTTTATATGCAAAGAAATCAGAAAAAGTGCAGAGGAAACAGTGTACAGTCAAAAGACGGGAAGGAAATACCGTATTTCTTTGATTCTAATTTCCTACTGCCTGCACGACGCACCTTCGACTTATTAACCACTTTTGAGGGGGAAACAAAACAAAACAGAAAAAAATTACATTAAACGTATGGACTCCTTTCTTTTCTGAGGTAAGGTCTTGTTCTGTGGCCCAGGCTTGAATGCAGTGGTGTGATCTTGGTGCACTGCAACCTCTGCCTCCTGGGCTCAAGCCAATTCTCCCACCTCAGCCTCCCAAGTAGCTGGGACCACAGGCACATGCCAACTACAACAGACTAGTTTTTGTATTTTTCACCATGTTGTCCAGGCTGGTCTTGATCTACTTGCCTCAAGCGATCCGCCCGCCTTAGCCTCCCAAACTGCTGAGATTACAAGTGCGAGCCACTGTGCCTGGCCTTTAAACGTATGGATTGTAAGCCAAGTCCTCCTGGATTTCAAGGAACCAGTTATCTTCTAACGGGAAATATATGGTACTGGTCAAAACGTTAGCAGGTGGCATACTGTTCTTCAATACTTCCCAATTTTCTTTTTTTCTTTTTTTTTTTTTTTTGAGACGGAGTTTCGCTCTTGTTACCCAGGCTGGAGTGCAATGGCGCGAACTCGGCTCACCGCAACCTCCGCCTCCTGGGTTCAGGCAATTCTCCTCCCTCAGCCTCCTGAGTAGCTGGGATTACAGGCATGCGCCACCACACCCAGCTAGTTTTTTATATTTTTAGTAGAGACGGGGTTTCACCATGTTGACCAGGATGGTCTCGATCTCTCGACCTCATGATCCACCCGCCTCAGCCTCCCAAAGTGCTGGGATTACAGGCTTGAGCCACCGCGCCTGGCTTTTTTTTTTTTTTTTTTTTGAGACGGAGTTTCGCTCTTGTTACCCAGGCTGGAGTGCAATGGCTCGATGTCGGCTCACCGCAACCTCCGCCTCCTGGGTTCAGGCAATTCCCCTGCCTCAGCCTCCTGAGTAGCTGGGATTACAGGCACGTGCCACCATGCCCAGCTAATTTTTTGCACTTTTAGTAGAGACGGGGTTTCACCATATTGACCAGGATGGTCTCGATCTCTCGACCTTGTGATCCACCCGCCTCGGCCTCCCAAAGTGCTGGGATTACAGGCTTGAGCCACCGCGCCCGGCCCCCAATTTTCTTGAATGAACATAGTTTAACTATTTTTTCCCTTTAATAAAAACATTGCATCTTGACATCAAGACAGATTATCAGATTCAAACAAATTCTACATACATGACCATTAGCAAGAAAGTGGCCAGGGAAGCCAGATAGGGCTGGCACAGCCTTCATATGCCTGGTCGTATTTTTTCTGACATTCAAAGTTGAGACCAGCTGCTAGAAAGCTGGGTGGGGTGACAGGCAGCAGGGGTGGCTGACTCTCCCAAGAAGTTGTCCCACCAGCAGAGACAGCGGGTGCTGCTATGGGGGCTCATTCCCACCTGGTTGCGTGTTGCTGGGTTTGAGGCCCTCGATCCCAGTGGGCTTGAAGCCCCCGTGGGCCCACTCCAGCATGGGCTTCAGCTGGTCCTCCAATGAGTCTCCAGGGCTGCTGGGGAAGGTCTTGCCAGCTCGCACCCTAGCTTTCTGCAAAGGCAGAGTCTGTGATGAATGGGGGGTGGGGAGGAGGTGCTCGACAGGCCACACCCAGGGATTCCCCCAGCCAGGGCCTACATTCCCCTTCACACTGGGCCCTTTCATAGCCAGACAGCTGTCCTGGGCTGTGGTATGTGTCAGGGAAGGAGGAGCCTGTGCAGGAAGAGGCCTCGGAAGGGGGATTGTGGTTGAATCTTTCCATGCAAGCACCCAATAGGATCTCTTCCCCCTAGGAATGTGAATAGTCACTTCCCTCTCAAAAGGCAGATACATCAGAATTAGCTATACCACTTTAAGATACAGAAGCCCCAGCCAAAACTAGTTCATCTCCTCTGTATCTTATATAAGAAGGCCCTCGATTTCTTGTTTTATCTCCCTAAGATGGGGACATTAACATGTGTCCTACATAAAGCACCATGAGGATTTCAGTGTCTAATGAAGCCTATGGCAACTAGAAGAGGCTGGCTCTTAAATGCTGAACAAAGGTGGGGAAAAAAAAAAATCAAGGTCAAGGGAGGGACAAGGTGTCATGGTTCATCGGGGTTAACATGGCCCACAGATAGAAGGCAGCTGGCCTCCACTGCTGTCTTAGCCATGAACTCCACCCCTCAAAAGGAGGCTCTGAGGTCTCTGGAAAAGCATATTCCCTGACATGAATATTGTACCTCTAACTGCCTGTGCCCTTTCCTTCTGATTCAGTTAGTGGTCCCAACAAGAGGCAGCTGGGATGGCTCAAACCCCTTTGCAGGAAGGCTGATCTGGTGGCCATCATATTGTTGGCATTTACCTCCTCCCTGGTCACCCTGTTCCCTCCAAACCACCCCTGGCAACACTGAGCTAGGTTTCTGTGGGTCTCCTGTGTCATCCCTGCTCTCAGGGCCTGGCCCTTGTTCCCTCATCCCATGTTACCTCCAGAGCATGGTACATGGCTTTTCGATAGGAGACGAGCTTATTGAAGGTGGCCAAATTAAAGTGCTGGCTGAACAGCCCCAGTGCCACCAGTTTGTCTGCAGAGACCTAGAAGAGAAAGACATCATCAACATCCACCTACAGGTGTGTCCCGGGTGCCATGTCTCTCACAAGGTTGTTCATCAGATGCAGAAGATTTTCATACACTTTAACCAAGAGCCTATTCCTGGGGATCAAGTCCACAGATATCTACGCAAAAGGAAGGAAAGAAAAAAGCGGAAAATAGAAATGACACAAAGTCTCAACACAGATATCCAGAACCTTGTTAGACATGACATTGTAATGGTGATAAAGAATGATACTTGGAATGAATGCAATTAGTAGAACCCTGTGTTTGTGACCTCTGAGTCTCAGTCCTAAAATTCTCTGTGGATGCTCCAGCATTGGGGGTTTGCACATATTCCTTCTTCTTTCCTAAGCACGATAACTCTTCACCTTTTACCCTTTTATTAAAACTATTTCAGGCCGGGCGCGGTGGCTCAAGCCTGTAATCCCAGCACTTTGGGAGGCCGAGGCGGGTGGATCACAAGGTCGAGAGATCGAGACCATCCTGGTCAACATGGTGAAACCCCGTCTCTACTAAAAAATACAAAAAATTAGCTAGGCATGGTGGCACGTGCCTGTAATCCCAGCTACTCAGGAGGCTGAGGCAGGAGAATTGCTTGAACCCAGGAGGCGGAGGTTGCGGTGAGCCGAGATCATGCCATTGCACTCCAGCCTGGGTAACAAGAGCGAAACTCCGTCTCAAAAAAAAAAATAAAACTATTTCAGGCTTACATGGCGGCTTACGCCTAATACCAACACATTGGAAGGCTAAGGCAGGTGGATCACTTGAGGTTAGGATTTCAAAACCAGCCTAGCCAACATGATGAAATCCCCGTTTCTTTCTTTCTTTCTTTCTTTTTTATTTCTGAGACGGAGTCTTGCCCTGTTGTCCAGGCTGGAGTTCAGTGGCACAATCTTGGCTCACTGCAACTTCTGCCTCCCAGGTTCAAGCGATTCTCCTGCCTCAGTCTCCTGAGTATCTGAGCTTACAGGCATGTACCACCATGCCCACCTAAATTTTATATTTGTATTAGAGATGGGCTTTCACCGTGTTAGTCAGGCTAGTCTCAAACTCCCGACCTCATGATCCACCCGCATAGGCCTCCCAAAGGCATGAGCCACCGCTCCCAGCCAAAAATACAAAAAATTAGCCGGGCGTGGTGTCAGGTGTCTATAATCCCAGCTACTCGGGAAGCTAAGGCAGGAGAAACACTTGAAGTGAGAGGTGGAGGGGGCAGTGAGCCAAGATCATGCCCTTGCACTCCAGTCTGGGCAACAAGAGCAAAATTCTGTCTCACAAATAAAATGAAAAAATAAAACAAGTCCCCCTAATGAATGTGTTTAGGAAACAATGCTTGACACAGTAAGCACCGTCCACTTACTGTGATTATTTACCTTTAGTTCTTGTGATTTAATCCATATTCTACAAGTCTCCTGATGTCCCAAGTCCCCAGAGCAAGCATGAACTGACTAGTGGCCAGTGAGAGAGAAAATGGACGTTCAGGAATGCTAATCAGAATCGAAAGACAAGGCCAGACACAGTGGCTCAGGACTAGATTCTCAGCACTTTGGGAGTGGGATTTGGGAGGACTGCTTGAGCCCAAGAGTTCGACTAGCCTGGACAACATAGCAAGACCCCATCTTCCCCAGAACCTAAAGCACAATTAAAAGAAAAACCCATCTTAGGGGCTGGGCGTGGTGGCTCAAGCCTGTAATCCCAGCACTTTGGGAGGCCGAGGCGGGTGGATCACGAGGTCGAGAGATCGAGACCATCCTGGTCGACATGATGAAACCCCGTCTCTACTAAAAAAAATACAAAAAATTAGCTGGGCATGGTGGCTCGTGCCTGTAATCCCAGCTACTCAGGAGGCTGAGGCAAGAGAATTGCCTGAGCCCAGGAGGCGGAGGTTGCGGTGAGCCGAGATCGCGCCATTGCACTCCAGCCTGGGTAACAAGAGCGAAACTCCGTCTCAAAAAAAAAAAAAAAACATCTTTACAGAAGATTTTAAGATTGAGCCAAGCACAGTGGTGTGCACCTGAAGTCTTAGGTACTCTGTTCAAGCAGAAGGATTGCTTGAGCCCAGGTTATTGAGGCTGCAGTGAGCCACGACAGCACCACTGCACCACTCCAGCCTGGAGGACTTCAGCTCTAAAAAACAAACTGCAAGACGCAGGGAATGTTCTACTCTCCATAGTGTGCTCACACGCATACACTAACCTCCGTTTTATACTGGACAGCCTGACTGCCTGTGTTGGGGGTGACCACCACTGGTGAGAAAATACTGGGGCACCGGTAGGGGAAAAAACGCGCAAACACAAGTGCTGGTTCCAGTGCTCAGTGTATCCAACACAATCCGAACAGCACACAGATGCCAGGCAGGCACTTTCCCAGGCCAGAGCCCGGTCCCATACGGTCATATCATCCCCTGATGCTGACAGCAACACACTGCATTGTGTTAGCCTCAGATTCTGTCTTGCAAAGTGCATTTTATGTCTCGATGGGGCAAAGCAATTGCAAACAATCCATCTTCCTTCACAGAAGTTACCACTCTCTCAGCCCCGGCATAGCGGCCTCACGGCCAGCATGGGCCCAGGACTTGTCCTTCTGCTCCCTCTGCTGGTCACAGCAGCCATCTGCACACGGTCTCTCCTACCAGGGTGACTCCACACCCTATTATTTTAGCCCTTGGGGAACTTCAGTGGGTTCATGGCAAACAGCCGCTTAGTAGCTCAATTCATGGGAAAAACAGAATCTCTGCTTGAGGCTGAATCTCAGGAATGTACAGCCCTGGCTTGCTGCTGCTGCAACTCCAACCTCATTTAGCCTCTCTCTGAGGCTAACTTAGCCTTTCTCTTAGGACGCTGAGGGTGGGAATAATATCTACTTCTAAGAGACTATCACAGGAAAGGTCTGTCTGATCAAAATCTTTCTTGAGGCTAGGTGCGGTGGTTCATGCCTGTTATCTGAGCACTTTGGGAGGCTGAGGCTGGTGGATCATCTGAGGTGAAGAGTTGGAGACAAGCCTGGCCAAACAGGCTGAAACCCTGTCTCTACTAAAAATACAAAAATTAGTCGGGAGTAGTGGTGGGTGCCTGTAATCACAGCTACTCAGGAGGCTGAGGCAGGAGAATCACTTGAACCCAAGAGGTGGAGGTTGCAGTGAGCCAAGATTGCACCACTGTACTCCAGCCTGAGCAACAGAGCAAGACTCCATCTCAAAAAGAAAAAAAAATCAAAACAGCCTAGTTATGCCCAACACAGCTCCTTCCCAGGTAAATTTCATTGTCAAGAAAGATTTTAAATGGCTAATGTCAATCATCAAGAGACTCTGAAATAACCAATTCTACTAAAACCCTTTTCATAACTGATATCAGGTAACCCTAAATCCAACTGCAGGCCACCTAAGCATGCACTTGTGCCTGTCTCCTTTCCCCCCAGGGCTAAATGACAAGAGGCCGCGGCCATGCTTCTGGTCTCTTCCAGGCTTCTCCACTGAACACCTTTGGGTGCCTGCTCACGTGGCCACTTCTGGCCAGTCCACACTGGTGATTTGGCCCCCAGAAAATAAATCTAAGAATAACATAAAATCCAAGTGGCCATGGATCCAGAACTTTCTAGCACTTTTGTCCCCTCTACGAGTAGACCCTTAAGACTCTAAGAATCTGCTGTCGCTGGTTAACAAGGTAAGTTTTGTCCTTCCTCCCGGGCAGTGTGAAGGCATAGGCTCGCCCATCTGCAGAACGCAATCGCAGGGCTCCATCTCCAAAGGCAAGTGCAGAAGGAAGAAGACACAGCCTCAAGCCTGCACACCCCTTTCCCTTCCCCGAGACTCACCTCGGAGAACTTGCCATCTCCAAACCACTGGACCCACCGCATGCCCGACATGGCCTGTCGCTTGGAGGTGGCCTTCCAAGATACCACCATGGCGGGCCACCAGGAGAAGCCCTTGATCTTCCCCCACACGAGGTCCCCTATTCCAAACTCCTTCCCATCCTGGAAGAGAAACCACATAAAGAAATCCCAGTGAGGAGAGGCACCCGGGGCCAAGTCCCATCCACATCACTGACCCTGAGGGCAACAAAAAGCTTGCTCAAAATGTCACATGTAGCCAGATGCTATGGCTCATGCCTGTAATTCTCAGTACTTTGAGAGACCAAGGTACGAGGATCACTTGAGGCCAGGAGCTGAAGACCAGTCCAGGCCATATAGCAAGACTCCATTTCCACAACAGAATTTAAAAATTAGCTGGGTATGGTGGTGCATGCCTGTAGTCTCAGCTACTACGGAGGCTGAGATAGGAGGATCGTTTTAGGCCGGGAGTCTGAGACTGGCCTAAAACGATAAGCCTGTTTGGCCAGGCTTGTCTCCAACTCTTCACCTCTTCGTATAGCAAGACCCCTTGCATACGAAGTAAAATGTAGTAATGGACATAGAAAAAAGGGATCCTAACGACACATAAATACATACATGTGTAAGGAGTCTTCATGCAGCAATGCTTGAGTCAAAACATAAACAACCTCAACTGGTTAATTAAGCTATGATCCAGACCACTGGATTCATTATGCAGACATGAACTTCAGGCAACTCTAGTTCTTAACGGGCAAAAGAAAAAAAAAGCCAGGCTACAAAGGTATCCTGCGTACAATACATACAGTATGTGCACTCTGATGAACAGAATCACAGTATGTATTACATTTGCAGCTGGAGTCCTTATAGAAATGCCACGTTCAGAAAAATCACAGTATTCAGGTGATTAATAGTGGCATTTGACTTATGTCTGGGAGAGGATTAAGGTAAAGAAAGGACCGTGGTGCATATAGAAGATCTTTAAAATTCAAATATTTCAATTGTTACAATTACAAAAATTCTAACAGCTGTTGGTCACTCCATGTTTACTGGCAGCAGCAGGTAACTGGCTGGGCCCCTTATTCAGGGTCCTCAGTCACCCCGGGCAAGAGTCCCTCTCGACGGTACCTGATACTCTGAACTGTCTCCATCTCTACTGTCTGCCTCCACCTGCGGGGACTCCATGCTCTCCTGCTGGCTGTCCTGGGCTAGGCGGGCATAGGGGGTACTGCTGCTCTGGGGCAGCACATCTGTGTCCTCTGTATCGTCTGTGAGGTCGATGGTGAGGTAAGGGCTGGGAGGGGACGACCATGGCGTGCCTGTCGATGCTGTCGCCCGCCGTCTCAGGGACTGTGGACAGAAGGACATAGTTTGGGCCACAGCAAAGAATGTCGGTGACCAGAGACCAACGGCACCCCCAAATGCCTCCTAGGCAAAAAGAAAGAGGAAAGACCAAAGTTAAAGAGAAGAGAAACCGCTAGAGAAGGTTCTCCAGGAGCATGTCTCCCTAGCGGTGGGAGAAAGTCATTGTAACTGTCCCAGCAACAGAGACAGAAAGAGGACGAAAGCACAAATGATGGGTAATGACAAGGGACTCCAAGCCTGGAGCAGGTCACTGGCTTCTTTAAGCGCTTACTGTGCATGCAACCATTCTTGCAGCGACAGTGAAGTGTTGCCTCGAGACAGGTGAAAAGACATTAGTGAGAAGACAGTCTGAAAGTTAGTGGTTTCTACCTTGTCTCCAAGGTCGAGCAAAAACCAAGTCAACAAGGAAAGCTTCCATTCCCAACAGAGTGCCATCTGAGATCAGACCGGGAGAGAAGCCAACAGGCTTAAGGGAAGCTTACCCACGAGGGAAAAGAAAAAGCAAGCACCTGAAAAGCAGTGTGAAAAAAGGACACAGATTATCCACCAGCCACAGCCAGGAGTGCAGTGAGGGAGGCACGTCTCCCAGTTAGAGACTTGGGGCAGGGGTCTGGGCAACTGGGGAACCAACCCTGGTAGCCGGGAATTCCACGGGGGACTCCTCCACATGGCTGCGGCCCTGCCGGCCTCGGGTGGAACGTGGGGAAGGCCTGTGCCTCTCCCTGCTGGAGGCACTGTTGTTATTTCGGGTTCGGACCTGGAAGCAAGAGAGGACACGCACTGGGCCTGAGGTGACTGGAGGCCTAGGGTCTGGCGGGGCCAGGAGGTGGCCAGCTTCAGGACAACTGGAAGGGAACAGGTGATGAGGCAGATGGGGGCTCTGGACTGAGAGCAGCAAGAATTCCCTAGCTCTTAGAATAGAGGTGGCAGGGTGGCCAGCTAGGCGGCCCCACAATTCCCAGCAAACAGACATGCCTGTCACAGCAGACAGACATGACCAGCTGAAATGGCACGTGCCAACTGGGATTGAAAAATAAAAATCGCCGGGCGCGGTGGCTCAAGCCTGTAATCCCAGCACTTTGGGAGGCCGAGGCGGGTGGATCACGAGGTCGAGAGATCGAGACTATCCTGGTCAACATAGTGAAACCCCGTCTCTACTAAAAATACAAAAAACTAGCTGGGCGTGGTGGCGTGTGCCTGTAATCCCAGCTACTTAGGAGGCTGAGGCAGGAGAATTGCCTGAGCCCAGGAGGCGGAGGTTGCGGTGAGCCGAGATCGCGCCACTGCACTCCAGCCTGGGTAACAAGAGTGAAACTCCGCCTCAAAAAAAAAAAAAAAAAAAAAAAAAAAGAAAAGAAAAAGAAAAATCTGGCCAAGAGCAGTGGCTCATGCCTGTAATCCCAGCACTTTGGGAGGCCACGGCAGGCAGATCATTTGAGGTCAGAAATTCAGGACCATCCTGGATAACATAGTGAAACCCCATCTCTACTAAAAATACAAAAATTACTTGGGTGTGGTGGTGGGTGCCTATAGTCACAGCTACTCAGGAGGCTGAAGTAGGAGAATCCCTTGGACCAGGGAGGCAGAGGTTGCAGGGAGCTGAGGTCAGGCCACTGCCCTCCAGCCTGGGCAACAGAGTGAGAGTGTCATGAAAAAAAAAAAAAAAAAAAAAAAAAAACAGAAAGAAAAATTCATGTTCACTCTAAACCAAACTTTTATGCCAAAGAATTAAGGAGGCCAATGACTGGGTTCAGAAAGGCACCCGATCATCAAGCTGGAGGAGAATCCCTGAGGCTCTATGTTCATTGTCAAAAACGGCATGAACTTGTTGCTGCAGAACCTGAGTTCAAATTCCACATAGAGCTGGGCGCGGTGGCTCAAGCCTGTAATCCCAGCACTTTGGGAGGCCGAGGCGGGTGGATCACGAGGTCGAGAGATCGAGACCATCCTGGTCAACATGGTGAAACCCCGTCTCTTCTAAAAGTGCAAAAAATTAGGTGGGCATGGTGGCACGTGCCTGTAATCCCAGCTACTCAGGAGGCTGAGGCAGGAGAATTGCCTGAGCCCAGGAGGCGGAGGTTGCGGTGAGCCGAGATCGCGCCATTGCACTCCAGCCTGGGTAACAAGGGCGAAACTCCGTCTCAAAAAAAAAAAAAAAAACAAATTCCACATAGAAGAGTTCCCGTTTAACCTGGGTAAGCTGCTGGAATCTCTCATCTCCACAAGGGGGATGATCAGACCACATCCTGTCACCCACACCTGGGATAGGAACTGAGTGTCAGTCTGGTTTCTAAAGGGCTGGGTGACCATAAGCATAACTGCCTTCCCATTGCCAGACCTAAAAACTCTGATCCATAAAATCCACCCACAGAAGTGGTGGACTTGCTAGGTAATTAGCAGCTGAGCCATCCATCCTGCAATTTGTATCACCCTTGGGCACCTCCAAGACTATACAAGAACTGAAAAACCACCAGAAAGAAATGGCATATACCAGCTGGGCACAGTGGCTCACGCCTATAATCCCAGCACTTCAGGAGGCCAAAGCAGGCAGATCACAAGGTCAGGAGTTCGACACCAGCCTGGACAACATGGTGAAACCCCGCCTCTACTAAAAATCCAAAAATTAGCCAGGCATGGTGGTGGGTGCCTATAATTCCAGCTACTTGGGAGAGGCTTAGGCAGGAGAACTGCTTGAAACCAGGAGGCAGAGGTTGCAGTGAGCCAAGATCATACCATTGCACTCCAGCCTGGGCAACAGAACAAGACTCCATCTAAAAAAAAATAAAAGAAAGAACACCTTCCAGGAGGCCGAGTGCAGTGGCTCATGCCTGTAATCCCAGTACTTTGGGAGGCCAGGGCACGTGGATCACTTGAGGTCAGGAATTCGAGACCAGTCTGACCAACATGGTGAAACCCAGTCTCTACTAAAAATATAAAAAATGATCTGGGCATGGTGGCACATGCCTATAATTCCAGCTACTGGGGAGGCTGAGGTAGGAGAATTGCTGGAACCTGGGAGGCAGAAATTGCAGGGAGCTGAGATCGCACTATTGCACTCAAGTCTGGACAACAAGAGTGAAACTCCATCTCAAAAAAACGAAAACCTTCCAGTAGACTTGCTTATATTTTCTTTTTTTTTTTTTTTTTGAGACGGAGTTTCGCTCTTGTTACCCAGGCTGGAGTATAATGGCGCGATCTCGGCTCACCGCAACCTCCGCCTCCTGGGTTCAGGCAATTCTCCTGCCTCAGCCTCCTGAGTAGCTGGGATTATAGGCACGCGCCACCATGCCCAGCTAATTTTTTTTTTGTATTTTGAGTAGAGACGGGGTTTCACCATGTTGACCAGGTTGGTCTCGATCTCTCGACCTTGTGATCCACCCGCCTCGGCCTCCCAAAGTGCTGGGATTACAGGCTTGAGCCACCGCGCCCGGCCGCTTATATTTTCTAGAGTCAAAACATTTGTGCCGGGCGCGGTGGCTCAAGCCTGTAATCCCAGCACTTTGGGAGGCCGAGGCGGGTGGATCACGAGGTCAAGAGATCTAGACCATCCTGGTCAACATGGTGAAACCCCGTCTCTATTAAAAATACAAAAAATTAGCTGGGCATGGTGGCGCGTGCCTGTAATCCCAGCTACTCAGGAGGCTGAGGCAGGAGAATTGCCTGAACCCAGGAGACGGAGGTTGCGGTGAGCTGAGATCGCGCCATTGCACTCCAGCCTGGGTAACAAGAACGAAACTCCGTCTCAAAAAAAAAAAAAAAAAAAATTTGTTTGTCTCTTTCTCTCTCTTAAAAGCTCCCCTAGGGAGATCTAAGACATGTTTACTATGCTATGTAGCATGGTGGCTAAAAGTGCTTTGGCTCAGGGTGCGGCTACTTACAGCTGGGCTTTCTGACCGAGTCCTGGTTTCCCGGAAGAGCTTCGGCATCACTGGGGTGTCAGAGCCATCCCCATCTTCCCCATCACCATTGCCTGTCAAGTCCTTTATAAGGAAACACGATGAACTTTTCAATATCGGTAAGAAGTCACACAAGCAAAACAATGTAAAAGTAAAAAAATCAGTCATCGTATTGAAACTACAATCATATTACTAACTCAAGAGACCAAAAAACATTTTCAACTGCCTTATTTTGTCCCCAGATTCTGGGGACAAAGTTTCTACAAATTCAACACAGGACTGAAAGATAAAAGAAACGAGGCAACTGCAATATGGAAGACTGCTCGCCTGTGCCTGGCAGGGATACCGGGTCACTTACCGCAACACACCGCACATGAGCACAGACAAAGGCCAACCACAAGAGCTGCCCAGGAAGCAATGCCATGAAACCTGCCCCATGTCATAAAGGCCTCCGCGTGCAGGCTTCATACCTCTCACTAAACCCCAACGTAAGCCAAACGCAAAGACTGAGGCAGTGAGCAGCTGGGTCTGGCTAGAGTGTTGGGCACTTGCCTTCACTCAGCAACCGTGTGGCCTTCAATCCACTTCCCTCACTTTAAAACTGCAGGAACAAGGCCGGGCGCCGGTGGCTCAAGCCTGTAATCCCAGCACTTTGGGAGGCCGAGGCAGGTGGATCACGAGGTCAAGAGATCGAGACCATCCTGGTCAACATGGTGAAACCCCGTCTCTACTAAAAATACAAAAAATTAGCTGGGCATGGTGGCACGTGACTGTAATCCCAGCTACTCAGGAGGCTGAGGCAGGGGAATTGCCTGAACCCAGGAGGCGGAGGTTGCGGTGAGCCGAGATCGCGCCATTGCACTCCAGCCCGGGTAACAAGAGCGAAACTCCGTCTCAAAAAAAAAAAAAAAACAAAACTGCAGGAACAGTACTTCTCTCGTAACACAACAGGGTTACATCAAGAATCCAATAATGTGCTGGGTGTGGTGGCTGACACCTGTAATCTCAGCACTTTGAGAGGCCGAGGCAGACTGAGGTTACCTGAGGTCACAAGTTTGAGACCAGCCTGGCCAACACGGTGACACCCTGTCTCTACTAAAAATATAAAAATTAGGCTGGGAGTGCAATCCCAACACTTTGGGAGGCCAAGGCAGGCAGTCAGGAGTTCATGACCAGCCTCACCAATATGGCGAAACCTCATCTCTACTAAAAATACAAAATGTAGCTGGGCATGGTGGCAGGCACCTGTAATCCCAGCTGCTCAGGAAGGCTGAGGCAGGAGAATCACTTGAACCTGGGAGGTAGAGGTTGCAGTGAGATCACGCCACTGCACTCCAGCCTGGGTAACAGACAAGTCTCTGTCTAAAAACAAAATGAACAAACCAAAAGAAAACAAATATTTGGGCAAGATATTTCACTACTGTTGCGGGTAACTAGCGATCAGAAACAAAATAGGCTGGGCGCGGTGGCTCAAGCCTATAATCCCAGCACTTTGGGAGGGCGAGGCAGGTGGATCACGAGGTCGAGAGATCGAGACCATCCTGGTCAACATGGTGAAACCCCGTCTCTACTAAAAGTGCAAAAAATTAGCTGGGCATGGTGGCACGTGCCTGTAATCCCAGCTACTCAGGAGGCTGAGGCAGGAGAATTGCCTGAACCCAGGAGGTGGAGGTTGCGGTGAGCCGAGATCGCGCCATTGCACTCCAGCCTGGGTAACAAGGGCGAAACTCCATCTCAAAAAAAAAAGAAAAAAAAAGAAAAAAAAAAAAGAAACAAAATAGCAGTGCTGAGCCTCTGATCCTGCAGCTCCCTAATTCCTCCCAGGGCTCGTGTGCCTCACTGTCTGAGTGCCCCCAGTAGGTTGCCCACCACGAAGAGAATGGAAGCTGAGGGTGAGTTTTCACTACTCAGGACTGTTTTGACTGACGCTGGCTCTCAGCAAAAGCAACCCAACTGACCAACTCTAGGAAGAGTAATTACGAAACAGAAGGGAGCATTAAAGGAAGGAACACAAAACATGATGGGAAAAAATCCAGCTTTGGAAAAGTAAATGATGAAGTAGAAACCTTGATAATGTAGCAAGTCTTCAATGATATAATAATTGTTTGAAATTCCTTAAAATAAGCTTAGACAAGTTTATTCCAGCTTGTAAAAAAATTCCTTGAGCCCATATAATCCTGACATCAAAATCGCAGATATATTTAAAGAAATAAAATCGGCCAGGCACAGTGGCGCACACTTGTAATCCCAGCACGTTGGGAGGCTGGGACAGGCGGATTACTTGAGGCCAAGAGTTCGAGACCAGTCTGGCCAACACATGGTAAAACCCCATCTCTACTAAAAATATGAAAAAAATTGCCCAGGTGTGGTGACACATCACCTGTAATCCCAGCTTCTCAGGAGGCTGAGGCAGGGGAATCGCTTGAGCCCAGGAGGCAAGAGGTTGCAGTGAGCCAAGATCGTGCCACTGCACTCCAGCCTGGGCAACAGACTGTTTCAAAAATAAATAAACAAATAAACAAATAAAATCATACTCCCATTTCATTCATGAATACATGAATAAAATCAACTTCATAATGCACCATGACCAAGTAGGACTCATTGCAGGAATAAAAAGATAGCTTGCTATCCGGTAGTCCCTCCCTTAGCCAGTGGAGATACATTCCAAGCCTCCCTATGACTGCCTGATACCTCAGAGCATGGAGCCCTATATGTGCTGCATTTATAACTATATCTACATACCTATAAAGTTTAATTTATAAACTAGGCACAGATTAACAGCTAATATTAAAATAGGACAACTACAATATACTGTTTGTTTTGCTTTGTTTTGTTTTGAAGATGGGGTTTCACCATGTTGGTCAGGCTGTTAATGAACTCCCAACCTCAGGTGATCCACCCGCCTTGGCCTCCAAAGTGCTTGGATTACAGGCATGAGCCACCACACCCAGCCCAATATACTGTTAATAAAAGCCATGTGAATTCAGCTTCTCTCTCAAAATATCTTATTGTACTCTATTCAGTGTTCATCTGTCCTTCTGTGGCATATGACCTGGTGCCTTCCTCCTTTGCACTTTTATGAATGTAGGTTCTATCAGGCATCCTTTTCTGGAGGAGTCTGGTTTCACTGCCGTCTTGTTTTGGATGATTTCCTTTCTCCTTAATCAACTTCAACTCTTCTGAAAACGTAGCAACAGCTTTTTCTTTTTATCTTTTTATTTTTTTTTTCACTATCTCCAGTAATGGCTATAAGCAAAACAGCTTTTTCATTGGCAAATGCAGCCTCTCTAGTAATTTTTACAGTCGAAACCTATTCTTGAATCTGTGTAACCATCCCTTACTTGAAGCAAATGGTTTGGTGTCAGGGGATCCCTTGCTTTAGGCTCAATGCTTTCTGGTGCAACACACTGCTGTCAATCAGAACACATTTCTGTTCATGTCTTGCACCTATGCATTTCATGCCTTTCCCACCTTAACTACAAACTTATCACGCAATATTGCTATAACTTTTGCAGTCTGAGGCACAACAGCAAAACTAGCATGAATTTTTTTCCTTCTTCACCATTACATGGCTGGAAGATTTCTTCTTACCATGGATCTAGCAACTTCAGCATAAGATTTTTTCTTTCCCGGCCGGGCGTGGTGGCTCACGCCTGTAATCCAAACACTTTGGAGGCCAAGGCGGGCGGATCACCTGAGGTTGGGAGTTCAAGACTAGCCTGACCAACATGGTGAAACCCCGTCTTTAAAAAGATTTTTTCAGCCGGGCGCGGTGGCTCAAGCCTGTAATCCCAGCACTTTGGGATGGTGAAACCCCGTCTCTACTAAAAATACTAAAAACTAGCTGGGCATGGTGGCGCGTGCCTGTAATCCCAGCTACTCGGGAGGCTGAGGCAGGAGAATTGCCTGAACCCAGGAGGCGGAGGTTGCGGTGAGCCGAGATCGCGCCATTGCACTCCAGTCTGGGTAACAAGAGCGAAACTCCGTCTCAAAAAAAAAAGATTTTTTCTTTCCTTATTAAGAACTTCAACTTTTTCACTTAAAGGAAACACTTCATGGCTTATCTTTGGCATAACTGAATTGCCAGCATCATCACTCCTGTACTTTGGGGCCGTTATTAACTACAAGGAGCATTACTTGAATAGAGGCACTGTGATACTGCAACTGATCAGATCACGGAGATGGCCGATAGCACCTAAGCGCAGAGATGCTGGAAGAGGGCAGGACTCTGATCCTGGGCAGGATGGAGCAGGAAGGGTGAGGTTCCATCATGCTACCTGAATGGCACTCAATTTAAAATGCATGTACATTGTTTATTTCTGAGATTTACCATTTAATATTTCCCATTTCATACAGATTGCAGTTGACCGCCAGCAACTGAAATCATGGAAAGCAAAATGACAGATAAGAGGGGACTGCTATATTAAAGATTTATCAATGTAACTGATTGTCCAGATTAAAAAAATAATTCCAAATACATGCAGAAAGTGTCTACCTTGGCAACCCTCCATACATTTCAGATGCTACTTCCAATGGGCCTCAGGTTGCCCATGTGCTGAAAGCAAAAGACAACATCCCTGAGCCTGAAAAAGGGAGAGCACAGACCGTACCTGCGTATAGCTTAGCAGACTGGACACCTCCCTCTTGGAGAGTCTCAAGCTTGATCTTCGGCCTGTGAAGGAAACAGCCAGAGTCTGTTTTGAGGGGACAGGCACCAGCCAGGGGAAGCTGACGGCGGCTGTTCTCTGTGGCCTGCGATCTCCCCAACACTATTGTCAGCCACAAGGGTTTGCTCTCAGCCCTCCGGTATCGCTCATCCTCTGCACTGATTTTATTCATAAGGCCACAGAGCCCTCGGCCCAAAACAACACTGAAGTTACCAGGAAGGGGAGCCCTCCAGTTCCGCCAGCAAGGTGCTGCCCATCCAGGGACCACTAACTACGTTTCCAGGAACAATTCACTGCCTGCCATGTCAGCCGCATGTCAAGTGCTCACTCGTAGAGTGTGGCTATTGTGGGGAACAATGCAGAAACAGAACCCTTTCACGCTCGCAGGAAGTTCCATGGGATGGCACCGCTGAGAGGACAATGCAGGGCTTTCCAACCCAGCTGGGGCGGGATCCCAAGTGAGCTAGCTGGGAGCTGCTCAGGACAGGGTGGAAAAGGACCTCCCGCTCCGAACCCTAGCCCTGCTCTATCGGGGGAGACGGTCTGCAGAAGACCACCCCTGTCATGACTGGCAGAGGACAGGGAACTATCACCCTTGGGTTCCTCGCAGAGTCCCAGCTGAGATGAAAGTCCCACAGGAGAGGCCATGGGCTGCAGGCAGGCGTGATGGGCTCGGCCCTGCTTCCCGCCTTGCTCTCTTCTCTCCTGGAGGACTGTGGAGGTTGTCAGAGACTCTCCCCAAAGCCTCCAGTGGTCTGCAGTGACTGCTCACTGTGTCAGCGCCTGACCCCACCCCAGTCCCCACAGCCCAGCCACCTCTGATCTCGGGGGTGCGGATGGCCTCCAGGATTGGGGGCGAGTCGGAGGACTGGTCACTGCAGGCCCCATTGACGAGGATCGAGTCTTCCCTCCCGCCGGCGTCCTCCTCTCCATTGAGATGCCTGGTGTCTCCCTTCATGCTTTCCTGTGGGATAAGCCAGAATGGGTGAGGTGGAAGGGAAGCAGGGGCACGAGATGGGCAGTGTGCCCCAAGATGCCCCACCATGGGCTCTATGCCCTCAGGCCCCAGGACGCATTCGCAGGGTGATGCTCTTGCCCAAGTACCCCACCCAGGCTGCCCCCCCCATAGCCTTCCTCTCACCAAGCTCGGAGGCTCAGGACTTGGTTCCATGTGGACAGTCTATCCCGAAGGCTCAGACACCAGCACCCAGGACAGAGGAGGGGCTAGGGCTAGGGTCTCAGGCTCAGACTGCTCTGTGCAACTAGCCGGCCCCTTCAAACAATGCCATTTAGGATCTGCCTGCCCCGGCCTGTCTGCCGCCAGCCTCTGTCCCCTCTGGCCCTGGCCCCTTCTCCCTGCTCAGCCTCTGCAGGGGCTCAGGAAGCCAGTGCATTATTTTCCCTCCTGACCCCTTTGTTTGCTCTCTCCCTTCCCCTCAATCTCCAGGTCCTCTTCCCACCCATCCCCTCCTCCCCCACAGAACCGCTTCTCTCCTCTCCATGGCAGCACAAACCCCGCCTCACCCCATCCTCCAGGGCCCATTGGTCTGCTGGCCTGTCGATCACTCCCCTCCTCCCTCACCAGCTGGGGCTCACAGTCCCAAGTTCCCAAGAAGGGAAGGATGAAGGAGGCACTGGCAGAAAGGGTAGGGGCAGTTGACCAGAGGGACACTCCCCAGATCACTGCAGCCTCACCCTCCAGTCTGGAACTTGGCCTCCCCACTGCTGCCCCTCCTGGTCAGGTAAATCAGCTAAGACACAGGGCCAGGGCCACACTGATGGCTTGGCAGGCTGTGTGACGTCTGCGCCGTCCCACTGCCTGCAGCACTGTAGGCACACAGATTTTGGTGGATGCAAGAACCTGCGCCTCCCGCTATGGAGACTGGGGAGCTGACCTTATAGAAAAAGAAAACTGACATGCAGACCAGGTTATTCTCCATGGCCAAATATCCCATTTGAGACATGGGGCCAGGATTACAGAGAATGAGTAAAAAACTCCGGCCGGGTGCAGAGCCTCAAGCCTGTAATCCCAGCACTTTGGGAGGCCGAGGCGGGTGGATCAAGAGGTCGAGAGTCGACACCATCCTGGTCAACATGGTGAAACCCTGTCTCTACTAAAAATACAAAAAAGTAGCTGGGCATGGTGGCGGGTGCCTGTAATCCCAGCTACTCAGGAGGCTGAGGGAGGACAATTGCCTGAACCCAGGAGGCGGAGGTTGCAGTGAGCCGAGATCGCGCCATTGCACTCCAGCCTGGGTAACAAGAGCGAAACTCCGTCTCAAAAAAAAAAAAAATTCCAGGGCACAAATGCCAGCTCAAACTGAGTTTTCCAATAGTCACTTGCCTTTGCTTTTTGTTCCATCTTTGGTTGGCAAAAATATTATAAAAGCCTTGGCATAGGCCGGGCGCGGTGGCTCAAGCCTGTAATCCCAGCACTTTGGGAGGCCGAGGCGGGTGGATCACGAGGTCAAGAGATCGAGACCATCCTGGTCAACATGGTGAAACCCCGTCTCTACTAAAAATACAAAAAATTAGCTGGGCATGGTGGCACGTGCCTGTAATCCCAGCTACTCAGGAGGCTGAGGCTGGAGAATTGCCTGAACCCAGGAGGCGGAGGTTGCGGTGAGCCGAGATCGCGCCATTGCACTCCAGCCTGGGTAACAAGAGCGAAACTCCGTCTCGGGGGGGAAAAAGAAAAAAAAAGCCTTGGCACAATGTGAAACCCACAGGCCCCCATCCCTGAGCCCCAAACACCTCCAGGCCACTCACACCATATCCTCTTGCCTGGAACCCTGCCTGAGAAAAGCTTCCTCAATAAGCCGCTGCCCATATCCACCAGGCCTCCCTGCCTCTGGGCCCCATGTTGGAGACCCACTAGCATCTGCTAAACAACCCATGCTAGCCTCATAGTTTATGTTCCACTCATCCATCCACCTATCCATTCATTCATTCCATCCATCCATCTTAGAGACAGGGTCTCACTCTGTCACCCAGGCTGGAGTGCTGTGGTGTGGTCATGGCTCCTTGCAGGCTTGACCTCCCGGGGCTTGAGTGATACTCCCGCTAGTGCCACAAGTGTGCGCCACCATGCCCGGCTAATTTTTTGTAGAGACAGAGCCTGGCTACGTTGTCCAGGCTGGCCTTAAACTCCTGGCCTCAAGGGATTCTCCCAACTCAGCCCCAAAAACCAGCATACCTTCTAGAAGCCACACCTCCTCCTATCGCTAGCTGGGAGCTGCACTGGCGCCACCTGCACCACCCACCAGGGGGCGCTGTGGAACTCAGTGTGATGAGCCCAGTGGAGCCACCAGGCAGAGGTGATGGCAGCCCCCAATTCCATGCCCTGCACCTGCCCATTCCATGAGGCAACTAGACCTCTGCCGCTACTCCCCGAGTGGCCCAGGGGTCAGCACCCTGTCTACAGCGCCAGCTACAATATCATCACTTGGGAGCTGGTTGGAAGAACTGCTAGAACTGGGAGCTGGTTGGAGAAATCTCAGGCACCAGGCTAGAGGTCTTGAAAAAGGATTTTTTTTTTTTTGAGATGGAGTAACTCTGTTGGCAGGCTGGAGTGCACTGAGGCAATCCCAGCTCTCTAAGACCTCCCCATCCCAAATTCAGGCAATTCTCCTGCCTCAGCCTCCTTAGTAGCTGGAACTACAGGCACGTGCCACAATGCCTGGCTAATTTTTTGCATGTTTAGTAGAGATAGGGTTTCACCATGTTTGCCAGGGCAGTCTCGATCTCTTGACTTCGTGATCCACCCGCCTCGGCCTCCCAAGGTGCTGGGATTACAGACGTTAAGCCATCGCGCCCGGCCTGAAGCAGGATTTTCACAAGACATTTTAACACAAGTCATGCCTGGGTAATTAATGTACACATTAAAGCGGCATTGTTCAGATTATAAACATACGCGCTGATACACAGCATAAGCTTTCTGCGCCTCACATGATCCGGGGTGTGTGTCAGCACATGTTAAGGAATTTCCCCCACCCCACAAGGACAAGGGACATGCCTGAGTCAGACCAATCAGCTGCTTCTCAGACCCTTTTCTCCCAAGCCCTGACCCGGAAGAAGAGGCTGTCTGACCTATGGCCAGTTCCTATGAGACCTAGCGGCCAGAATCCCAGGAAAGCTGCTGGAGTGTCGGTTCAGAATAATCATTAATTTCAAGCGTTTTACCTCAGGCCAAATCAGTGATCTAAGTAACCTAGGGGGCCCAGCATAGACTGGGAGGCAGGGCTACTTGGTGTGCATCTCCAGGAGGGTCTACCACCCCAAAGTGCTCTGGGGGGACGAGGGAGGGGTCACAGGGTTTGTTTGCCGTCAGGAGATGGTGGCAGACCAGAGGACTGGACTGAAGGATGTGACCTTCTCAGCCTTCATCCGGAGTCCAGGGCTCTAATGTATGCTGGGTTTCTCAGGCAGCACTGAACCCCAGTCCCCAGACAGCCCCTAACTGGGTCAACAAGAAGCCAGACAGGAGTCTCGCCTCCTAGACAGACCCAGGCTGACAATTATTAACCACCTTGGGCCTACCCCCAGGGCCTCAGCAGCGCCAACTGGCCACCAGCCTACCCGACTTGTGGGCAGTGCACCCTCCAAAACCCATCTCAACATTCGGGAAAAGGCTTAAGCACCTAGAACAAGACCTGTGGGTACTGAATAAAGAGTCCAGGAAAAAAACCACTATAAATGGCATCAGCTACCTGGGTGCCCCCGAGGAGCGAGCTGAGCACTTAAATACACTTCCTTCCCATTGCATAATTTAATGTGATTTTATTTAAAATTCATTGTTTTGGGGCCAGGCGTGGTGGCTCAAGCCTGTAATCCCAGCACTTTGGGAGGCCGAGGCGGGTGGATCACAAGGTCGAGAGATCGAGACCATCCTGGTCAACATGGTGAAACCCCGTCTCTACTAAAAATACAAAAAAAAAAATTAGCTGGGCATGGTGGCGCATGCCTGTAATCCCAGCTACTCAGGAGGCTGAGGCAGGAGAATTGCCTGAACCCAGGAGGCGGAGGTTGCGGTGAGCCGAGATTGTGCCATTGCACTCCAGCCTGGATAACAAGAGTGAAACTCTGCCTCAAAAAAAAAAATAAATAAATAAAAATAAAAATAAAGGCCGGGCGCGGTGGCTCAAGCCTGTAATCCCAGCACTTTGGGAGGCCGAGGCGGGTGGATCACAAGGTCGAGAGATCGAGACCATCCTGGTCAACATGGTGAAACCCCGTCTCTACTAAAAATACAAAAAATTAGCTGGGCATGGTGGCACGTGCCTGTAATCCCAGCTACTCAGGAGGCTGAGGCAGGAGAATTGCCTGAGCCCAGGAGGCGGAGGTTGCGGTGAGCCGAGATCGCGCCATTGCACTCCAGCCTGGGTAACAAGAGCGAAACTCCGTCTCAAAAAAAAAAAAATAAAAAATAAAAAAAATAAAATAAAAATAAAAATAAAAATAAAAATAAAATTCATTGTTTTTATCATGACCCTGTATTTGTAGTGAAATTAACTACCCTCAATGCCTTACAGCCACAGCTGTATAGACAGCTGTATAGACCCGTGACTGAATGATGCCCAGATCAATTCCTCCACTACCCGCCTGCAGTCTACACGAAGGCCAAGCCAATCTAGCCTTGAGGCATGTGCTGCTGTGTTCTCTCAGCCTGGAAGCCCTTCCCAACTCCCCATACGTCCTGCTTCCTATCTCAGACTTCAAAACCCACAGCTCCAAATCCAGGAATAAAAGCTTTTCTCCTAGGCCCTTCCTCCTATATATGTAAATATATGAATGCCCCCCTAATAATAAGGTCGTATGTTTTTCAGTGCTTAGTATGTGCCAGGCACTGTTTTCTGCTTTACCTGTCTGAGCTCATTTAATCTTTCAATATTGTAGGTACTATTATTCCTATTTTGCAGATGGAGAAGCCGAGACAGAGATTGACATACCTCCTTGATTAATATATAGGGAAGCGAGGCTGGGCGTGGTGGCTCACATCTGTAATCCAAGCACTTTGGAGGCCAAGGCGGGCTGATCACCTGAGGTCGGGAGTTCAAGACCAGCCTGACCAACGTGGTGAAACCCCGTCTTAAATTAAGAAAAAAAAAAGAAGAAACTATTTTGCTGGGCGCGGTGGCTCAAGCCTGTAATCCCAGCACTTTGGGAGGCCGAGGTGGGTGGATCACGAGGTCAAGAGATTGAGACCATCCTGGTCAACATGGTGAAACTCCGTCTCTACTAAAAAAAAATACAAAAAAATTAGCTGGGCATGGTGGCGCGTGCCTGTAATCCCAGCTACGCAGGAGGCTGAGGCAGGAGAATTGCCTGAACCCAGGAGGCGGAGGTTGCGGTGAGCCGAGATCGCGCCATTGCACTCCAGCCTGGGTAACAAGAGCGAAACTCCGTCTCAAAAAAAAAAAAAATTTTTATATATATATATATATATGGAAGCTACATAACACACAAAGGTAACTGCAGGTTCTTAGAATCAGAACAAGAGGAATGAACATCAGATGTGTAATGGCAGATACAAATCTCCCCAGCTTTTTTTTTCTTCTTGAGACAGAGTCTGGCTCTGTTGCCCAGGCAGGAGTGCAGTGGTGCAATCTCAGCTCACGATAACCTCTGCCTCCGAGGTTCAAGCGATTCTCCTGCCTCAGCCTCCCAAGGAGCTGAAACTACAGGCACGAGCCACCCCGCCCGGTTAATTTTTTTTTGTATTTTTAGTAGAGATGGGGTTTCACGGTATTAGCCAGGATGGTCTCAATCTTCTGACCTCATGATCCACCCACCTCAGCCTCCCAAACTGCTGGGATTACAGGGATGAGCCACCACGCCCAGCCTCCCCCACTTCCTTCTATGTACCTTACTGACTTCATGATTCATCTAACCTCAGGTGATCGGTCCGCCTCGGCCTCTCAAAATGCTGGGATTATACATGTGAGCCACCTCACCTGGCCTGTCTACCACCTCTTTTAACCCCCACCCATCTTGGGGCAGGTCTTATCTCCCTGCCTTCAACAGGCTCAGATGAGTTAAGTCACCCAGCAAAGTGGCAGTGCCAAATCTCATGCCTAGACAGTCCAGGGCACGTGCCTGGAACTGCCGTAACGGAGACACAGACAAGAATTACCTGAGTTACAAACAATGCATCACCCATCCCAAGGATGAAGGGGGCTTCGTGGCTGAGGCATGATACATCAGCTAAGCATTTCCCTTCACAGAAGGTAGCTGCCTAACCTTGTGATGAGAGGTGAACTCTGACCCTTTCCCAGAGGCTAGGGTACAGCGTGTGATTCAGGGGTGAGCAGCAGCCCTGGGTGGGCCCACCCGCAAGGTTCTCCCCCAGGGGCCTTCCTCATTAGTACAGGGTGCCTGTGCCCTGACTGAACCAGGTCAGATGTGCTCAAATGCAATGTGGCAGACAGAGGGGTAGGTGGCACCCCCAATTAGCCTCAGAGGAGGCTCAGGGACTCACCCCAACCCAGCAATAACGCTGAGAACTGATGTCACTCATTTCCTCCAGGCTGACACTAGCAGCAGAGCTGTTTCACAGCACTTCATAAATCTTAATTGCATTAATTAAACCTCACAATGCAGGAAGGGGGGTCACTTTGGTATCTGCCCGACCCCCGGGTACAGTAAAAATTAAAAATTAAAATTCTACATTCAGTGGAGAGTATTAATTTAAAGAAAAAACAAATAAAAATTCCATCTCCACAGCTAAGTTAGAGAAATCTAGAGCCAGGTACAGTGGCTCTAGCCTGTAAGCCCAGCACTTTCGGAGGTAGAGGCAGGTGGATCACCTGAGGTCAGGAGTTCAAAACTGGCCTGGCCAACATGGCAAAACCTTGTCTCTACTAAAAATACAAAAATTAGGCCGGGCTCACAAGTGTAATCCCAGCACTTTGGGAGGCACAGGTGGGCAGATCACTTGAGGCCAAGAGTTGGAGACCAGCCTGGCCAACATGGCAAAACCCGATCTCTACTAAAAATAAAAATAAAAATAAAAATAAAATTAGTGGCCGGACACAGTGGCTCATGCCTGTAAATCCCAGCACTTTGGGAGGCTGAGATGGGCTGATCACAAGGTCAAGAGATCCTAGCACTTTGGGAGGCTGAGGTGGGTAGATCACAAGGTCAAGAGATCGAGACCATCCTGGCCAACATGGTGAAACCCCATCCCTACTAAAAATACAAAAATTAGCTGGGTGTGGTGGTGCATGCCTGTAGTCCCAGCTACTCGGGAGGGTGAGGCAGGAGAATTGCTTGAACCCAGGAGGCAGAGGTTGCAGTGAGGCCGAGATGGTGCCAAGGCACTCCAGACTAGGAGACAAGAGCAAAACTCCATCTTGAAAACAAAAACGAAAACCAAAAAAGAGAGAAAAGTAATAATCGACACTGGAGACTCCAAAAAGAGGGGACGATGAGAAGGAGCAAGGATTGACAAATTACCTATCAGGTACAAGGGTCACTGTTTGTAATGAGTACATCAGAAGCCCAGTCCCCACCAGTAATATACCCATGCAACACACAAGCACATGTACTCCTTGAAAAAGGCACCACAAAACAATGGAGTAAGTAGCTGTAAAATTTAAGCCCAGGAGGGAGACCAAACCTAGGTGAAGTTGGGAGAAGGAAGGATCCAGGCAGCAGGGCAGCACATCCAAAGGAAAGGGGGCCAGAGGCAGGCTGTCTATACCGCCGGTGGCAGAACTCGTGACGGAACACAAGGCCTCAGTTCTATGCTTCTGTCTGATAAGGAACTTACCCTCAATTCCAGAAAACGTCAGATTTACAGGAAAGCAGTTTAAAAAAAAAAAAAAAAAAAAAAGGCTAGCCGGGCACGGTGGCTCAAGCCTGTAATCCCAGCACTTTGGGAGGCCGAGGTGGGTGGATCACAAGGTCAAGAGATTCAGACCATCCTGGTCAACATGGTGAAACCCCGTCTCTACTAAAAAAATACAAAAAATTAGCTGGGCACGGTGGCGCATGCCTTTAATCCCAGCTACTCAGGAGGCTGAGGTAGGAGAATTGCCTGAACCCAGGAGGTGGAGGTTGCGGTAAGCTGAGATCGCGCCATTGCACTCCAGCCTGGGTAACAAGAGTGAAACTCCATCTCAAAAAAAAAAAAAAAGGTTGCCAGGCACAGCAGTCACACCTGTAATCCCACCACGTTGGAAGGCCGAGGCTTGAGCTTGGGCTCAGGAGTTCAAAGCCAGTCTGGCAACACAGCAAGACCTCTTCTCTATTATAATATTTGTTAAAATTAGCTGACTGTATTGGCATGTGCCTGTAGTCCCAGCTCCTCAGAGGCTGATGGGGAACGACCACCTGAGCCTGGGAGTTTGAGGCTGAAGTAAGCTATGGTCACCCCACCGCACTCTAGGCCCAGCGACAGCCCAAGACCCTGTCTCAAAAAAAAAAACCTCCCATTATTTTTCTCAAACCCCAATTTTGTTATCTGTGAAATAAAGCAACCCACCTGATTCACTGGGAAGTTGGTGCCAAGAACCCCTATACAGATGACACAGCCATGACACCTGAAGTCACTTATTCTCATGCGCCATCTTGCTACCTGCCAACACCAACCCACAAGGCCAATCAAGAAGCATCCACCCTGTCACCCTCCACAATTCAGAATGTGTTTAGCAAATTGCTCAGTGCAAGAAAAAAAGAAAGAAAGAAATGTGTCCAAGCAGGGAGAAAGCAGACAAATGGCTATGAGCATCCCCCTTGGAGGGCTGTTCATGACATCGAAATACAGTCAGATGTTTGTCAGTGCATTGGAATAAAAGCCTATATCATTACCTTTTAGATAAGCAACAGGAAAAAAAAAAAACCTAGGAGCATAAAGATCTGAAAAGCTATGACAATAACTGTAGAGTCTGAACTTTTTGCCCTTTATCCAGATAATACAAGCACCCAGCCCCTTCCCCTGCATCCACTTTGAGAATCACCTGAAGGGTGTGGCAGCCCCAGTGAGTGGTCAGTGATAACTCAGAGAATGAGGGGCAGCATAGAAGCAGAATCCTAGACAGGGCTTGGTGGCTCCTGCCTGTAATCCCAGCACTTTGGGAGGCCAAGGAGGGCAGATCACAAGGTCAGGAGTTCAAGACTAGCCTGGCCAACATGGTGAAACCCAGTCTACTAAAAATACAGAAATTAACCGGGTGTATTGACTTGCACCTGTAGTCCCAGCTACTCAGAAGGCTGAGGCAGCAGAATTGCTTGAACCTGGGAGGCGGAGGTTGCAGTGAGCAGACATCACGCTACTGCACTCCAGCCTGGGCAACAGAGCAAGACTCCATCTGGAAAAAAAAAAAAAGCAGAATACTAGACACTGCCATACCCACTTCCTGTGGCCACCTACCCCTTGACAAAACCAGAGTCCAAAGCCCTCCGTCACCTCCCAAGGGGGAAAAGGAGGTTAATGTTCTGGAAACAGATCCCCTCACCTTGGCCCCTCCCTCACAGTGGGCTACACCTGTGGCTTCGATAAGAATGCCTTAAATCTCAAGTCTAAATATCTACACTGTATTTAGCAATCTTTTTTTTTTTTTTTTTTTTTTTGAGGCGGAGTTTCGCTCTTGTTACCCAGGCTGGAGTGCAATGGCGCGATCTCGGCTCACCGCGACCTCCGCCTCCTGGGTTCAGCCAATTCTCCTGCCTCAGCCTCCTGAGTAGCTGGGATTACAGGCACGCGCCACCATGCCCAGCTAATGTTTTGTATTTTTAGTAGAGACGGGGTTTCACCATGTTGACCAGGATGGTCTCGATCTCTTGACCTTGTGATCCACCCGCCTCGGCCTCCCAAAGTGCTGGGATTACAGGCTTGAGCCACCGCATCCGGCCCAACAATCTTAAGTCTAAATACCTACACAGCATCGACACTGGTTCAGCCTTTGAGATGGTAATCTTGACAGTGTCATCTAAAATGCCTAATGTCTGTATCCTGTTACACAGGATTCGACTGCTCAGAAACCACTCAGCTCAAAGCTCTCGCCAAGTCTTCTGTGCAAGAAGGTCACTGCAGTCCCGTTTGTCATAGCAAACACTGCAATCAAATCACGGTCAAAAGGACAGGTTAACTAAACAACCCGGGCTCCACAATAGGGGGCAAAGAGTACAGTACCTATTGTTAGACAAAGTTACGTAAAGTGAAAACAAGAAACCTACATAATACAATGTCAATTATTAAGGTTCAAGCCATTTCTCTTCAGCATTTCTTCCCTAGCTATAAAAATTTGTGGTCAGAAGGGAGGTTTCGGAGCTAACTAACTTAAAGATCATGTCACGCCGGGCACGGTGGCTCAAGCCTGTAATCCCAGCACTTTGGGAGGCCGAGGCAGGTGGATCACGAGGTCAAGAGATCGAGACCATCCTGTTCAATATGGTGAAACCCCGTCTCTACTAAAAATACAAAAAATTAGCTGGGCATGGTGGTGCGTGCCTGTAATCCCAGCTACTCAGGAGGCTGAGGCAGGAGAATTGCCTGAACCCAGGAGGCGGATGTTGCGGTGAACGGAGATCGTGCCATTGCACTCCAGCCTGGGTAACAAGAGTGAAACTCCATCTCAAAAAAAAAAAAAAATACATGTCACTTTTTTTTTTTTTTTTTTTTTTTGAGGTGGAGTTTCGCTCTTGTTGCCCAGGCTGGAGTGCAATGGCGCGATCTCGGCTCACTGCAACCTCCGCCTCCTGGGTTCAGGCAATTCTCCTGCCTCAGCCTCCTGAGTAGCTGGGATTACAGGCACACGCCACCATGCCCAGCTAATTTTTAGCATTTTTAGTAGAGATGGGGTTTCACCATGTTGACCAGGATGGTCTCGATCTCTTGACCTCGTGATCCACCCGCCTCAGCCTCCCAAAGTGCTGGGATTACAGGCTTGAGCCACCGCGCCCGGCCACATGTCACTTTTACAATCAGAAAATGGACATAACTTGCCTGTCCGAGAAACATTTGAATTAGGCCATTCAGGTTTAATCAACATAATTAATCACTTGTATATGGTATGAGTTAGGGACTTAATATTTTCCCCAACAAGGAAAGCCAGACACCTATGAATACATCTCAACCCTACCTCTTATATGAACTTCCCATATATATGTAGGATGTTTTGAGGCTCACTTTTCTGTTTGGTATTTATCCTTTGCCACTACTTTTATTTTTTATTTTATTTTATTTTTTTGAGACAGAGTCTCACCTTACCATTTTTTGGCTTTTTTTCTTTGACGCAGTCGCATTCTGTCATCCAGGCTGGAGTACAATGGTGCAATGTCAGCTCACTCCGCCTCAGCTTCTCAAGTAGCTGGCACCACCATCACGCCTGGCTAATTTTTGTATTTTTAGTTGAGGCAGGGTTTCACCATGCTGACCAGGCTGGAGTACAATGGTGTCAACTCGGCTCACAGCAACCTCTGCCTCCCAGGTTCAAGTGATTCTCCTGTCTCAGCCTCTCGAGTAGCTGGGATTACAGGCATGCAGCCACGATGCCCTGCTAATTTTCTATTTTTAGTAGAGATGGAGTTTTTCCATGTTGGTCAGGTTGATCTCAAACTCCTGACCTCAGGCAATCCATCCACATCAGCCTCCCAAAGTGCTGGGATTACAGGTGTGAGCCACCATGACCAGCCTCATTGTGACCACTTTTTTTTTTTTTTTTGAGATGGAGTTTCGCTCTTGTGACCCAGGCTGGAGTGCAATGGCGCGATCTCGGCTCACCGCAACCTCCGCCTCCTGGGTTCAGGCAATTCTCCTGCCTCAGCCTCCCCAGTAGCTGGGACTACAGGCCAGTGCCACCACCTCAGCAAATTTGTTTTGTTTTGTTTTGTTTTTTTTTGAGACAGAGTGTCGCTCTTGTGACCCAGGCTGGAGTGCAATGGCGCCATCTCGGCTCACCGCAACCTCCGCCTCCTGGGTTCAAGCAATTCTCCTGCCTCAGCCTCCTGAGTAGCTGGGACTACAGGCACGCGCCACCATGCCCAGCTAATTTTTTGTATTTTTAGTAGAGACGGGGTTTCACCATGTTGACCAGGATGGTCTCGATCTCTCGACCTCGTGATCCACCCGCCTTGGCCTCCCAAAGGGCTGGGATTATAGGCCTGAGCCACCATGCCTGGCCCTCATTTTTGTGTTGTTTTAGTAGAGACAGGGTTTCACCATGTTGGCCAGGATGGTCTCAATCTCTTGATCTCCTGATCTGCCTGCCTCAGCCTCTCAATGTGCTGGGATTACAGGCATGAGCCACCACACCCGGCCCATTGTCACTACTTTTAATCATTACAAACTGCTAGAGCAAGCCTGCTAGCCTTATTGAAAAGTTCATTTTCTCCCTTTAGTTTGTGGTCTCTCATTTCCTGTTCTTTTCTGGTCTCTAGATTTCTTTAAGGGAGCTTAGTTCTACCTCAAGATAAAGACACAGTACATTTTTTTTTTTGGTTGAGATGACGTTTCGCCCATCGCCCAGGCTGGAGTGCAATGGCGCAACTCACTGCAACCTCTGCCTCCCAGGTTCAAGCAATTCTCCTGCCTCAGCCTCCCAAGTAGCTGGAATTACAGGTGCCTACCACCACACTCAGCTAATTTTTTTGTGTTTTTAGTAGAGATGGGGTTTCAACATGTTGGCTGGGATCACTTAAAATCCATTCAGGTATGAGTTATCCCAGGCTTCAGAAACCATGATAGGAATTAGGAATCAAAGGCAGGCAAAGGACCAGGTACGGTGGCTTATACCTGTAATCCCAGCACTTTGGGATTATACTTGAGCCCAGGAGTTTGAGACCAGCCTGGGCAATATAGCAAGAGCCAATCTCTATAAAAAATTTTAAAATTTCCCAAGCCTGGTGGCTTTCATCTACAGTCCTAGCTACTCAGGAGGCAGCTGAGGTTGGAGGAATCACTTGATCACAGGAGTTCAAGGCTGCAGTGAACCATGATTGTACCACTGCACCCCAGCCTGGGCAACAGAGTGAGCTATGTTGCCATGCTACCAGGGCCCAGTGCTGTACTGGCTGCAGGGAACACCCACTACAAAGGCATCAGCACTTCTGCAGGAGTTAGGGTCCCAGTGGCAGCCTGGGTTGCAGCCCCAGCTCTGGCCCCAGCACACACACATACAACAACACCCAAATGCTGCTGGACTCCAGAAAAGCCTAAAGAGGCCTTTTTCCAAAGGAAGAGTTAGACCCTCGACTCTCAATCCCCTCTCTCAGCCTCCTGCTCTGGAGACAACCACTCTTCTTCAGCCACCCAGGCTGAGGCTCTGGACAAGAACATGAGACAGCTGAGCATAGCAGCTCACACCTATAGTCCCAGCATTTTGGGAGACTGAGGCAGGAGGACTGCTTCAGCCTAGGAGTTTGAGACCAGCTGGGACAACATTGTGAGACTTTGTCGCCACAAAACATTTGTAAAATTAGATGGGCAATCAGCAGACTTCAGGATTTGAGCTAAAAAGAAGAAAAAAACGAAATAAAATAAAATTAGATGGGCATGGTGACACCTGCTAGGGTCCTAGCTACTCCGGAGTCTAAGGTGGGAGGATCCTGGAATGAGCCCAGGAGTTCAAGGCTGCAGTCAGCTATGATCGCACCCCTGCACTCCAGCCTGGGTGACAATGAGAGACTTGTCTCAAAAGAAATAATTTTTAAAAAAAGAACACAAGAGGTTACATACTGGGACAAGGGGAGGAACGGATGCCAAACTGAGACCTCGCCAGTCCCCTGACCCTGTAACCAGATCTGTACTTCCCAGGGCAAGGCACTGGAAAATTGAGTATCCCTTAATATTGGAGGGAACAATAAACCCTAGAATATTCTCAGGCAGATAATGATGTTATATTCATAAAACAAGACAAGGACCCCATTAAAAATTGAATTTGGGTGTGTTGGCTCATGCCTATAATCCCAGCACTTTGGGAGGTTGAGGAGGATAAATTGCTTGAGTCCAAGAGTTTGAGACCAGCTTAAGGAATGAGGGGAAACCCTATCTTTACAAAACATACAAAAATTAGCCGAGCATGGTGATGCCTGCCTGAAGTCCCAGCTACTGGGGAGGCTGAAGTGGGAGGATTGCCTGAGCCCAGAAGTCAGAGGTGGCAGTCAGGCTGCACAACATTACACTCCTGCCCTTCAGCCTGGGTGACAGCAGAGACCCAGTCTCAAAAAAAAAAAAAAAAAAAAGAAAGAAAGAAAGAAAGAAAGAGAAAAGTTAAACATATAGGACAAGAACTCTTCAAGAGAAAAGTTAAAAGTTCATATAGACTGTGGAGAGGGGCTCATGCCTGTAATCCTAGCACTTTGGGAGGCCAAGGCAAGCAGATCACTTGAAGTTAGTTAGGAGTTTGAGACAAGCCTGGGCCACATGGTGAAACCTCATTTCCAGAAAAAATATAAAAATTAGCTGGGTGTTATAGTTTCTGCCTGTAATTCCAGCTACTCATGATGCTGAGGTACTAGAATCACCGGAACCCGAGAGGTGGAGGTTTCAGTCAGTCAAGATTGTGCCACTGTACTCCAGCCTGAGCAACAGAGACTCTTCTCAAAAAAAAAAAAAAAAAAGGGCCAGCCAGGTACTGTGGCTCATGCCTATAATCCCAGAACTTTGGGAGACCAAGGCGGGTGGATCACCTGAAGCCAGAGTTTGAGATCAGCCTGGCCAACATGGTGAAACCCTGTCTCCACTAAATATACAGAATAAGCTGTGCATGGTGGCAGGCGCCTGTAATCCCAGCTACTGGGGAGGCTGAGGCAGGAGAATCGCTTGAACCCAGGAGGTGGAAAACTTGCAGTGAATTGGGATGGTGCCACTGCACTCCAGCCTGGGTGACAGAGTAAGACTCTGTCTCCAAAAAAAAAAAAAAAGATTCATTTAGAGGATTTAGAAGCTGAGAACTATTGCTTAGAATGAAAAATATAAGGACAAAAGTTCAAAGAAAATTCCATCAGGCCAGAACACTCAACATCTAATAAGAGTTACAGATTGAAAACAGGAAAATCACAATGTGATTATCTAAGGAATTTATTCCCTCAAACTTAGGATGGGAGCTCCCAACCACTTCTCACTCTTTTCTCTGCACTGCGCCCCACGCACACCTGGTCAATATCAACCTCTCACCTCTCCCAGAAAGGAAATTTATTGGCTAAGAACCTTTTCCCACTGACCTGTTTCTCTCTCTCTCTCTCTCTCTCTCTCTCTCTCTCTCTCTCTCTTTATCTCTATCTCTATCTCTCTCTCTCTCTCTCTCTATCTCTATATCTCTCTCTACTTTCTGGAAAATGTCTTTCTAATTTCCTGCTTACAATCTTTCAATGGCTACCACTTTCCTCCAAGTTTCAAAGGTTTTAAAAGATCATTTCATGGGCGGGGCATGGTGGCTCACGCCTGTAATCCCAGCATTTTAGGAGGTTGAGGCAGGTGGATCACGAGGTCAAGAGATCAAGACCATCCTGGTCAACAAGGTAAAATTCCATCTCTACTAAAAATACAAAAAATTAGCTGGGCATGGTGGCACGTGCCTGTAATCCCAGCTACTCAGGAGGCTGAGGCAGGAGAATTGCCTGAACCCAGGAGGCGGAGGTTGCGGTGAGCCGAGATCACGCCATTGCACTCCAGCCTGGGTAACAAGAGCAAAATTCCATCTCAGAAAAGAAAAGATCATTTTATGCAAAGGTTGGTCTTTGATTGGCAAAATTAAAAAGCAGGGAGAGAGAAAGCAGAGACTTAAGAGCAGACGTCATGCTTATACTATTTTATTTGAATCAATGAAAAAAATCTGAGTGAAAGTGTCTTAGAAGCCATGTGTGATGGTAGCTCATGCCTGTAATCCCAATCTTTTTGGAAGGCTGAGGCAAAAGGATCATTGAGCCCAGGATTTCAAGAATAGCAATTGCAACATTTTGAGACCTCGCCCTTATAAAAAAAATTTAGCCAGGTGCAGTGGCTCACACCCATAATCCCAGCACTTTGGAAGGTCAAGGCAGGCATATCACAAATTCAGGAGTTCGAGACCAGCCTGACCAAATGGTGAAACCCCATCTCTACTAAAAATCCAAAAATTAGTCAGGTGAGGTGGTATGCACCTGTAATCCCAGCTACATAGGAGCTGAAGCAGGAGAATCGCTCGAACCTGGGAGGCGGAGGTTGCCGTGAGCCGAGATCATGCCACTACACTCCAGCCTGGGTGACAAGAGCAAAAACTGTCTCAAAAAAAAAAAATTAAACATATCTATTTCTATATATAGATATATAGATATAAACATAGTTTTGTTTTTTGGTTTTTTTCTTTTTTAAACAGGGTCTCTCTCTGTCACCAAGGCTGGAGAACAGTGGCAGATTCACTGCAACCTCGGCCTCCAGGGTTCAAGCAAATCTTTTGCCTCAGCCTCTGAGTAGCACGGATGACAGGCATTCACAATCATGCCTGGCTAATTTTTGTATTTTTGTAGTGTCAGGGTTTCACCATGTTGGCCAGGCTGGTCTTGAACACCTGGCCTCAAGTGATCCACCAGCCTCAGTCTCCCAGTGTGCTGGGATTATGGATGTGAGCCACCACACCCAGCCTAAATATATATATACATTTAAAAAGTGGCCGGTGCAGCCGGGCGCGGTGGCTCAAGCCTGTAATCCCAGCACTTTGGGAGGCCGAGGCGGGTGGATCACGAGGTCGAAAGATCGAGACCATCCTGGTCAACATGGTGAAACCCCGTCTCTACTAAAAATACAAAAAAAAAAACTAGCTGGGCGTGGTGGTGCATGCCTGTAATCCCAGCTACTTAGGAGGCTGAGGTAGGAGAATTGCCTCAGCCCAGGAGGCGGAGGTTGTGGTGAGCCGAGATCGCGCCATTGCACTCCAGCCTGGGTAACAAGAGCGAAACTCCGTCTCAAAAAAAAAAAAAAAAAAAAAAGTGGCCGGTGCAATGGCTCATGCCTGTAATCCCAACATTTTGGGAGGCCAAGGCAGGTGGATCACTTGAGGTCAGGAGTTTGAGACCGGCCTGGTCAACATGATGAAACTCCGTCTCAACTAAAAATACAAAAAGTAGCCAGGCGTAGTGGCAGGTGCCTGTAATCCCAGCTACTCAGGAGGTTGAGACAAGAGAATTGCTTGAACCCAGGAGGCTGAAGTTGCAGTAAGCTGAGGTCGCACCACTGCAATCCAGGCTGGGTGACAAAATGAGACTGTCTCAAAAAATAAATTAATAAAAAGAAAGAAAGAAAATGCTCACCACCAAGGTTTAATAGTACCTGTATCTTCCAGAGCCTCAGTTCTATCACCCGTAAAAGGGTCCCAGTGAGAACATAAGTCCCCCAACAAAAGGGGAAACATTTCTGCTCAGTCTTTTTTACAAAGACAGTAGCCTGTACATGGAACGAATTCCACACTTTTCCAGTCCTAGTCCACCATGAAACTGGAAATCATCCTGAAAATTCATGATTTAAAAGAAAAAACTCCACTCAATTAGCAGTATGTGCCTGGGCTGAGCGTGTGTGTGGCGGGGGTGGGGGGGGGTGCGGGGGGGGGTGGTGCGTGGGGGGGGTGGTGCGGGGGGGGCGGTTAGAGAACGCTACCTCCTACCTCTGAAAAGCTTCACATTTAGCAAGGACTATTTCAGATGAAACTGGAAAAGGCGTCTGAGCCTGGAGGTGAGGCAGCCGGCATGAGAGCTGGTCTAGGAAAAGGAATCCCAAGGTAAGTTTTCCCTGAAGGAGAACTTGCCCAAGTCCCCACTGGAAGCAGGCCCATGGGGCTGCAATAATGAGGGGCGACAGGCGCCTCTGGATCACAGGCACCACGTGGCTGGAGGAAGGGAAGGAAGCAGCCTCCCCAACCCCACCTCCCTTGCTCCTCCCTTAGCCCCCTGCAGCTCCCAGATACCGCCTTCCCCTCCCCCATCCTTTGCAAGGGGTGGGTGTTCTGTCTATAAGAGCTGGATGCCACTGGCCCCAGCCCTGGCCCCTTTGTCTCAGCACTGCCCACCCCAAAGGAAAAAGGTAAAGGATCTCACTTAGCTCAATTACACCTTTGCAGTAGGCTCCAAGCTTGGCTGGGAGGGCTTTAAAAATGGCCCCAACCCATAAAACAGAACCAAGACTCCGTTGGAAACGGAACAAAGGCGATTCTTCCTGGCAACACCCTAATCATGGACAATGATTGGGAAAAGCCTTCAGAGCTGAGAAAAGAATTGACTACCTTCGTGAAGGCAGGAAAAGGAGAAGATGGCAGGGGTGATTCCCTCCATCCTCAAATCTCAGGAATGGCCACCCTAAAATGAGGGGCTATTAGTTATTAAGCACAGACATCAACACTCATCCTATGCTGATCCTACACAGGCACTATCCCGGTGCGCCTTTACCCAGGCCCAGTGTGGTAGAGCCTATCACACCTCAACATCTGAGAAAGATCAAGGGCTGAGGTTAATTCGCGCATAAAACTGGTTTCATCCCTACACAGTCCTATTAGTAGGACTGTTGCTAATTCACAGACGTAATAATTAAGGCACGGAGGGCAATGAACTTGGCGAAACAGGGTTTAAATACATGCTGAAGAATTACGAATTATGCTACCCTAAGGAAGGAAGCTTGCGTAGCCCACGTGCTAGCTAGTGAGTCCAACAACGGTAAACATGTATTGATTACTTACTGTATACCAACACTATAAACGTAAGTACCATCATCTCAACTCTGGAAAAAACGCACTGGCGTTCCCAAAATGGGTGAACAAGAAGCCCCAGCAGGGCTGGTAGAGGAGATAAGAGCTGTCTCCCAAAAACTGCCACCCGTCCGCCAAAACCCACCGCATCCAGAACTCAGGAGGCAGCTCCAAGTTCATACTGTCCTTAATTCCCTTTAAGTCAAACACTTCCCAGCTTCGGGGGCGGGTGGAAACACGGGGGCCCAAGAGAGCCTCTCTCCTAGAGCAGGGTCTAGGCTCAGAACTCCAGCCACAGGTGAGACCTTCCAGCGGGGAGCTTGGGCCCAAGGGCAACCTCGTCTTACAATTTGTTCGGTCCTTCTCCGCTTCCACTTTCTCCCGGATAACGTGGGGCTCAATAACCCCTCCCCATACAACCACGAGCCGGGAAGCTTATCTTCCAGGAGCTGGCGGTCGAGGTTTTGCGGCCTCAGCGTGCAAGTCTGGGAAGTGGGACCAGCCGCACCAAGGAGTTAGGCTAAGAATGAAAAGTAAGTTCCCAGGGTAGGCGGCGTGGCCGGGGTAGGGAGGCGCCGCCCCTCCGGCCGCCTCCTCCTGGGCCAGGTGTGCACAGGGAGGGGGCAGCCCCGCTGCGCCCCGCGCTTGGTGGTTCAGCTCAGGACCACCCCGGGAGGTCGCCCTCTGGCTCCACCCAGACACGCGCGCACACCCCAATCCGCGCCACTGTAAGCCCACACCCACGGGCTCTTTCCTAAAGCTAAGGTTGGGGAAACGGACAGCGCCTCGCCTGAAGCCCCCGCATCCTAGTCGCAAGGGGCGGACGCCCGCCTGCATGGCAGAAACCCCTCCTCACCTCTTCCGCCCCTTAACCTTTCCCAAGGCGGAGGCCAGGTGAGCATACTCCCTGCCCATGACCAAAGCCCCGGCTCCTGCTCCCGTGGGACGCCTTCTCCCCCTCGAGTCTGGGCCCCGAGAGGCCAGCGCGTCCCCCTGCCTGAGGGCGAGCTTCTCTCCTCTTTGGGCTCCTGGAGGCAGAAGCGTCCCTGCCTCTCGTATCCCCGGTCCCGCTCAGAGGTATGTCCCCGCTTCCCACCCGCGGCCCCCGTCCATCCCAAGCAGGGTCCGGGACGTTTCCTCACCTCCCCCCCAACCCAGCCCGGTCTCCAGCCTGGCGGGAGCCCCTCCTCGAGAGGTCCCTAGAGCGGGTCAGTCCCCGGCAGTGGGGGAGCCCCCCGCCGTCCCCTCCCCCAGCAGCCCTCGGAGCCGCCGGCTGCCGAGCCTCCCCGGGGCCGCGGGGCGCTCACCTGCCGCGGGGCTGGCTCGGGCGCGGCGGGGCGGCGGAGCCGCGGGTTGGGGCGGGCTGGCGGGAGGCCGGCGGGCGGCCGCGCGGGGCGCTGGGCTCGCGAATCTCCGGCGCCGATCGCCGAACTAGGTTTACTTGGGCCGCTTAACCCCAGCGCTGCCGTCCGGGCGCGGCCGCCCGCTCGCCGGCCCGCCAGGGAGCCGGTCCCGTCCGTCGGGGGGCGCTCGGAGCGTCCACGCGGGCTGCGGCCGCGGAGCCGGGAGCGGCTGCTGGGAGCGAGCGGTGCGGGCCAGACTGGGCAGCGGGAGTGGGTGGGGCGGGGGCGGTGCCGACTCCCCTTGTAGCCCCGGCCCGGCCCTCGCCCCGCCCCCGCCCGGGGGCGCCCCCGCCGCAGCCACTCAGATCCCAGCACGGGCGCGGGGGTTGGGGGGGCCCGGGACGAGGGAAATTTGAAATCGCTCGGAGCCTCCCCTCCGCCCCTCTCCGCGGGCTCCGCCCCCTGGCCTCCTGCCCCCCGAACCTTGGGCCAGTTATATCAATCTGGGGGATCGGAAGCCCTAAGCGGCAGGGGAGTAAGGCATCCTAAACCAGACTGTTTCTGGGGCTTCTTTTCTCAGGGCCCCTTCAACCTTCCCGGAAACACACAGGCCTGGAGGTGGGTGCTCAGAGAGGGCAGGGCCCCCACTGGAGTCACACAGCACCGGAATCTCCTCTTTAACCCCAACCTCCAGCCGCGGTGCCACCGGGGCGCCGTGGAGCCCCTGTCTGTCATCCTGCTTTGGACCCTCTGCCTCGCCCTCCCTCCCTTCCTTCCACCCAGCCCGGCCTTTGTCAGCCATCTTGAAGGGAGGGGAGGCCAGGGGAGGGGAAAGAAGACCAGCGGGTCTCTCTGGCTACCTGGGTTCCAGGCTCTGCAGGCATGGACAGGCTGAAGGAGAAGCTGCACTCAGCAGGTCTCCCCACCTCTATCCTGAGATGACCATTGAACCACTGGAAAACAATACTGCCTAAAATGTATCTGACCTGGGACTTACATATATGCTTGTAAACCTGCTTATGGTCTATCTCCATGCAGTAAACTAAGGACATCATCTCAGTAGATGTTCAATAAATATGAGTTGAATGAATGAATGAACAAATGAATGATTTGTCGCCTACAAGCCCCTATAGGAGCCTGCCCTGCCTACCTTTCCAGGTATCTCCTATCTTAGCCCCTCTCTGACTTCGCTCCAGCTTCTCTGCTGCTCCTCAATAGACCAAGCATTTCCTTATGATGGTGACTTTGACCTCACTGTTTCCTGCCTGTATCTGGAGATTCTTTGCCCAGATCTTCACAGGACCAGCTTCTTACCCCTCAGTTTTCTCCCAAACGGTTGCTTTCTAGAGAGGCTTTTCCTGATTACCCCACTTGAAGTCTCCCCTGTCCATCACTCCTATTTCATGCTGTTCCTAGCATTTATAGCAATCTAAAATTGTTTTGTGTATCTCTTGTTTTTCTGTTTACATCCCCCTACACACATACATACACACACACACACACACACACACACACACACACCCCACATACACTAGGGGAGCAGAAACCACATCTGTGTGTGTCTCCAAGTGCTTACAATAGGTGGGGGATGCATCAAAAAGAAGCTCAATACAAGGCCAGGTTTGGTGGTTCACGCCTGTAATCCAAGCCCTTTGGAGGCCAAGGCAGGCAGATCACCTGAGGTCGGGAGTTCAAAACCAGCCTGACCAACATGGTAAAACCCCGTCTTTAAAAAAAAAAAAAAAAAAAAAATGGCCGGGCGCGGTGGCTCAAGCCTGTAATCCCAGCACTTTGGGAGGCCGACGCAGGTGGATCACGAGGTCGAGAGATCGAGACCATCCTGGTCAACATAGTGAAACCCCGTCTCTACTAAAAATACAAAAAACTAACTGGGCGTGGTGGCGCGTGCCTGTAATCCCAGCTACTCAGGAGGCTGAGGCAGGAGAATTGCCTGAACCCAGGAGGCGGAGGTAGTGGTGAGCCGAGATCGCGCCATTGTACTCCAGCCTGGGTAACAAGAGCGAAACTCCGTCTCAAAAAAAAAAAAAAAAAAAAAAAAAAAATTAAAAAATAAAAAGAAGCTCAATACAAGTTTGTTGAATGAATGGGCATGGGTTTCCTGCCTTCTGGGCTCCGGCTCCCTGAGTTACTCCACAGCTTTCTCCCTGTATCTCTTTTTTTTTTTTTTTTTTTTTGAGACGGATTTTTGCTCTTGTTACCCAGGTTGGAGTGCAATGGCGCGATCTCAGCTCACCGCAACCTCCACCTCCCGAGTTCAGGCAATTCTCCTGCCTCAGCCTCCTGAGTAGCTGGGATTACAGGCATGTGCCACCATGCCCAGCTACTTTTTTTTTGTATTTTTAGTAGAGACGGGGTTTCACCATGTTGACCAGGATGGTCTCGATCTCTTGACCTTGTGATCCACCCGCCTCGGCCTCGCAAAGTGCTGGGATTACAGGCTTGAGCCACTGCGCCCAGCCTCTCCCTGTATCTCTTACCAGGTGAGTAAATGAGTAAATGGCTAATTCTTTGGATGCTGCAAAAGCGTGTAAACTTACTGGATCTAATTCTGCCTAAGAGCTTGGGGAGAGACTAAAGAGATACCAGTGAGAAATAGCTCAGCTCAGCGTCCTGCCTGGCACCCAGCATGGTGACTTGTGAATGAACAGCAGGAACTCCTTGGGTTTCTGGCACAAACATACAAATTGGGCTCCAGTCCATTGGTGCAGAAAGAAGGGGTTCTCTGGAGAGGGCCTGTAGCTTGCCTCCACCATCTGGGGCATATCTTTATGGAAAAGAAAACAACATCTATAAACAGGTCTATGGGGAGGGCTTCTGGGCCTCTGTGTCTGAACCCTAAGCTAGGAACACACAGCTAAACTCTGTGTCCTGAAATCTGGCAGAGGATGCCAGAGGTGCCACCACTAGGAACTCCTGGGAGGCCTAGTTCAGATGCCAAAGAGCTGGGTTTTCTGGGACCACCTAAACCCAGGAAGAAAAAGGGAAAGGGAGCCGGGCGCGGTGGCTCAAGCCTGTAATCCCAGCACTTTGGGAGGCCGAGGCGGGTGGATCACGAGGTCGAGAGATCAAGACCATCCTGGTCAACATGGTGAAACTCCGTCTCTACTAAAAATACAAAAAACTAGCTGGGCGTGGTGGCGCGTGCCTGTAATCCCAGCTACTCAGGAGGCTGAGGCAGGAGAATTGCCTGAGCCCAGGAGGCGGAGATTGCGGTGAGCCGAGATCGCGCCATTGCACTCCAGCCTGGGTAACAAGAGCGAAACTCCGTCTCAAAAAAAAAAAAAAAAAAAAAAAAAAAGAAAAAGGGAAAGGGGACACAGTGGCACATGCCTGTGATCCCAGCACTTTGGGAGGCTGAAGTAGGTGAATCACCTGACATCAGGAGTTCAAGACCATCCTGGCCAACATGGTGAAACCCCATCTCTACTAAAAATACAAAAATTAGCCCAGTATGGTGGCATGAAACTGTAGTTCTAGCTCAAGCGTCCCCAAATTTTTTACACAGGGGGCCAGTTCACTGTCCCTCAGACCGTTGGAGGGCCGCCACATACTGTGCTCCTCTCACTGACCACCCACGAAAGAGGTGCCCCTATCTGAAGTGCGGTGGGGGGCCTGATAAATAGCCTCAGGGGGCCGCATGCGGCCCGCGGACCGTAGTTTGGGGATGCCTGTTCTAGCTACTCGGGAGGCTGAGGGAGGAGAAATCCCTTGAACCCAGGAGGTGAAGGTTGTGGTGAGCCGAGATCGCCCCACTGCACTCTGGCCTGCGCAACAGAGCAACACTCCACCTAAAAAAACAAACAAACAAAGACATCAGGAGTTCCTTTAACTAGTCTTACAACTCTTCTATAAATTAGAGATTCTATTAAATAAAAATTTATTCTTCAGAAAATTAAGGGCAAGTCACGGTGACTCCTGCCTGGAATCACAGCACTTTGAAAGGCCAAGATGGAAGTATCACTTTAGCCCAAGAGTTTGAGACCAGCCTGGGCAACACAGTGTGACTGCATCTCTAAAATAAAATAAAATAACATATATGTATATGTACATGTGTACATACACATATATACATCCTAGCCGCTCACGCTAATAAATCAACACACTGATGGGCTGACACCCATGTTGTAGTTAACTTACATTTCTGTTAAATTACATGACCACCTTTCAGCTCGTAGAGCAGCTACAGATTTGTAATAACAAATGTAAAGGGCTTAGCACAGTTCCTGCTGCATAATATACACTTAATGTGTGGTTTATGGTTTTTTGGGTTTTTTTGTTGTTGTTGTTGGAGATGGAGTCTTGGTCTTGTTGCCCAGGCTGGAGTGCAATGGTGCGATCTCAGCTTACTGCAAACCCTTCCAGGTTCAAGTGATTCTCTTGCCTCAGCCTCCCGAGTAGCTGGGATTACAGGTGCCCGCCACCACATCCAGCTAATTTTTATATTTTTAGTAGAGATGGGTTTCACTGTGTTGGTCAGGCTAGTCTCAAACTCCTGACCTCAGGCAATCTACCCACCTCAGCCTCCCAAAGTACTGGGATTACAGGTGTGAGCCACCATGCCTGGCCTTGTTTTTTTTTTTTTTTTTTTTTTTGAGACGGAGTTTCGCTCTTGTTACCCAGGCTGGAGTGCAATGGCGCGATCTCGGCTCACCGCAACCTCCGCCTCCTGGGTTCAGGCAATTCTCCTGCCTCAGCCTCCTGAGTGGCTGGGATTACAGGCACACGCCACCATGCCCAGCTAATTTTTAGTATTTTTAGTAGAGATGGGGTTTCACCATGTTGACCAGGATGGTCTCGATCTCTTGACCTCGTGATCCACCCGCCTCGGCCTCCCAAAGTGCTGAGATTACAGGCTTGAGCCACCGCGCCCGGCCTATTTTTTTTTTAAGACAGAGTCTCTCTCTGTTGCTCAGACTGGAGTGCAGTGGTGCGATCTTGGCTCACTGCAACCTCTGCCTCCCAGGTTCAAGTGATTCTTCTGCCTCAGCTTCCCATGTAGCTGGAATTACAGGCACGGGCCACCACGCCCAGCTTATTTTTCATCTTTTTAGTGAAGATGGGGTTTTGCCATGTTGGCCAGGTTGGTCTCAAATTGCCGACTTGAAGTGATCCACCTGCCTCAGACTACAAAAGTGCATCTTTGAAATGGAGATAATTTTATCTACTTCCTAGGGTTGTCCTGAGAATTATGAGTTAATATGTGTAAGGCATTTTGAACAGTATCTAACACGGAAAATATCATAAAAATGCTTGTTAAGGCCGGGTATAGTGGCTGATGCCTCTCATCCCAGCACTTTGGGAGGTTGAAGTGGGTGAATCACCTGACATCAGGAGTTTGAGACCAGCCTGGACAACATGGTGAAATCCTGTCTCTATTAAAAATACAAAAATTAGCCAGGTGTGGTGGCAGGTACCTGTAATCTCAGCTATTCAGGGAGCTGAGGCAGAAGAATGGCTTCAACCTGGGAGGTGGAGGTTGCAGTGAATCAAGATCGTGCCACTGCACTCCAATCTGGGTGACAGAGTGAGACTCCGTCTCAAAAACAAACAAACAAACAAAAATGCTTGTTAAATGAAATATACATTATTGGCCGGGTGCAGTGGCTCATGCCTCTAATCCCAGCACTTTGGGAGGCCTAGGTGGGCGGATCACCTCAGGTCAGGAGTTTGAGATCAGCCTGGCCAACATGGAGAAACCCCATCTCTAAAAAAAAAAGAGCTGGGCGAGGTGGCTCAAGCCTGTAATCCCAGCACTTTGAGAGGCTGAGGCGGGTGGATCACGAGGTCAAGAGATCGAGACCATCCTGGTCAACATGGTGAAACCCCGTCTCTACTAAAGATACAAAAAAATTAGCTGGGCATGGTGGCAGGTGCCTGTAATCCCAGCTACTCAGGAGGCTGAGGCAGGAGAATTGCCTGAACCCAGGAGGCAGAGGTTGCGGTGAGCCGAGATCTCGCCATTGCACTCCAGCCTGGGTAACAAGAGGGAAACTCCGTCTCAAAAAAAAAAAAAAAAAAAAAAAAGAAATATATATTATTACTGTTAACAAGTATATGCTGCACTGCTTTCCTGGCTGCCTCAGCTCTTGGCAGGTGCAGAAATGAATGTTCTCCTTCCATCCTCAGTGTCTGCCAAATCCCAGCCACTTAGGCAAACCCAGTCCACCTCTAGCATCTAGTATCTAGTGCTCCTCCTTACAGGCAAAGAAAATGAGGTTCGCAAAAATGAAGCGGTTTGCCTGAGAGCCACAGCTGGCAGAGCTGGGACTAGATGCCCACTCGACCCCATCTCCCGGTCACTCCCACTGTGTGTGCTATGCTAAGGAGTTTGGGGCTCCAGCAACTCCCTTGCCTAATTGGAATAATAACAATAATGGCCATGCCTACTTCCCAAAATGACTGTGGGAATTTGCAGAGCCCATGTATGTGGAAAGAACCCCATTGTAAGGTATTCAGTCCTCATGGTAGTGCCATTAGAGGCCACGTTCATTTGCAAAGTGGGTTCCTCACCTTTCATTTGCAGCAAGAACACCCAGACTCCTTTTCTCCTTTTTTCAACCCCAAAACAGGTCATTGAAATATTTTTCTTAAATGTACCTGGATAGACAAGTACACAGAGCCTGGGCAGGTCATATTAATTGGTATTATTATTTTCACGTAGTCTTGCTTCTGTCTCCCAGGCTGGAGTGCAGTGGCGTGATCTCAGCTCACTGCAACCTCGACCTCCCAGGTTCAAGTGATTCTCCTGCCTCAGCCTCCGGAGTAGGTGGGACTACAGATGCCCACCACCATGCCTGGATAAGTTCTGTATATTTAGTAGACACGAGATTTCACCATGTTGGTTCAGCTAGATCCACGTGCCTCGGCCTCCCAAAGTGCTGGGATCACAGGCATGAGCCACCACACCCAGCCATTCATTAGTTATTATTAAAAAAGCAATTTCATAATAGCTACTGAGAGCCTACCATGTGCCCAGGCACTTGAGCTGAACATTTTATGTGTATTTTTTTTTTTTTTTTTTTTTTTTTTGAGATGGAGTTTCGCTCTTGTTACCCAGGCTGGAGTGCAATGGCGCGATCTCGGCTCACTGCAACCTCCGCCTCCTGGGTTCAGGCAATTCTCCTGCCTCAGCCTCCTGAGTAGCTGGGATTACAGGCACGTGCCACCATGCCCAGCTAATTTTTTGTATTTTTAGTAGAGACGGGGTTTCACTATGTTGACCAGGATGGTCTCGATCTCTCGACCTTGTGATCCACCCGCCTCGGCCTCCCAAAGTGCTGGGATTACAGACTTGAGCCACCGCGCCCGGCCATTTTATGTGTATTACACTTTGACTCTCACAGCACCCTTATGAAGTAGGAAGGAGTCCAATCTGCATTTCACACACAGGAAAAACAAAACTCAAAGAAGCAGAGTAATTGTCCAAAAGTCATACTGAGAGGAAGGAGCCTGGGAGTCCAGATTCAATCCCAACCTGTGGTCTTAACTATTCTGCCGCTGTAAAAGACTTAGCATGGTGCCTGACAGGTGTTCATTCAATGTTAGCTACTGTTAGTATTATAATTTTCACTATGAGGCACTGTATGTGCAGTATTTCACACAAGGTAGGTACAATTCGCCTCATTTTGCAGATGAGAAAACTGAGGCCCAGAAAGGTGCAGGGCAGGTCTGAGTGCAGTGCTGTTTACAACTCATTGATCAAAACCAGTGACAGATTCCTTTCTTCCTTCTCCGCTCCTGCTGCTTCACTTAACTAGCCTGAAACAAAAATCCAAAAAAACAGAAAGGAACAGCAACTTGCCTGAATTCACACAGAAAGTCACCCATGGGCCGGAGGATGGATCCTAAGTTCTGCCTAATTTCTCTTTTTCTTTTTATTTTTTTGGCATGGTGTCTCACTGTCACCCAGGCTGGAATGCAGTGGCATAATCTCAGCTCACCGCAACCTCCACCTCCTAGGTATAAGAGATTCTCCTGCCTCAGCCTCCTGAGTATCTGGAATTACAGGCATGTGCCACCACGCCTGGCTAATTGTATTTTTAGTGGAGATGGGGTTCCACCATGTTGGTCAGGCTGGTCTCGAACTCTTGATCTTATCTTTTTTTTTCTTTCTTTTTTTGAGAGTTTTGCTCTTGTTAACCAGGCTGGAGTACAATGGCATGACCTCTGCTCACTGCAACCTCCGCCTCCTGGGTTCAAGCAACTCTCCTGCCTCAGCCTACCAGGTAGCTGGGATTACAGGCATGCGCCATCATGCCCAGGTAATTTTTGTATTTTTATTTATTTTTTAAATTTATTATTTTTTTTTTTTTGAGACCGAGTTTCGCTCTTGTTACCCTGGCTGGAGTGCAATGGCGTGATCTCGGCTCACCGCAACCTCCGCCTCCTGGGTTCAAGCAATTCTCCTGCCTCACCCTCTTGAATAGCTGGGACTACAGGCACGCGCCACCATGCCCAGCTACTTTTTTGTATTTTTAGTACAGACGGGGTTTCACCATGTTGACCAGGATGGTCTAGATCTCTCGACCTCGTGATCCACCCGCCTCGGCCTCCCAAAGTGCTGGGATTACAGGCTTGAGCCACCGCGCCCGGCTAATTTTTTGTATTTTTAGTAGAGACAGGGTTTCACCATGTTCACCAGGATGGTCTCGATCTTTTGACCTCGTGATCCACCCGCCTCAGCCTCCCAAAATGCTCGGATTACAGGCGTGAGCCACCGCACCCGGCTAATTTTTGTGTGGTTTCACCATGTTGGTCAGGCTGGTCTCAAACTCCTGACATCATGTAATCTGCCTACCTCAGCCTCCCAAAGTGCTGGGATTACAGGCCTGAGCCACCACACCCAGTCCTGGCCCCCATTTTCTAAGCCAAGGAAACTCTATCCTGAGGCTCTGCCTCTGCCGTCTCCCTCTCTTCTTTCCTTCCTTTTTTTTTTTTTTTTTTTTTTTTTTTTGGAGACGGAGTTTCGCCCTTGTTACCCAGGCTGGAGTGCAATGGCGCGATCTCGGCTCACCGCAACCTCCGCCTCCTGGGTTCAAGCAATTCTCCTGCCTCAGCCTCCTGAGTAGCTGGGATTACAGGCACGTGCCACCATGCCCAGCTAATTTTTTGCACTTTTAGTAGAGACGGGGTTTCACCATGTTGACCAGGATGGTCTTGATCTCTCGACCTCGTGATCCACCCGCCTCGGCCTCCCAAAGTGCTGGGATTACAGGCTTGAGCCACCGCGCCCGGCTTTTTTTTTTTTTTTTTTTGAGACAGTCTAACTCTGTCACCAGACACCAGGCTGGAGTGCAGTGGTGTGATCTTGGCTCACTGCAACATCTGCCTCCTAGCTTCAAGCAATTCTCCTGCCTCAGCCTCCCAAGTAGCTGAGACTGCAGTCATGCACCACCACGCCTAGCTAATTTTTGTATTTTTAGTAGAGATGGGGTTTCACCATGTTGACCAGGATGGTCTCCATCTCTTGACCTCGTGATCCGCCCACCTCAGCCTCCCAAAGTGCTGGGATTACAGGTGTGAGCCGCCTTGCCAGGCCTTTTTCCTCCTTTTAAAGAAAGAGGTGCCCTGGGGCATAGAGAGGGATTCAGATGGAGGGAGGTCATCCTGTCTCTCTCTATCCCTTGCAGAACTAGCATGGAGGGTCCTTCCCGTTTCAGTCTTTGGTAAAGGAGGGGTGTGCGTATTTATTGAATTGTTGGCACTGTGGTAAGGAATAAAGCTGAGAACAAAAACACGGAGTCCTTGTCCTGCCCTCAGAGCTTACAACTGAGTAGACATTCATCAAATTTATCTCACAAATAGTTGTGAAATCACAATTTTTTTTTTTTTTTTTTGAGACGGAGTTTCGCTCTTGTTACCCAGGCTGGAGTGCAATGGCGCGATCTCGGCTCACCGCAACCTCCGCCTCCTGGGTTCAGGCAATTCTCCTGCCTCAGCCTCCTGAGTAGCTGGGATTACAGGCACGTGCCACCATGCCCAGCTAATTTTTTGCACTTTTTTAGTAGAGACGGGGTTTCACCATGTTGGCCAGGATGGTCTCGATCTCTCGACCTCGTGATCCACCCGCCTCGGCCTCCCAAAGTGCTGGGATTACAGGCTTGAGCCACCGCGCCCGGCCCACAATTTTTTTTATTATTATTATTTTTTATTTTTTTTTTGAGACGGAATTTCGCTCTTGTTACCCGGGCTGGAGTGCAATGGCGCGATCTCGGCTCACCGCAACCTCCGCCTCGTGGGTTCAAGCAATTCTCCTGCCTCAGCCTCCTGAGTAGCTGGGATTACAGGCACGCGCCACCATGCCCAGCTAATTTTTTGTATTTTTTTAGTAGAGACGGGGTTTCACCATGTTGACCAGGATGGTCTCGATCTCTTGACCTTGTGATCCACCCGCCTCGGCCTCCCAAAGTGCTGGGATTACAGGCTTGAGCCACCGCGCCCGGCCACAATTTTTTTTTTTTTTGAGACTGAGTTTTGCTATTGCTGCCCAGGCTGGAGTGCTATCGCATGATCTCTGCTCACTGCAACCTCTGCCTCCCAAATTCAAGCCATTCTCCTGCCTTAGCCTCCCGAGTAGCTGGGATTACAAGTGCAAACCACCACAAACAGCTAATTTTGTATTTTTAGTGTTGGTCAGGCTGGTCTAGAATGCCTGACCTCGTGATCCACCTGTCTCAGCCTCCCAAAGTGCCGGGATTACAGGCATGAGCCACAGTGCCAGGCCTACAATTGTATTAAATGCTATGACCAGGACAGAGTATTATAAAAGGAAGATTAATTAGGTCATGGAACCTGATAAATGTTTCCTGAAGAAGTAATGATCACGTTTTGGGAGGCCTACGCAGACAGATCACTTCAGGTCGGAGTTCAAGACCAGCCTGGCAAACATGGTAAAACTCTATCTTCATAAAAATACAAAAATTAGCCAGGGATGATAGCCGATGCCTGTAATCCCAACTACTCTGGAGGCTGAGGCGAGAGAATTGTTTAAATCTGGGAGGCAGAGCTTGCAGTGAGCCAAGATCGAACCACTGCATTACAGCCTGGGAGACAGAGCAAGACTCCGTATCAAAAAAAGGAAAAAAAGGCCAGGTGCTATGGCTCATGCCTGTAATTCCAGCACTTTGGGAGGCTAAGGTGGGCAGATCATCTGATGTGAGGAATTTGAGACCAGCCTCACCAACATGGAGAAACCCAGTGTCTACTAAAAATACAAAAATTAGCTACACGTGGTGGCTCACACCTGTAATCCCAGCTATTCAGGAGTCTAAGTCAGGACAATCACTTGAACCTGGGAGGTGGAGGCTGCAGTGAGCCGAGATCACGCCACTGCACTCCAGCCTGGGCAACAAGAGCGAGGAGACTCCGCCTCAAAAAAAAAAAAAAAATTACCTGGACGTGGTGGCATGCTCGTGCTCTTGTAATCCCAGCTACTCGGGAGGCTGAGGCAGGAGAATCACTTGAATCCAGGAGGTGGAGGTTGCAGTGATTTGAGATCCTGCCACTGCACTCCAGCCTGGGTGACAAAGCAAGACTCTGTCTCAAAAAAAAAAAAAAAAAAAAAAAACGACCGGGCACGGTGGCTCAAGCCTGTAATCCCAGCACTTTGGGAGGCCGAGGCGGGTGGATCACGAGGTCGAGAGATCGAGACCATCCTGGTCAACATGGTGAAACCCCGTCTCTACTAAAAATACAAAAAATTAGCTGGGCATGGTGGCACGTGCCTGTAATCCCAGCTACTCAGGAGGCTGAGGCAGGAGAATTGCCTGAACCCAGGAGGCAGAGGTTGTGGTGAGCCGAGATCGCGCGCCATTGCACTCCAGCCTGGGTAACAAGAGCAAAACTCCGTCTCAAAAAAAAAAAAAAAAAAAAAAAAAAAAAAAAAGAACATACATACCTTCAGCAATTGGAGCCTTTGCAGGGTTTTCAGTGACATGATCAAGTCGGAGTAAGTACACTATACTATGCCTCGCACAATGGTAGTTAATAGAAGACAGGATGCCAGGCATGGTGGTTCATGCCTGTGTAATCCTAGAAATTTTAGAAGCCGAGGCAGGAATATCATTTGAGCCCAGAAGTTCAAGACCAGCCTGAGCAACATAGTGACACCCATCAGAAAACAAACAAACAAACAGGAAAGCCCTCCCTTCATGCTGCAATGGTCTCTATGTCTGTGGATAATGTTGTATCCCCATTTCTCCAGACAAGACATCAAATGAATGAATGCTTGTTTTTATCATAATAGTAGGGTTATTACTATTGGATGCCGTATAGTGGCCCTCATGAGAAGAGGCTCCTTTGCAAATCGAAGTCTGTGATTTGTCTTTATGGCTTTTGAATTGGGGTCCAGACCTGACCCCACTGATTTATTTCTCCATCCTGGCCCTTGAAAGAGATGCCATGCCTCACTCTGTTAGACATCCCCTGTTTTTGCTCCCTGGAGAATATCCCATGGCTCCCTCCAAATTTGACATTTGATGTTGTTCATAGAATGACGTAAATAATGTTGACTTTATTTTGTTGCTGTTGTTCTGCTTTATTTATTTATTTATTTATTTTTGAGTTGGAGTCTCACGCTGTCACCCGGGCTGGAGTGTAGTGGCAGGATCTCACCTTCCAGGGTCAAGCGATTCTCCTGCCTCAGCCTCCAGAGTTGCTGGGATTACAGACACGCACTACCACGCCTGGCTAATTTTTGTATTTTTAGTAGAGAAGGGGTTTCACCCTGTTGGCCAGGCTGGTCTTGACTTCCTGACCTCAGGTGATCCACCTGCCTTGGCCTCCCAAAGTGCTGGGATTACAGGCATGAGCCACAGTGCCTAGTCACATTGACTTTAATTCATTCACACTTTGAGCTTCCTGACAGTAGGGACCACATCTACTCCCACATTAAGTAATCAGTAAATGTTTGTTTCCCTGAAACCCTAACTCATCATGATCTTATCCCTCACCCTCAGACAAAACAGCTAGTTTTCCTGGTCCTGGGTTCCTTTATTTTTGGAAGCTCAGGCTTGACTTCTGAGGAAGATGAGATGGTTAAGAGGAAAAGGTCAGCAGTCTGGGTTCTATTCTCATTTTCCTAGTAACCTGCTGTGTGACCTCGGACAGGTGTCTTCCCTTCTCTGGGCATCTGCTTCCTTCACTGTCAAATAGGGCAGATAATACAACATGGAATGAAGCCCAAAACCTTAGTGTCATTCTTTTTTTTTTTTTTTTTTTTTTTTTGAGACGGAGTTTCGCTCTTGTTACCCAGGCTGGAGTGCAATGGCGCGATCTCGGCTCACCGCGACCTCCGCCTCCTGGGTTCAGGCAATTCTCCTGCCTCAGCCTTCTGAGTAGCTGGGATTACAGGCACGCGCCACCATGCCCAGCTAATGTTTTGTATTTTTAGTAGAGACGGGGTTTCACCATGTTGACCAGGATGGTCTCGATCTCTCGACCTTGTGATCCACCTGCCTCGGCCTCCCAAAGTGCTGGGATTACAGGCTTGAGCCACCGCACCCGGCCTTAGTGTCATTCTTGACTCATCTCTCTGCTTCCTGGGTTCTTCCTGGATTTGCTCTGGGCCCAGACTCATGCTACTCTACCATTCCGAGATAAACATAGAGGGGATGGATTCTTCTTGTCCAAACCTGTTCTTATCTCCTCTTTTCAGGACTCTGACCCTCCAAGCTTCATGAAGTCCATCTACACAGCCTGCTGATAACCCTGGCTTCGTTATGCTGACCTGCAGAGTAGGGGAGAAGGTAGGGGTGACATGCCCAAGACCCCAGGGCTTCCCCTGAAATCATTCTTCTCCCAGGGCCCAACACAGGCTAACTACTCAGTGTGCTTAACCTTCCCTCCACCAGACGGGTTGCCCCCCATTAGACCTGCTGACAGCCTGCCTCCTACTCTCCTTCCTAGCATTTATCTCCTTTGCAATGTCTTTCAGTGACTCTTCATATAAGGTGTGTCTTCCTCATTAGATTTTGAGCAGCATAGCCGGGCGCGGTGGCTCAAGCCTGTAATCCCAGCAGTTTGGGAGGCCGAGGCGGGTGGATCACGAGGTCGAGAGATCGAGACCATCCTGGTCAACATGGTGAAACCCCGTCTCTACTAAAAGTGCAAAAAATCAGCTGGGCATGGTGGTGCGTGCCTGTAATCCCAGCTACTCAGGAGGCTGAGGCAGGAGAATTGCCTGAGCCCAGGAGGCGGAGGTTGCGGTGAGCCGAGATCGCGCCATTGCACTCCAGCCTGGGTAACAAGAGCGAAACTCCGTCTCAAAAAAAAAAAAAAAAAAAAAAAAAAAGATTTTGAGCAGCATAAAGGCAGACCAGTCATCTGTATTATTCACTGCTTTGTCCCTGACACTGAACACAGGGCCTGGCACACAGTAGGTTCTCAATAAATGCCTACTACTGAAATAAATGAATGGACTCCTCCATCTTTCAGATGATGAAAACAGTCCAGAAAAGAAAGTTCCAGAGGTAGTTCCCCCTGGTTACACCCGTTACACCCCGAGTTGTGTTCACAGCACCCAGCAGTGATATGCATTACTGGCCTAAAGCATGGCAGGCCAGGCATTCACTTTATAATGATTCTGCAAAGAAAAACAAAGCAGACAATGGAGATCCAGGCCTCATTTTCTCAGGCAAAGTGATTCCTAGCATGAATTTGAAATGAGGGGTGAGAGTCCCAAAAGGTAGAGACATTATCACCCACACCCTCAAAGTAGGAACTGCCAAAGGGTCCTTTAAAAAGCAAATTTCTAGAGGGGACAGCTTAAATGTCTATTGGAGCTTAGGCCAGAAGATCTTAAAAAGGCTTAAACCTTACCCCAGGAATTCTGCTTCTAAAATTTAACCTAACAAAAAAATCCTGCCATTTGAAGGAAGATTTTTGAACAGGTAAACAGATTCATCACCATGTCCTAGATAGAAATTGGAGAGCTGGAACTGTACTGTAGGTCCAACAAGAGAAATTTATCTACATTAATTTACCTGTGTAAGGACGAAAAACTAGAGGTGAAATCGACTCATCTCCCTCTGGCTTCCAGCATGCTCAGAGCCATTAATTTCTAAATTAATCAATAATCTCTACATTACCACATGTGTTGGCTCATTTTTTTTCCTGAACCATTTTATCTACTTTTACCTTAAGTACTTTGAGCATATATTTCTTAAGAACAAAGACATTCTCCCATAACCAAATTACATTTATCAAGTTCAGAAAATTGAACATTGATATAATATTATTGTCTAATCTACAGTGGGTGTTCCGATTTCAATTGTCACAATATTTATTTTTTTGTATTGTGGCTTTTTTAAAAAGCACATAAAATTTATGATTTTAACTATTTCTTCTTATTTCTTTGAAGACAAGATCTCACTATGTTGCCAAGGCCTGGAGCTCCTAGGCTCAAGGGATCCTCCTGCCTCAGCCTATCCAATAGCTAGGACTACACTACCTCCCATTTTTTTTTTTTTTTTTTTGAGAATGTATGTTGCTCTGTCACCAGGCTGGAATGCAGTGGTGCGATCTTGGCTCACTGCAACCTCCCCCTCCCGGGTTCAAGCGATTCTCCTGCCTCAGCCTCCCCAGTAGCTGGACTACAAGCATAAACCACCATGCCCAGCTAATTTTTGTATTTTTAGTAGAGACAGGGTTTCGCCATCTTGGCCAGGATGGTCTCGATCTCTTGACCTCGTGATTCGCCCTCCTCGGCCTCCTGAAGTGCTGGAATTACAGGTGTGAGCCACCGCGCTCAGCCCATCTTAACTATTTCTAAGTGCAGCGTTCAGTAGTGTTAAGTACATTTATATTGTGCCAATGATATCTTTTACAGCAATTGTTTACCTCCATCTAGAATCACTCATTGGATTGCTTTTTTTTTTTCTTTTTCTTTTTCTTTTTTTTTTTTTTTTCACTTTGTTACCAGGCGTGATCTTGGCTCACCACAACCTCCTCCTCCTAAGTTCAAGAGATTCTCCTGCCTCAGCCTCCCAAGTAGCTGGGACTACATGTGTGCACCACCGTGCCCAGCTAATTTTTTTCTGTCTAGAGCAACTCTCCAGCCCTCCTTTGTCAGTGACTTTCATGACATAGATGTCAAGAGGCTAGGTCAACCGTATTTTTACATTTTTGTTATGTGCTTTTATAATAAAGGAACTAATGTTGAAGATCTTGATAAGGATACTGTTTTGTTTTGTTTTGTTTTGTTTTGTTTTGAGACAGAGTGTCGCTCTTGTTACCCAGGCTGGAGTGCAATGGCACGATCTCAGCTCACTGCAACCTCCGCCTCCTGGGTTCAGGCAATTCTCCCGCCTCAGCCTCCTGAGTAGCTGGGATTACAGGCACCCGCCACCATGCCCAGCTAGTTTTTTGTATTTTTAGTAGAGACGGGGTTTCACCATGTTGACCAGGATGGTCTCGATCTCTCAACCTCGTGAACCACCCGCCTCGGCCTCCCAAAGTGCTGGGATTACAGGCTTGAGCCACCGTGCCCGGCTGTTTTTTTGTTTTTTACCTGAGAATGTACCTAGAATTTTCTTCTGGGTTTTGGTAGAAAGAGGATCTGGAGCTTGTCTCTTCTGTCAAATGCCCCTGGGCAACATGGGAGATCCTTGCTGCCATGGAAATGTTCGGCATCTTGACTGTATCAATGTCAATATCTTGGTTGTGACACTGTTGGATCTGTGCATCAAGGGAAACTGGGTAACGGGCACAAGGAATGTCTCTGTATTATTTCTTAAAACTGTATGTGAATCTACAATGATCTCAAAATTAAAAGTTTAATTTTAAAAAAAATGTCCTTTGGCATTTCAGAGTGTGAAGGGTCAGACCTTTCTCCTAGGGAAAACCTGGCCCCCTGGGGAAATTCCCAGCAGGAATCCTCCCTGCCTGGGAAACTACTTCTTAATGAACTCCTTTCACTTGCAGTGGCAGGGGGAGGGGTGAGGGAGTGAGGACTTCGTTGCCCTCCACAGGGACATTTTAAAGTGAATGAAGGGAGCAGGGTCCCTCATTAAGGCTGAAATGGGGGCGGGAGGTTTTCTAGAAGAGAAGCCTGGCTCCGGCCTGCATTTCCTGCTACAAAGTTATCGCATTAACAGTAATCACCGCTCCTTCCTTCCTCTGAGAGTGGATTGTGAAGGAGAACATTGGAGAGACTTTTTTTAAAAAATCTACTGCCTTTGTTAGTTACAAAGTTCTTTTTTCTTTTTTTTAGTTACAAGGTTCTTAATGAGAAAGAAAAATCAGAAAGATCTAAATAGGCAATCACAGGCGTTAGTTATGGGCATTTTATTGTAGCTCCTTAGAATGTTTTTTGTTGTTGTTTTTGTTTTTTCAGGAGTCTTGCTGTTTCACCCAGGCTGGAGTGCAGTGGCACAATCTCATTTTATTGTAACCTCCGCCTCCCAGGTTTAAGCAATTCTTCTGCCTCAGCCTCCTGAGTAGCTGGGATTACAGTGCATGCCACCACACCGGCTAATTTTTTTTGGTATTTTTAGTAGAGACGGGGTTTCACCATGTTGGTCTGGCTGTTCTCCAACTCCTGACCTCGTGATCCACCTGCCTCCGCCTTGGCCTCTCAGTGCTGGGATTACAGGCGCGAGAAACTGCACCCGGCTGCTCTGTGGAATGTCATGCAGCATTTTAGAACGGTGTTTAGGAAGAATTTTATTGAAGCCAAAAATGAGATTTGAGATTTGGAGGCTGCTTTTAGAGGACTTGGATGTCTCCTACTTAGGAGGTAGAGGATGTGGCTTAGAAGGTGGGCAGGGCCCAGACCTGGAACCTCATCAGAGAACTACACCAGGTGCCTGTTCTGGCTGAAATGCTCATTTTTGGGTGTTTTCAGAGAGATGGTTCATAGGTAATGGTTTAGTTTCTGCTCACCTTGAAAATTCATCTGTCCTTGTGATATTAGAAAAAATTGATTCATAATATTTGTATATAGTTATGGGGTACATGTGGTATTTTGCTACTTTCATAGAATGTGTAATAATCAAGTCAGGGTATTTAGAGTATCCATCACTTGAAGTAGTTATCATTTCTTTTTTTTGAGAAGGAGTCTCGCTCTGTCAGTCAGGCTGGAGTGCAGTGGCACAATCTCAGCTCACTGCAACCTCCGCCTCCCGGGTACGATCAATTCTCCTGCCTCATCCTCCTGAGTAGCTGGGATTATAGGCATTCGCCACCACACCTGGCTAATATATTTGTCAAGATGGGGTTTCCCTGTCTCTACTAAAAATACAAAAAATTAGCTGGGCATGGTGGCCTGTGCCTGTAATCCCAGCTACTCAGGAGGCTGAGGCAGGAGAATTGCCTGAACCCAGGAGGCGGAGGTTGCAGTGAGCCGAGATCGCGCCATTGCACTCCAGCCTGGGTAACAAGAGTGAAACTCTGTCTCAAAAAAAAAAAAAAAAAAAAAAAAGATGGGGTTTCAACCTGTTAGGCTGGTCTTGATCTCCTGACCTGATCCCCCCGCCTCAGTCTCCCAAAGTGTGGGATTACAGGTGTGAGTCACTGAGCCCTGTGGTAATTAACATTTCTATGTGTTGGGAACATTCTCTCTTCAAGTATTTTGTTTTGTTTTCTTTAATTTAATTAATTTATTGGAGACAGGGGTCTCACTCTGTCCACCCTGGCCAAAGTGGGGTGGCGCGATCTCAGCCCAGTGTACCTCTACTTCCTGGGCTCAAGTGATCCTCCAGCCTCAGCTTCTCAAGCAGCTAGGATCACAGGCGCCCACCACAATGAGTGGCTAATTTTTGTGTTTTTTGTAGAAACAGGTTTTCACCATGTTGCCTGGGCTGGTTTTGACTCCTGGGTTCAAGCAATCCACCTGGCTCGGCCACCTAAAGTACCAGGATTACAGATGTGAGCCACTGCACCCAGCTACTTCTAGTAATTTTGAAATATACACTGGATTCTTGTTAACTGTAGCCACCCTACTCTGCTATGGAACATTATAACTTATTCTATCAGGCCAGTCCTGGTGGCTCACGCCTGTAATCCAAGCACCTTGGAGGCCAAGGTGGGCAGATCACCTGAGGTCAGGAGTTCAAGACCAGCCTGATCAACATAGTGAAACCCCGTCTTTATAAAATAAAAAAAAATAGCCGGGCGCGGTGGCTCAAGCCTGTAATCCCAGCACTTTGGGAGGCCGAGGCGGGTGGATCACGAGGTCGAGAGATCAAGACCGTCCTGGTCAACATGGTGAAACCCCGTCTCTACTAAAAATACAAAAAATTAGCTGGGCATGGTGGCACGTACCTGTAATCCCAGCTACTCGGGAGGCTGAGGCAGGAGAATTGCCTGAACCCAGGAGGTGGAGGTTGCGGTGAGCCGAGATCGCGCCATTGCACTCCAGCCTGGGTAACAAGAGCGAAACTCCGTCTCAAAAAAAAAAAAAATAAAATAAAATAAAATAAAATAAAATAATAATAATAACTTATACTGGCCGGGCACGGTGGCTCAAGCCTGTGATCTCAGCACTTTGGGAGGCCGAGGCGGGTGGATCACGAGGTCAAGAGATCGAGACCATCCTGGTCAACATGGTGAAACCCCGTCTCTACTAAAAATACAAAAAATTAGCTGGGCATGATGGCGCATGCCTGTAATCCCAGCTACTCAGGAGGCTAAGGCAAGAGAATTGCCTGAACCCAGGAGGCGGAGGTTGTGGTGAGCCGAGATCGCGCCATTGCACTCCAGCCTGGGTAACAAGAGTGAAACTCCGTCTCAAAAAAAATAATAATAATAATAATAATAACTTATTCTATCTAACTTTATGTTTATATCCATTAACTAGTCTTTCTTCATCCCTTCTCCCCAGGATACTTATTTTTTTTTTTATAATTCAGTCTCCATAGAGACAGTCAAAAATTGCCAATGCCGACTATATTTCAAGTCGTCATGGCGGGGTATTGGGAAAAGTTTTCAATGAGCAATAATCGCGCCTCAGATAAACCTCATTGGCTACGATACTGCCACTTCGCAAAAGCTTATTTTTTTTTTTCTTTTTGAAGGGGGAGGGAGAAAGGAAGGCGGAGGAGCAGGCAGTGATCCACCCACACCTGCCCCTGCAAAGCTTGTTTTTATATTTTTCTATTTATTAATTTTTTGCGTGTGGTCAGATGCGGTGGCTTATGCCTGTAATCTCAGCACTTTGCGAGGCTGAGGCAGGCAGAACACTTGAGGTCAGGAGTTTGAGACCAGCCTTGCCAACATGGCGAAAACCCATCTCTACTAAAAATACAAAAAATTAACCAGGTGTGATTATGCATGCCTGTAGTCCCAGTTACTCAGAAAGCTGAGGCAGGAGAATTGCTTGAACGCCGGAAGCGGAGGTTGCAGTGAGCCGAGATTATGCCATTGCACTTCAACCTGGGCAACCGTGTGAGACTCTGTCATAAAAAAATATTTTTTAATTGTTTTAATTTTAGTGACTACATAGTAGGTGAATATATATATAGGGTACATGAGTTTTTTTTTTTTTTTTTTTTTTTTTTTTTTTTTTGAGATGGAGATTTGCTCTTGTTGCCCAGGCTGAAGCGAAATGGCAGAATCTTGGCTCACTGCAACCACTAGCCTCCCAGGTTCAAGCTATTTTCCTGTCTCAGCCTCCCAAGTAGCTGGGATTACAGGCATGCACCACCACACCCAGCTAATTTTGTAGTTTATAGTAGAGATGGGGTTTCTCCATGTTGGTGAGGCTGATTTTGAACTCCTGACCTCAGATGATCCTCCCACCTCAGCCTCCCACAGTAGTGCTGGATTACACTTGCAATGGCATGATCTCGGCTCACCGTAACCTCCGCCTTCGCCTCCTGGATTCTAGTGATTCTCCTATTTCAGCTTCCTGAGTAGCTGGGATTATAGGCATGCACCGCCATGCCTGGCTAATTTTTTTTTTTTATTTTTAGTAGAGACAGGGTTTCTCCATGTTGGTCAGTCTGGTCTCGAACTCTCGACCTCAGGTGATCTGCCTGCCTTGGCTTCCCAAAGTGCTGGGATTACAGGTATGAGCCACCATGCCCAGCCTTATTCATAACTATTTTTTGTGGTACCTGTTAGACATCCCTACCTCTGCCCCACCCCCATGATATTTAGAATCTGGAAATACTGAACATAATATCACTTGCCTTCCTAGAAATTTTTCCTAAAGAAATAATCAGATGCGGAAAAGGATGGTGTACAGGAATGTTTATTTCCATGTTCTTTTTTTTGAGACAGAGTTTCGCCCTTGTTACCAGGCTGGAGTGCAATGGCACGATCTCGGCTCACCGCAACCTCCGCCTCCTGGGTTCAGGCAATTCTCCTGCCTCAGCCTCCTGAGTAGCTGGGATTACAGGCACGCGCCACCACGCCCAGCTACTTTTTTGTATTTTTAGTAGAGACGGGGTTTCACCATGTTGACCAGGTTGGTCTCGATCTCTCGACCTCGTGATCCACCCGCCTCGGCCTCCCAAAGTGCTGGGATTACAGGCTTGAGCCACCGCGCCCGGCTTCCATGTTCTTTTTATAAGATTGAAAAATTGAAATAATAATAATACCAACTAACTATTGAGCTCTTACCATGGGCCAGTTGCTGTGCTAAATGCTTCATAAGCAGTCTTGTTTCATCTTTTCAAGAAGGTTATATTATTGTCTCCATTTTATAAATAAAAAAAGAAATAGAAGCACTGAAAAGTAAGCAATTTGCCTGAGACAAAATAATTAGTAAGTGGGGGAGACAGATGTGTAAATGACAGCAATGACACATTGTGGTAAACATTAAAATAGAAATAATGGTTCATTCCTGGTTTTTGGCACACACAAAAAAGAAAAAATAATACGAGCGACAATCAGTAGGCTACAAAGTATTATTATCATTATGCACGGTGTGTGTTCAGGCACTTAAAATAAAGCACTGTACAAAGCGAGCATGTAAAATGGTTGTTAGTATTTGCACCTCAAACTTTAATGTGCCCAGGAATCACCTGGGGATCTTGTTAAAATTCTGATCCTTAATCAGCAGGTCTAGTAGACCTGAGATTCAGCTGGGCGCGGTGGCTCAAGCCTGTAATCCCAGCACTTTGGGAGGCCGAGGCGGGTGGATCACAAGGTCGAGAGATCGAGACCATCCTGGTCAACATGGTGAAACCCCGTCTCTACTAAAAATACAAAAAATTAGCTGGGCGTGGTGGGTGCCTGTAATCCCAGCTACTCAGGAGGCTGAGGCAGGAGAATTGCCTGAACCCAGGAGGTGGAGGTTGCGGTGAGCCGAGATCGCACCATTGCACTCCAGCCTGGGTAACAAGAGCGAAACTCCTCCTCCTCAAAAAAAAAAAAAAAAAAAAAAAGACCTGAGATTCAGCATTTCTTTTCTTTTCTTTTCTTTTTTTTTGAGATGGAGTCTCACTCTGTCACCCAGCTTTAAGGGCAGTGGAGCAATGTCAGCTGACTGCCACCTAAAGCGATTCTCCTGCCTCACCCTCCCAAGTAACTGGGATTACAGGCATGTACCATTATGTCCAGCTAATTTTTTTATTTTTACTTTTCTTTCTATTTATTTACTTTATTTATTTATTTATTTTTTGAGACAGAGTTTCGCTCTTGTTACCCAGGCTGGAGGGCAATGGTGCAATCTCGGCTCACTGCAACCTCTGCCTCCTGGGTTCAGGCAATTCTCCTGCCTCAGCCTCCTGAGTAGCTGGGATTACAGGCACGCGCCACCACGCCTGGCTAATTTTTTGTATTTTTAGTAGAGACAGGGTTTCACTATATTGACCAGGATGGTCTCGATCTCTTGACCTTGTGATCCACCCGCCTCGGCCTCCCAAAGTCCTGGGATTACAGGCGTGAGCTACCATGCCCGGCCTTCTTTCTTTCTTTCTGTTTTTTTGTTTTTGTTTTTGTTTTGTTTTGTTTTGTTTTTTTGGTGAGACGGAGTTTCGCTCTTGTTACCCAGGCTGGAGTGCAATGGCGCGATCTCGGCTCACCGCAACCTCCGCCTACTGGGTTCAGGCAATTCTCCTGCCTCAGCCTCCTGAGTAGCTGGGATTACAGGCATGCGCCACGATGCCCAGCTAATTTTTTGTATTTTTTTTTTTTTTTTTTTTTTTTCTGAGACGGAGTTTTGCTCTTGTTACCCAGGCTGGAGTGCAATGGCGCGATCTCGGCTCACCGCAACCTCCGCCTCCTGGGTTCAGGCAATTCTCCTGCCTCAGCCTCCTGAGTAGCTGGGATTACAGGCACGCGCCACCATGCCCAGCTAATTTTTTGTATTTTTAGTAGAGACGGGGTTTCGCCATGTTGACCAGGATGGTCTCGATCTCTTGACCTCGTGATCCGCCCGCCTCGGCCTCCCAAAGTGCTGGGATTACAGGCTTGAGCCACCGCGCCCGGCCAATTTTTTGTATTTTTAGTAGAGACGGGGTTTCACCATGTTGACCAGGATGGTCTCGATCTCTTGACCTCGTGATCCACCTGCCTCAGCCTCCCAAAGTGCTGGGATTACAGGCTTGAGCCACCGCGCCCGGCTAAACTCTTTCTATTTTTTTAAGATGGGGTTTCACCATGATGGCCAGGCTGGTCTTGAACTCCTGACCTCAGGTGATCCACCCACCTCGGCCTCCCAAAGTGCAAGGATTACAGGCGTGAGCCACCTCACCTGGCAATTTTTGTATTTTTAATAGAGATAGGATTTCTCCATGTTGGCCAGGCTGGTCTTGATCTCCCGACCTCAGGTGATCTGCCTGCCTCAGCCTCCCAAAGTGCTGGAATGAGACTGGCATTTCTAACAAGCTTCCAAGTGACACTAGCACTGCTGATCCAAGGACCACACTTGGAGTATAAGGGATTATTAAATAACTTGGTGAAATGGGAGAGTCCTGTGTACGTGAAACGGAAAACAAATCACAGAATCCCAGTGACCTGTGGATGTGGAGAAAGACTGGAAAAGAATATCGTCACCCTGTTCCTATAGTATTGGCTGGCAGTTTCTTTTTTCTTTTCTTTTCTTTTCTTCTTCTTCTTCTTTTTTTTTTTAAAGATAGGGTCTCACCATGTTGGTCAGGCTGGTCTTGAACTCCCGACCTCAGGTGATCCACCCGCCTTGGCCTCCAAATTGCTTGGATTACAGGTGTGAGCCACCGTGTCCGGCCTGGCTGGCAGTTTCAAGTTAATTTCTTGCCTTTTCTGTATTTTCTGTCACATGGGCTAATTCCATTCCACAAATACAGTATTTACGGAGTGACTCAACATCAGTCGCCGTGGGAGCAGAAGGGAAAGAAATCCAGTGGTTTTCTCCAGAATGTTAAAAACAAAACAAAACTTAAAACAAGTTCATTTTATTTTACTGTACCTAAGTTATACCTAAACAGAGTTAACACTTAAGATACGAAGAAATGTAATGCTCTGACAAGGATCTTTTTTTTTTCTCTTTTTTTTCTTTTCTTTTCTTTTTTTTTTTTTTTTTTTTGAGACGGAGTTTCTCTCTTGTTACCCAGGCTGGAGTGCAATGGCGCGACCTCGGCTCACCGCAACCTCCGCCTCCTGGGTTCAGGCAATTCTCCTGCCTCAGCCTCCTGAGTAGCTGGGATTCCAGGCACACGCCACCATGCCCAGCTAATTTTTTGTATTTTTAGTAGAGACGGGGTTTCACCATGTTGACCAGGATGGTCTCGATCTCTTGACCTCGTGATCCACCCGCCTCAGCCTCCCAAAGTGCTGGGATTACAGGCTTGAGCCACCACGCCCAGCTCTTTTTTTTTTTTTTCAAACTATTTATTTATTTACTTCTGAGACTGAGTCTTGCTCTATCACTCAGGCTGGAGAGCAGTGGCTCGATTTTGGCTTACTGAAACCTTTGCGTACTGAGTTCAAGCAATTTTCCTGCCTCAGCCTCCCAAGTAGCTGGGATTACAGGCATGCAACACCATGCCCTGCTAATTTTTGTGTTTGTAGTAGAGACAGGGTTTCACCATGTTGGCCAGGCTGGTCTTGAATTCCTGACCTCAGGTAATCTACCCGCCTTTGCCTCCCAAAGTGCTAGGATTACAGCTGTGAGCCACAGCACCCAGCCCGGATCTTCTTTTTTAACAAAGTTAAACATATTTAAAAATAGCAGAGGGTGGTGTTTGCCGTGAGCTGAGATCGCACCATTGCACTCCAGCCTGGGTGACAGAGCAAGACTTCATCTCTAAATAAATAAATAAATAAATAAATAAAAATTAAAAATATTCTGGGCCAGGCACAGTGGCTCATATCTGTAAATTCAGCACTTTGAGAGGCTGAGGCAAGTGGATCATTTGAGGTCAGGAGTTTTGAGACCAGCTTGGCCAGCGTGGTGAACACTCATCTCTAGTAAAAATACAAAAATTAGTTGGGCATGGTGGTGGCCACCTGTATTCCCAGCTATTCAGGAGGCTAAGGCAGGAGAATCACTAGAACCCAGGAAGCAGAGGTTACAGTGAGCAGAGATTGTGACACCGCACTCTAGACTGGGTGACAGAGCCAGAATCTGTCACAAAAAACAACAACAAAATTCTTGCACGGTGAGTAGGGCCTCTGGGTTCAGTCCCTGTCTGTTTGTAACCCAAAGGTTTATTCTCCAGGCACCTCCTACTTCTTGGAATTCCTTAATACTTTTACACACACAAGCGTCTGCTCCCCTGGGTAAGTTCTGACTTCTCAGAGGCCAGGCACTGCATCTGGTTCATCTGGTTGTGTCACTGTGGGATCCCCACTGCCTATCATATCTACCTCACAACTGACCTCCTTTTTTTGGAGATGTGGTCTTGCTCTTTCGCCCAGGCTGGAGAGCAGTGGCACCATCTGGGCTCACTGCAGCCTCGACCTCCTGAACTCTCAAGCAATCCTCTTGCCTCAGCCTCGCCTCCGAGTAGCTGGGATTACAGGCGTGTGCCACTCAATATTTGTTGAATGAATGCATGAATGAAATAATGACTGAAGGGGATGGGCTTGGCCTTTGGATAGCAGACATTTTGTTTATACCTTTCCAGAAGGGATTTTCAGGAAAGGGTAGGGGAGAGGAGGAGGGCTGGTGAGGAAGGTGCGCCAAACCTCCCATATTTCCCTGCCCCAGGTTTCTCGGCATTCCCCGCTTACCCTCAAGGCTGGACTTAGGGGCTAGGTGAAGCCCTTAGGCTTGGCGTTCAGTTCCTAAATTCTGGATAGCATGTCTCTATTTTCTCATGTTTCCAATGGGATCAGGGTAATACTCACCTGAGAACTGAGGAGTCCCTGGAAAGAGAGGGCATGGGGGATTAAAGTGTTTGAGGGGCTGCAGTGACATCACGGTCTCAATAACCTTCCCTCACCCACCTGACCACCACCTTCCCTGCCCCGCACAGTCAAAGCCCTCGCACTATTTTGAGTAAATTTTGGTGAGTCCGTTTCTTCCACTGCAGAGGGTCTCAAAGTGTGGTCCCTGGGTGCATTTTGGAAGTGCAAATTCTCAGGCTCCACCCTGCCCGTTGGTGTCAGATCCTCCGGGGGCGGGGCCCGGCAACACGAGGTGCTGCTGATGCCCATCCGAGGTTGAGAACTACTGCTCTGCTCCCATGCCAGCTCTCCGAGCGACACTCTGGCCTGCTAGGTTCCCATCCCTGTCCCCAATGCCTGGCATCGAGTAGGCGTGCCATAAATATCTGCCGAGTGCATAATAACGGTGATGACAGCAGCTAGCCGTTGATTGAGGACCTCCTGTGTGCCTGGCTCTGCGTTAAACTTTCCTGGAGGCTTAATTCATTTAAGGAGCCACCCCAGCCATCATTTTCAGAGATGGCGAATCTGTGAAATATTAATACTTGGTCAGAATAATAATACTTGGTCAGAGGGGCCAAGCGCCGTGCCCAGGGGTCCCTCAGCGGGAGAACTGGCAGGAAACCCCTCGGTTCTCCTCGGAGCCCGGCGGTCTCGCGTGTCCGCCGCCGCGCGAGTGTGCCTGTGACCCCGCCCCGCGCGGCCCAGGGCGGCAGGGGGAGGAGCGCGGCGGCGGCGGCGGCGGCGGCCGTGGCGAAAGTGCGGTTGCGGATGCACTTCCTCCTCCGGCGGCTGCGGAGGAAGCTGAGCAGGGCGGCGGCGGCGGCGGCGGCAGCGGCGGGGCTGGCGGGGCCGGGAGCAGGCCATGGGTCGCCTGCACTGCACGCAGGACCCAGTGCCCGAGGCCGTGGGCGGCGACATGCAGCAGCTGAACCAGCTGGACGCGCAGGTGGGCCCGGCGGCCGGGTGTGGGGCGCTGGGCCCAGGGGATTCCGGGAGCGGGGCCTGGGGGGCCCAGGGCGTCTTGGGGTGGTGGGAGTTGGGGGAGACTAGACCGAGCGGCGTCTAGTCGTTTTGGGTGTGTGAGGTGGGTTCGGGGCGAGGCTAAGGGGAGCTGGGGTCTGAGGTGAGTGATGGTGATAACTCGAGAGCCAAGGGATCTCCGGAGGCCTAAGTGCCAGCTGATGGTTCCGAAGGGGTTTGTGGGGTCCCAGAGATGGAACTACGGGACTTCTGCGGGGATCTGGGGCCGAGGAGAGCTTTTGGGGTGGTAGAAGAGGGACGGAGGGGAGTCGAGATGACGTTGAAGGAGTTTGAGGAACTGAAGGAACAGACTAAGGGCTTGGGGAGTTTGGGGGCGCGGTGGGTTCCAAAGGGAGATACATGTTTGGCAGGGAAGCCGAGGAAGCCTGAGGGTAGCGGGAAGGCTCGAGAATTCGAGGGGGCCCAGGGAAGCCCGGCCTGGGCTGCTGTCTTACAGCTCAGTGTGACGTTGAGTGTCAGTAATAGCCAGTTCCCGATCGGGCCCTGTGGGCCTGAGGGACTGGGTCTGGGGCAAGGCTGATGACACCCTCCACCCCCTCAGTTAAGGGGAGTCCCTGGGATTCACATGGAAAGAAACCGGATACACTATGCACAGTGGGGGTCCCCATCCTTGATGGTGGGGGAGCTGGCAAAGCCTTTTTCTTCCGATTCAGGCTGCAGGTGCCTGCCAAGGCAGCCTTGGAGGCGTCCTGCTTCTGTGCTGGTTGGGATGCCCCTTTCATACCGCCAAGGCAGCTGAAATAAATAGGTGAAAATGACACTTCTCACCCCTACTGGGAAGATAGATCTATTTCCCCCACTAGGTTGTCACTTCTCAGGAGGTAGGGGCCGTCTCTTTCATCTCCGAACCCCCCACAACTTCCCACACAGTAGTGCTGTCTGCAGGATGAAAACCAAACTTATCACTTATAATGACAGGAAGGCTCTAAGCTTGAGCTATGCAATAGAAAAAAATTGCAAGCCACATTTCTAACTTTCCATTTTGTAGTAGCCACATTTAAAAATCAAACAGAAGGCCGGGCACGGTGGCTCAAGCCTGTAATCCCAGCACTTTCGGAGGCCGAGACGGGTGGATAACGAGGTCATGAGATCGAGACCATCCTGGTCAACATGGTGAAACCCCGTCTCTACTAAAAATACAAAAAATTAGCTGGGCATGGTGGTGCGTGCCTGTAATCCCAGCTACTCAGGAGGCTGAGGCAGGAGAATTGCCTGAACCCAGGAGGCGGAGGTTGCGGTGAGCCGAGATCGCGCCATTGCACTCCAGCCTGGGTAACAAGAGCGAAACTCCATCTCAAAAAACAAAAACAAAACAAAACAAAACAAAATTAAACAGAAATGGAAATTAATTTTTTTTTTTTTTTTTTTTTTTTTTTTTTTTGAGACGGAGTCTCTTTCTGTCACCCAGGCTGGAGTGTAGTGGCTCAATCTCAGCTCACTGCAACCTCTACCTCCTGGGTTCAAGCAATTCTCTGTCTCACCCTCCCTAGTAACTGGGATTACAGGCACATGCCACCATACCCGGCTAATTTTTGTATTTTTATTAGAGATGGGGTTTCACCATATTGGTCAGGCTGGTCTCGAACTCCAGACCTCAGGTTATCCATCAGCCTCCCAAAGTACAGGGATTACAGGCATGAGCCACTGGGCCCCACCAATATTTGTGTGTTTAGACAAATCTAAACAGAAAAGGTACAGTACAAATACACTATAAAAGATGAAAAATAATACACCTAGAGTACTTTTTTTTTTTGAGACGGAGTTTCGCTCTTGTTACCCAGGCTGGAGTGCAATGGCGTGATCTCGGCTCACCGCAACCTCCGCCTCCTGGGTTCAGGCAATTCTCCTGCCTCAGCCTCCCGAGCTGGGACTACAGGCACGCGCCATCATGCCTAGCTGACATACATGGTAGTCTAGGCCTATACAGGGTCAGGATCATCAGTGTCACTGTCTTCTACCTCTATGTCTTGTCCCACTGGAAAGTCTTCAGGGGCAGTAACACACTTGGAGCTGTCATCACCTATGATAGCAATGCCTTCTTCTGGAATACCTCCCAAAGGACATGCCTGAGGCTATTTTACAGTTTGTTTTTTTTTAAAAATAAAGTAGGGATGTATTCTAAACTAATGATAAGTATAGTAAATATATAAATTAGTAACATAGTCATTTATTATCATTATCAAATATTATGTACTAGACATCACTCTATGTGCTAAACCTTTTTATTTTTATTTTTTGAGATGGAGTCTCGTACTGTTGCCCGGGCTGGTGTACAGTGGCACGATCTCAGCTCACTGTAACCTCTGCCTCCCAGTTTCAAGTGACTCTCCTGCCTTAGCTTCCCGAGTAACTGGAATTACAGGCGGCCACCACCAGGCCCGGCTAATTTTTTTGTATTTTTAGTAGTGACGGGGTCTCCCTCTGTTGTCCAGGCTTGTCTTGAATTCATGGTCTCTGGTAATCTACCTTGGCCTCCCAAAGTGATGGAATTACAGGCATGAGCCACCGCGTCCAGCCACTTATTATTATTATTATTATTATTTATTTTTTTTTTTTTTTGAGACGGAGTTTCGCTCTTGTTACCCAGGCTGGAGTGCAATGGCGGGATCTCGGCTCACCGCAACCTCCGCCTCCTGGGTTCAGGCAATTCTCCTGCCTCAGCCTCCTGAGTAGCTGGGATTACAGGCACACGCCACCATGTCCAGCTAATTTTTTTGTATTTTTAGTAGAGACGGGGTTTCACCATGTTGACCAGGATGGTCTCGATCTCTTGACCTCGTGATCCACCCGTCTCGGCCTCCCAAAGTGCTGGAATTACAGGCTTGAGCCACCATGCCCGGCCCTTATTATTATTTTTAATTATTATTATTATTTTTTTGAGATGGAGTCTCCCTCTGTTGCCCAGGCCGGAGTGCAATGGTGAGACCTCAGCTCGCTCATTGCAACCTCCGCCTCCAAGGTTCAGGCGAGTCTCCTGCCTCAGCCTCCTGAGTAGCTGGGATTACAGGCACGTGCCACCATGCCCAGCTAATTTTTTGCACTTTTAGTAGAGACGGGGTTTCACCATGTTGACCAGGATGGTCTCGATCTCTTGACCTCGTGATCCACCCGCCTCGGCCTCCCAAAGTGCTGGGATTACAGGCTTGAGCCACCGCGCCCGGCTATTTTTGTATTAATAGAGACGGGGTTTTACCATGCTGGCCAGGCTGGTCTCGAGCTCCCGACCTCGTGATCTACCCACCTTGGCCTTCTAAAGTGCTGGGATTACAGGTGTGAGCCATTGTGCCTGGCTGCCACTTATTATTATTATTATTATTATTATTATTTTTTGAGACGGAGTTTCACTCTTGTTACCCAGACTGGAGTGCAATGGCGCGATCTTGGCTCACCGCAACCTCCGCCTCCTGGGTTCAAGCAATTCTTCTGCCTCAGCCTCCTGAGTAGCTGGGATTACAGGCATGCGCCACCATGTCCAGCTTATTTTTTGTATTTTTAGTAGAGACGGGGTTTCACCATGTTGACCAGGATGGTCTCGATCTCTCGACCTCGTGATCCACCCGCCTCGGCCTCCCAAAGTGCTGGGATTTCAGGCTTGAGCCACCGCACCCGGCTATTATTATTATTATTATTATTATTTTATTTATTTATTTATTTATTTATTTATTTATTTTTTTGAGATGGAGTTTCACTCTTGTTACCCAGGCTGGAGTGCAATGGCGCGATCTCGGCTCACCGCAACCTCCGCCTCCTGGGTTCAGGCAATTCTCCTGCCTCAGCCTCCTGAGTAGCTGGGATTACAGGCACGCACAACCATGCCCAGCTAATTTTTTGTATTTTTAGTAGAGACAGGGTTTCACCTTGTTGACCAGGATGGTCTCGATCTCTTGACCTCGTGATCCACCCGCCTCGGCCTCCCAAAGTGCTGGGATTACAGGTGTGAGCCACCACGCCCGGTCACTTATTATTATTATTCACATTTTACAGATGAAGAAACTGAATCACAGAGCAGTTAAATAAACATAGCTGTTATATGATATTAATATACTGAGCATGCACCATGTGGCCAGGCACCATTTTAAATGTTTTTTTTTTTGTTTTGTTTTGTTTTTTGGTTTTTTTTTTTTTGAGATGGAGTTTCACTCTTGTTACCCAGGCTGGAGTGCAATGGCGCGATCTCAGCTCACAGCAACCTCCGCCTCCTGGGTTCAGGCAATTCTCCTGCCTCAGCCTCCTGAGTAGCTCGGATTACAGGCATGTGCCACCACACCCAGCTACTTTTTTGTATTTTTAATAGAGACAGGGTTTCACCATGTTGACCAGGATGGTCTCGATCTCTTGACCTCGTGATCTACCCACCTCGGCCTCCCAAAGTGCTGGGATTACAGGCTTGAGCCACTGCGCCCGGCCCATTTTAAATGTTTTATGCATACAACCCTGAAAGGGAGGCGCCATTATTATTCCCATTTTACGGGTAAGAAAGATGGGTCACGGTAATACATTGACCTGTATAAAGTCATGCAGACAGGAGTTCAAGACCAGCCTAGGCAACAAAGCAAGACTCCATGTCTACAATAAGACAAAAAATTATCGAGGCATTGTGGCACATACCCTTAGTCTCAGCTACTCGAGCGGCTTAGGTTGGAGGATCACTTGAGTTAGAAATTGGAGGCTGCAGTGAGGTTTGATTACACCACTGCATTCCAGCCCAGGGAACAGACCAAGACTCTGTCTCAAATCAGTCAAATCAATAAAATTAGGTAGAAGACCAGGCAAGGTGGCCCATGCCTATAATCACTGCACTTTGGGAGGCAGAGGTGGTAGGGATCACTTGAGGCCAGGAGTTCAAGACTAGCCTGGGCAACATAGCAAGACTCCATCTCTAAAAAAACATTTTTTAAAATTAGCTGAGGCTGGGCACAGTGGCAAACCCCTGTAATCCCACAGCTTTGGGAGGCTGAGGTGGGTGGATCACGAGGTCAGGAGTTTAAGACCAGTCTGGCCAAGATGGTGAAACCCTGTCTCTACTAAAAATACAAAAATTAGTTGCCTGTAATCTCAGCTACTTGGGAGGCCCAGGCAGGAGAATTGCCTGAACCCAGGAGGCAGAGGTTGCAGTGAGCCGAGATTGCGCCACTGCACTCCAGTGTGATGACAGAGTGAGACTCTGTCTCAAAAAAAAAAAGGCCGGGCACGGTGGCTCAAGCCTGTAATCCCAGCACTTTGGGAGGCTGAGGCAGGTGGATCACGAGGTCAGGAGATTGAGACCGTCCTGGTCAACATGGTGAAGCCCCGTCTCTACTAAAAATACAAAAAAAATTAGCTGGGCATGGTAGCACGTGCCTGTAATCCCAGCTACTCAGGAGGCTGAGGCAGGAGAATTGCCTGAACCCAGGAGGCGGAGGTTGCGGTGAGCCGAGATCGCGCCATTGCACTCCAGCCTGGGTAACAAGAGTGAAACTGTCTCAAAAAAAAAAAAAAAAAAAATTAGCTGAGAGCGGTTGTGTGTGCCTGTAGTTCTAGCTACTTAAGTGGCTGAGGCAGGAAAATCCCTTAAGCCTAGAAGTTTGAGGCTGCAGTGAGCTATGACCTTGGCTTTGCACTCTAGCCTGGGTGAGAAAATGAGACCCTATCTCAATAAAATAAATAAATAAGGTCAGGCAGCCAGGAAGTGGAAGAACCAGGAATTTAGGATTGAGTATTTGGCCTCAAAGCCTGTGGAGGTAGCTTATCTTTTACTTGTTAATGTATCAGTGTCCTCTGGAAGATATCCATTTGGAGAATAAAAACAGATTCTGCTACTAACAAAGTTGGGTTTTTTTTGTTTGTTTTTTAAGATACCGGATTGTATGATCTATAAAATTACCTACAGCTTGGTATTCGTAGAAAATACAAACCACTTCCTTTGAGGGCAGCACTTGACTCATTTTCTTTTCTTTCTTTCTTCTTCTTCTTCTTTTTTTTTTTTTTTTTTGAGACAGAGTTTCACTCTTGTTACCCAGGCTGGAGTGCAATGGCGCGATCTCGGCTCACCGCAACCTCCGCCTCCTGGGTTCAGGCAATTCTCCTGCCTCAGCCTCCTGAGTAGCTTGGATTACAAGCATATGCCACCATGCCCAGCTACTTTTTTGTATTTTTAGTAGAGATGGGGTTTCACCATGTTGACCAGGATGGTCTCGATCTCTTGACCTTGTGATCCACCCGCCTCGGCCTCCCAAAGTGCTGGGATTACAGGCTTGAGCCACTGCGCCCGGCTCTTTTTCTTTTTTTTTTTTTGAGATGGAGTTTCACTCTTGTTACCCAAGCTGGAGTGCAATGGCACGATCTCGGCTCACCGCAACCTCCGCCTCCTGGGTTCAGGCAATTCTCCTGCCTCAGCCTCCTGAGTAGCTGGGATTACAGGCACACGCCACCATGCCCAGCTAATTTTTGTATTTTTAGTAGAGACGGGGTTTCACCATGTTGACCAGGATGGTCTCGATCTCTCGACCTCGTGATCCACCCGCCTCGGCCTCCCAAAGTGCTGGGATTACAGGCTTGAGCCACCGCGCCCGGCTCTTTTTCTTTTTTTTTATGAGACAAGATCTCACTCTGTCACCAAGGCTGGAGAGCAGTGGCACAATAATGGCTCTGCAGTCTTGAACTCCAGGGCTCAAGCAGTTCTCCTGCCTCAGCCTTCTGAGTAGCTAGAACCACAAACACATGCTACCACACCAGGCTAATATTTTATTTTTAATTAATTAATTAATTTTAAAGACAGGGTTTCACCATGTTGGCCAGGATGGTCTTGAATTCCTCACCTCAAGTGATCCCCCAACCTCAGCCTTCCAAAGTGCTGGGATTGTAGGTGTGATCCACCCAGCCTGGCCTATTTTGAAAAATTTTTTTATAGTAACGGGTGTCTCTGTATGTTGCCTAGGTTGGTCTGGTGCTCTTGGCCTCAAGGGATCCCTCCACCTCAGCCTCCCAAAGTGCTGGGACTACAAGTGTGAGCCATTGCACCCAGAATTTACTTCTTTTATTTCTTTTATTTTTATTTTTTAATTTGAGACAGGGTCTTGCTCTGTCACTGAGGCTGGAGCACAGCCTCGACCTCCCAGGCTCAACTGATCCTCCTACCTCAGCCTTTTTAGAAGCTGGGACTATAGGCATGTGCCACTATGCCTAGCTTAATTTTTTTTTTTTTTGAGACAGTCTTGCTGTGTTGCCCAGGCCCAAGTGCAATGGCACCGTCTCGGCTCACTGCAGCCTCCATCTCCCAGGTTCAAGCGATTCTCCTGTCTCAGCCTCTTGAGTAGCTGGTATTATAGGTGCCGCCCCCAGGCCCGGCTAATTTTTTTGTATTTTTAGTAGAGACGGGGTTTCACCATATTGGTTAGGCTGGTCTTGAACTCCTGACCTTAGATGATCCACCAGCCTCGGCCTCCTAAACTGTTAGGATTACAGGCATGAGCCATGGCACCCACCTCTGGCTAATTTTTGTGTTTTTTGAAGAGATAGGGTTTTGCCATGTTGTTCAGGCTGGTCTAGAACTTACGGGCTCAAGTGATCCACCCACCGTGGCTTCCCAAAGTGCTGGGATTATAGATATGAGCGATGGGCCCCAGAATTGACTCATTTTCTAACCTTGGAACATATTCTAAACCATTACCTTTATTGTTTTTTTTTTTTTTAACCTTTATTGTTAATACAGAAACCTTTCTCTTGATAAGCAACTTATGCGTCATTTGGGCCATTTTCCTGTCTTTTGTTGGATAAGCAGACTTCTCCAAGTACCCACTCGATTAGCTAAATTTATTTTGTAGTCTGAAGTGTAGGCCTCAAGGAATAAATGAATCATTGTGTGAATGTTGGCATTACCATTTATTGCTCATTCAGTGGGTATTTACCTGAATGCCTACCATAAACCAAATAGCCACTAAACTTGGTGGGGCTAAGGAAGATTTGATGGTCATGGCCTTTTGTCCTGGGGAAGTTGTGATCTTCTACAGCAGGTCATAAAATGAAGAAGCAGACAGCACCAAATTGCCCATAGATGTGCCCTCTGATGCCCATGGCCAGTCCTAGGTAATGTGAAGTCTGAGAATAGGCAGGATTTAAAGTGAATATTATAGAATTAGAGTAAACTCAGAAAAATACAAAGGAGAAGACAAGCAAGTAATCCACAGTCCTCTCACCTAGCTGGAAATAAAAGTAACAGACAGGAAATTCAAATAGTATACAAAGATATCGAAGTGAAATAAGCTGGGTATGGTGCAGCATGTCTAATTCCAGAGCAACCCAGGAGGCTGAGGCAGGAACCCAGGAGTTGGAAGATGCATTGAACTATGTAGATCACCTCACTGTACTCCAGCCTGAGTCAGAGTGAGACCCCGTCTCTTTTTTTTTTTTTTTTTTGAGACAGAGTTTCGCTCTTGTTACCCAGGCTGGAGTGCAATGGCGCAATCTCGGCTCACCGCAACCTCCGCCTCCTGGGTTCAGGCAATTCTCCTGTCTCAGCCTCCTGAGTAGCTGGGATTACAGGCACGCGCCACCATGCCCAGCTAATTTTTTGTATTTTTAGTAGAGACAGGGTTTCACCATGTTGACCAGGATGGTCTCGATCTCATGACCTCGTGATCCACCCGCCTCGGCCTCCCAAAGTGCTGGGATTACAGGCTTGAGCCACCACGCCCGGCCTGACCCCATCTCTTAAAAATAAAATGTTTGGCCGGGCACGGTGGCTCACGCCTGTAATCCCAGCACTTTGGGAGGCCGAGGCGGGTGGATCACGAGGTCAAGAGATCGAGACCATCCTGGTCAACATGGTGAAACCCTGTCTCTACTAAAAGTACAAAAAATTAGCTGGGCATGGTGGCGCGTGCCTGTAATCACAGCTACTCAGGAGGCTGAGACAAGAGAATTGCCTGAACCCAGGAGGCGGAGGTTGAGGTGAGCCGAGATCGCGCCATTGCACTCCAGCCTGGGTAACAAGAGCGAAACTCCATCTCAAAAAAAAAAAAAAAAAAAAAAATGTTTATTTTTCTTATCTCTCGAAATCATTTTAATAGTTTTTTTACGGTGAGCTTGGTGGCTCACACCTGTAATCCAACAGGCATGAGCCACTGTGACTTGCCAAAACATTTACTTTTTGGAAGCTGAGGCAGGTGGATCACTTGAAGCCAAGAGTCTTAAGACCAGCCTGGCCAATATAGTGAAACCCTGTCTCCACTAAAAATACAGAAATTAGCCAGGCATGGTAGTACATGCTTGTAATCCCAGCTACTCAGGAGGCTGAGGCATGAAAATCACTTGAATCCATGAGACAGAGGTTGCAGTGAGCCGTGATTGCAATGAGTCGTGGAGCCGTATTCCAGCCTGGGTGACACAGGGAGACTCTGTTCCAAAAAACAAACAAAAAATAGGTTCTAACTTATTTTTATAGAGAAAAAGGCTATTTGCCAGCACATATGTGGGTATCCTTTAAATTTTTTAATGTTTCCTTTTTTTCTTTTTTCTTTCTTTTTTTTTTTGAGACAGAGTCTTGCTGTGTTGCCTAGGCTGGAGTCCAATAACATAATCTCAGCTCACTGCAACCTCTGCCTCTTGGGATTAAGCAAGCAATTCTCCTGCCTCAGCCTCCCAAGTGGCTGGGATGACAGGCACCCACCACCATGCCTGGCTAATTTTTTGTATTTTTAGTAGAATGAGGTTTCGCCATGTTGGCCAGGCTGGTCTTGAACTCCTGACCTCAGGTGATCCACCTTCCTCGCCTCCCAGAGTGCTGGGATTACAGGTGTAATCCACTATACCTGGCCATGTTTTCTTATTTTTATTATTATTATTTTTTTGAGATGGAGTGTCACTAGGTTGCCCAGGCTGAACTGCAGTGATATGATCTTGTCTCATTGCAACCTCTGACTCCCGGGTTCAAGCAATTCTCCTGCCTCAGCCTCTCGAGTAGCTGGAACTACAGGCACATGCTACCACACCCAGCTAATTGTTTATTTTTAGTAGAAACAGAGTTTCACTACATTGGCCAGGCTTGTCTCGAACTCTTGACATCAGGTGATCTGCCCTCCTCGGCCTCCAAAAGTACTGGGATCACAGGCATGAGCTGCCATGCCCAGCCTTGTTTTTATATTTTAGAGATGAGGTCTCACTATGTTGTCCACGGTGAGTTTGAATACCTGGGCTCAAGTGATTCTCCCATTTCCGGCTTTGAATTTTATATATATATATATATATGTATGTATATATATATATATATATGTATGTATATATATATATGTGTGTGTATATATATATACACATATATATACACATATATATATACACATACATATATATATATACACATATATATATACATATATATATATATAGAAAAAGATCATTCTGTATGTACTTTATGTTCATTTTGCTTAAAAAAAAAATGAACGCCGGCGTGGTGGCTCACGCCTGTAATCCCAGCACTTTGGGAGGCCGAAGCGGGTGAATCACGAGGTCAAGAGATCAAGACCATCCTGGTCAACATGGTGAAACCCCGTCTCTACTAAAAATACAAAAATTAGCTGGGCATGGTGGCGTACGCCTGTAATCCCAGCTACTCGGGAGGCTGAGGCAGGAGAATTGCTTGAACCCAGAAGGCGGAGGTTGCGGTGAGCCGAGATTGCACCATTGCACTCCAACCTGGGCAACAAGAGCGAAACTCCGTCTCAAAAAAAGAACAAGGTATTCTGGCTATTTTCGCCGTTCAATACAAACAGATCTATTGCTTTTTTTTTTTTTTTTTTGAGACCTAGTCTCACTTTGTTGCTAGGCTGGAGCGCAACGGTTCCATCTTGGCTCACTGCAACCTCCAACCTCCACCTCCCAGGTTCAAGTGATTCTCCTGCCTCAGCCTCCACAGTAGCTGGGACTACTACCTGTGTGCTGCCACGCCCAGCTAATTTTTGTATATTTGGTAGAGACTGGGTTTCACCATGTTGGCCAGGATGGTCTCGAGCCTCCTAAAATGTTGGGATTACAGGCGTGAACTACTACACCCAGCTTTTTTTTTTTTTTTTTTTGAGATGGAGTCTTAGTATCCCAAACTAGGGTGCAGTGGTACAGTCTCAGCTCACTGCCACCTCTGCCTCCCGAGTTCAAGCGATTCTCCTGGGATTTCAGGTGCCCGCCACCATGTCCAGCTAATTTATTTTATTTTATTTAAGTTAATGTATTTATTTTTGGGTGAGAAAGCCAGCTGACTCTTCATTGCTTGGGGTCAGGGGGCTCAGGAGCTCTTGGTGGGGCGAGTCCACTTTGTCTTCACCATCACAGGCTTCTGGCTGCGCAAGATGGCGCTGACCCTGTGGACCGCTGCCATGCGCAAGTCGGGGCAGTACTTGTTCTTGCAGATCATGTATCTGATGCTGCTGAGCATGGTGCAAGCATTCTTGTTGATGGTGGTCTGCACGTTGGAGGCGGCAGGCTTCTGCTGGCTGGATCTCCGCTTCTTGACCACCACGACACCTTTGTAGTCAGTTGCCGTCTCCATGCCCACAGTCTTGCGGTGAATCAGCCCCTTGTAGGAGTGGGCCTTCAAGTGATTGGGCTCGGCACTGTAGGTCTGTCTGCTTGTCCCTCTTGATCAGGAAACTGGAGCAGTTCGGCACGACGATACATTGCAGATTCGCAGACATGACGGCGGCTCCCCTCGCAGGGGCGTCCTGACACAAAGATAATTTTATTTATTTATTTATTTATTTATTTTTGAGATGGAGTTTCGCTCTTGTTACCCAGGCTGGAGTGCAATGGTGCGATCTCGGCTCACCGCAGCCTCTGGCCTCCTGGGTTCAAGCAATTCTCCTGCCTCAGCCTCCTGAGTAGCTGGGTTTACAGGCACGTGCCACCACGCCCAGCTAATTTTTGGTATTTTTTTTTTTTTTTTTTTTTTTGAGACGGAGTTTCGCTCTTGTTACCCAGGCTGGAGTGCAATGGCGCGATCTCGGCTCACCGCAACCTCCGCCTCCTGGGCTCAGGCAATTCTCCTGCCTCAGCCTCCTAAGTAGCTGGGATTACAGGCACACGCCACCATGCCCAGCTAATTTTTTGCACCTTTAGTAGAGACGGGGTTTCACCATGTTGACCAGGATGGTCTCGATCTCTCGACCTCGTGATCCACCCGCCTCGGCCTCCCAAAGTGCTGGGATTACAGGCTTGAGCCACCGCGCCCGGCCTAATTTTTGGTATTTTTAATAGAGACGGGGTTTCACTATGTTGACCAGGATGGTCTCGATCTCTTGACTTCGTGATCCACCCGCCTCGGCCTCCCAAAGTGCTGGGATTACAGGCTTGAGCCACCGCGCCCGGCCTAAAGATAATTTTTGTATTTTTAGTAGAGGCGAGGTTTTGCCATGTTGGCCAGGCTGGTCTCAAACTCCTGACCTCAGATGATCCACCCACTTCAGCCTCCCAAAGTGCTGGGATTACAGGTGTGAGCCATGCATCCGACCTTCTTTTTTCTTTTTAAATTTAAATGTATTATGAATTGTAGAGATAGGCTCTCACCATGTTAACAGCCTGAACATAATGCTGGTCTTCTGGGCTCAAGCGATCCGCCTGCCTCAGCCTCCCAGAGTGCTGGCATTACAGGCATGAGCCACTGTAACTTGCCAAGATGTTTACTTTTTGGAACATACCTGAAGGATATACTTCATGGAATGGAATTACTAGGTTGAGGGATATAATCATTTAAACATTAGATGCTGGCTGCATGTGGTGGCTCATGCCTGTAATCCCAGCTCTTAGGGAGGCTGAGGCAGGAGGATTGCTTGAGCCCTGGAGTTCCAGACGAGCTGGGGCAACATGGTGAGACCCTATCTGTACAAAATATTTTTAAAAATTAGCCCAGTTGTGGATGTAGTGGCATATGCCTGTAATCCCAGCTACTCAAGGGACTGAGGCAGGAGTATTGCTTTGAGCTCAAGAGGTTGGAGGCTCCAGTAAGCCAGGATTGCGCCACTGTACTCCAGTCTGGGTGACAGAGCCAGAATCTGCCTCAGAAAAATAAAAATTAGATGCACATTGTGAAACTGCCCTCTAGAAAGGTCACCCCAGTGTATCCTCTCATCAGTCATACAGAAGCCTGTCTGCTTCCTTGTATTTTCACCAGCACTGATGTCCTAGTCAAACTTTTGTGTTTGCAGATCTGATACGTGAAAAATAGTATCTTCTGGTTTTACTGATTTGCATTACTCCAGGCTGGAATGACCCTGTGCATCTCTTCCTATGTTTACTGGGGAGAATCATTAAGATTTTGAGATGAATGCATAAATAGTCATGGGTGGGTGAGCATTCCAGGGGGAGGCACCTATGCAAATTGCAAAGGCAACGCATGGTGAGGGGTTATTTAGGAAAGATTTATTCAACAAATCCTTACTGTGCACTTACAATATTTAAGTTGCTGTGAAGCTGCAACACCATACAAGAAACCTTCTAAGAGATGCTTGTGTTCCTTATCAGGGTTGAAAATTCTAGGTGGCCTCAGGCGAGTTTTCAGAGGGGAGCCTCAGAAGTTGAGGATCTGGGTGTTGATCCTGATCTTGTTGGGCGTATCAGCATTTCTTGGCAGGGCTTTGGAGGATAAGGAGGCTGAGATAGGGATGAGGGAAGGCAGAGATAGGGATGAGAGATCAATAACACATTCTTGCATTGTTGTTCAGGCTGGATTGCAGTGGTGTAGTCATAAGTTGTCTGCAGCCTTGAGCTCCTGGGCTCAAGCAATCCTCCTACCTTAGCCTCAGTAGTTAGAACTACAGGTGCATACCACCACATCTGTCTCATTTTTTTATTTTTTAATTTCATTTTTTTGAGGTAGGATCTCGTTCTCTCACCCAGGCTGGAGATCAGTGGCATGATCATAACTCACTAGCTTAGAACTCCTGGGCTCAAGCAATCCTCCTGCCTCAGCCTCCTGAGTAGCTAGGACTACAGGAGCATGCCACTTTGCCTGGCTAATTTTTTTTTTTTTTTTTTTTTTTTTGAGACGGAGTTTTGCCCTTGTTACCCAGGCTGAAGTGCAATGGCGCGATCTCAGCTCACCGCAACCTCCGCCTCCTGGGCTCAGGCAATTCTCCTGCCTCAGCCTCCTGAGTAGCTGGGATTACAGGCACGTGCCACCATGCCCAGCTAATTTTTTGCACTTTTAGTAGAGACGGGGTTTCACCATGTTGACCAGGATGGTCTCGATCTCTTGACCTCGTGATCCACCTGCCTCGGCCTCCCAAAGTGCTGGGATTACAGGCTTGAGCCACCGCGCCCAGCGCAGCCTGGCTAATTTTTGAATTGTTTTGCACAGACAGGTTCTCACTATATTGCCCAAGCTGGTCTGAAACTCGTGGCCTCAAGCAATCCTCTTACCTTGGGCTCCCAGAGTGCTGGGATTACAGGCATGAGCCACCGCACCCAGTTTGGTTTTATATTTTAAAATAGAATACATCTGGCCGGGCGCGGTGGCTCAAGCCTGTAATCCCAGCACTTTGGGAGGCCGAGGCGGGTGGATCACAAGGTCGAGAGATCGAGACCAACCTGGTCAATATGGTGAAACCCCGTCTCTACTAAAAATACAAAAAAAAAATTAGCTGGGCATGGTGGTACGTGCCTATAATCCCAGCTACTCAGGAGGCTGAGGCAGGAGAATTGCCTGAACCCAGGAGGCGGAGGTTGCGGTGAGCCGAGATCGCGCCATTGCACTCCAGCCTGGGTAACAAGAGCGAAACTCCGTCTCAAAAAAAATAAATAAATAAAATAAAATAGAATACATTTTAGAATAAAGTAATACAGAGTCCTGACAGATGTGTAGAATTTAATGTGTCACAGCAGAAGGGATGGGTGCATTTAACATATGACACATGCAGGTTTGTGGGTTTCAAGCAGAAGTATCTGCCTATATATTTTTTTTTATGTATTGCTTCTAGAAGGTGGATCAAATTTCATAGTGACTGTAATTATGGCTCTTAATTGTAGCTAGCATTTGTTTAGCTTCCAGCCTGGTGCTGTACTAGAGGCTCTGCATGTGTCACTGTTAGTACTGGAAGGTAGGTCTTATATTATCACCTTTGTTTTCCTTGTAGGGACTGGGACAGAGGCTAAATGACTTGATTAAATTTACAAGAGTAGTCAATGGTAGAGCACTGATTCATCTGGGTCTTTTAAACTCTGGCATCCTGGTTTTTCCCACTATGCCATACACACTGGGTTTTTTTACAGTTATTATTTTTGAAATGGAGTCTCGCTCTGTCGCCCAGGCTGGAGTACAGTGGCACAACCTTGGCTCACTGCAACCTGTGCCTTCTGGGTTCAAACAATTTTTTTGCCTCAGCTTCTTGAGTAGCTTGGATTATAGGCCTGAGCCACCTCGCCTGGCCTAGGGCCCTTATAAGAAGAGGAAGAGGCCAGTAGCTCATGCCTGTAATCCCAGCACTTTGGGAGGCCGAGGCAGGCAGATCACTTGAGGTCAGGAGCTCAAGAGCAGCCTGGCCAACATGGTGAAACCCTATCTCTACTAAAAATACAAAAATTAGCCAGGTGTGGTGGCGGGCACCTGTAATGCCAACTACTTGGGAGGCTGAGGCAGGAGAATCGCTTGAACCCAGGAGGCAGAGATTGCAGTGAGCCGACATTGCATCACTGCACTACAGCCTGGGCAACAGAAAGACTCTGTCTGAGAAAAAAAAAGGAAAGAAAGAAAGAAAATACGGCTAGGCAAAACGGAAGAAAATTAAAATAATCCAAAGTGGTAACCGCTTTTAATTTTCTGGTGATTTCCCCTTTGTGCATGTGTGTGTCTGTGTCTGTGTCCTAGAGATATATATGTGTACCTGGGTGCATATGCTCACAATCTCTCTCTTTTTTTTTTTTTTTTTTTTTGAGGCGGAGTTTCGCTCTTGTTACCCAGGCTGGATTGCAATGGCGCGATCTCGGCTCACCGCAACCTCTGCCTCCTGGGTTCAGGCAATTCTCCTGCCTCAGCCTCCTGAGTAGCTGGGATTACAGGCACGCGCCACCATGCCCAGCTAATTTTTTGTATTTTTAGTAGAGACGGGGTTTCACCATGTTGACCAGGATGGTCTCGATCTCTTGACCTCGTGATCCACCCGCCTCGGCCTCCCAAAGTGCTGGGATTACAGGCTTGAGCCACCGCGCCCGGCCCACAATCTCTCAATAGATGTTTCCCAAGTATCCCAATAAACATGTTTTTCAGACGATGTAGTGACACAGGTATATTGACACTGGTGGTGGGTCTTGTGAACGTTTGTAGCTGTAAAATCATCAGAGCAGGCATAACACCTGGCTGTTACTATTCTTCCCTCTCAAGGCTCTACAGTTGCCTGGGGTGGGGCATGCTGACCTAGGAGTAGAAATTGTACTGATGTTCTGTGTTATTTTCTTCACAGCAGTTCTCAGCCCTAACAGAAGTGCTTTTCCACTTCCTAACTGAGCCAAAAGAGGTAAATAAAGCATTTTATGTTAGGGAGAGTGGGCCCATGTTCCCTGAGATGTTTAGAAAGTGAAGGCCTGGGTTTTTCACTGTTCCCCCTCTGCAGGTGGAAAGGTTTCTGGCTCAGCTCTCTGAATTTGCCACCACCAATCAGATCAGTCTTGGCTCGCTCAGAAGCATCATGAAAAGCCTCCTCCTGGTTCCAAATGGTGAGTAACCTCTCTTATCAGCTGTGGCCAGAGATACTACCTTGAACATTCCTTTAGTCTATGGAGTCTTTGAAGCATGCTCCTGGGATGGAGCCAGAGCATTTGGTAATGAGCCAGATATGGGTGGGACTCTGTCTCAGGAGGAGCCCAGGTAACAGGTTAACAGAGTATAGTGGAATAGCAAATGCCCTGTGGCACAGCATGCCTCAAAAGTTCAGTCTGCTTCCTCGGTTCTGTCCCCAGAGTGTCCTCTGGTCCTTTCTACAATAAGTATAGAAATTGAGAATAAGGGGCCGGGCGCGGTGGCTCAAGCCTGTAATCCCAGCACTTTGGGAGGCCGAGGCGGGTGGATCACGAGGTCAAGAGATCGAGACCATCCTGGTCAACATGGTGAAACCCCGTCTCTACTAAAAATACGAAAAATTAGCTGGGCATGGTGGCACATGCCTGTAATCCCAGCTACTCAGGAGGCTGAGGCAGGAGAATTGCCTGAACCCAGGAGGCGGAGGTTGCGGTGAGCCGAGATCGCGCCATTGCACTCCAGCCTGGGTAACAAGAGTGAAACTCCATCTCAAAAAAAAAAAAAAAAAAAGAAGCCGGGCGCAGTGGCTTAAGCCTGTAATCCCAGCACTTTGGGAGGCTGAGGCGGGTGGATCATGAGGTCGAGAGATCGAGACCATCCCGGTCAACATGGTGAAACCCCGTCTCTACTAAAAATACAAAAAATTAGCTGGGCATGGTGGCACGTGCCTGTAATCCCAGCTACTCAGGAGGCTGAGGCAGGAGAATTGCCTGAACCCAGGAGGCGGAGGTTGCGGTGAGCCGAGATCGCGCCCTTGCATTCCAGCCTGGGTAACGAGAGCGAAACTCCATCTCAAAAAAAAAAAAAAAAAAAAAAAAAAGCTTCATTTTAAAAAATTATGAGATTCAAAGAACATTGTGAAATTGCTATAAAAGGTTCCAAATGCTTATTCTCAATTTCTTTTCTTTTTTTTTTTTTTTTTGAGACGGAGTTTCGCTCTTGTTACCCAGGCTGGAATGCAAGGGTGCGATCTCGGCTCACTGCAACCTCTGCCTCCTGGGCTCAGGCAATTCTCCTGCCTCAGCCTCCTGAGTAGCTGGGATTACAGGCACGCGCCACCACGCCCAGTTAGTTTTTTGTATTTTTAGTAGAGACGGGGTTTCACTATGTTGACCAGGATGGTCTCGATCTCTCGACCTCGTGATCCACCCGCCTCAGCCTCCCAAAGTGCTGGGATTACAGGCTGAGCCACCGCGCCCAGCCTTTTTTTTTTTTTTGAGACAGGATCTTGCTGTGTTGCCCAAGCTGGAATACAGTGGTGCAATCATAGCTCACTTCAGCCTCAGACTCCTAGGCTCAGGTGATCTTCCTGCCTCAACTCCCCAAGTAGCTGGTACCACAGGTATGCACCACCCTGCCTGGCTAATGCTTTTTGTGTGTAGAGACAGAGTCTCTCTGTTACCCAGGCTGGTCTAAAACTTCTAGCTCAAGCTGTCCCCCTGACTTGGCCTCCCAAAGTGTTGGGATTACAGGTATAAGCCACAATGCCCAGCTTCACTTCAAGTGTATTAGAAGTTGAGGCCTTAATTTGTTTGCTCCTGTTTGGTACTTTCCTGTATCTTAGTGAAATTTCTTCCTTTTGTCCTGTATTGTGCTCCTGAGGTTCTGGGGGCTTAAACAAGAACATTCTAGAGATTTTTCAACTTTGAAATTTTCTGATCCTCTTTTTTTGTAATTCTTGCCACCTTTGCTCTCATGGCTCGATAAGAATTTGAAGTCTTTTTTTTTTTTTTAGTTGGAGTTTCACTCTTGTTGCCCAGGCTGAAGTGCAATGGTGTGATCTTAGCTCTCCGCAACCTTCCTCTCCTGCATTCAAGTGATTCTCCTGCCTCAGCCTCCCAGGTAGCTGGGATTACAGGCGCCCACCACCATGCCCAGTTAACTTTTGTATTGTTAGTAGAGATGAGGTTTCTTTTTTTTCTTTCTTTCTTTTTTTTTTTATGACTGGTTTTCACCATGTTGGTCAGGCTGGTCTTGAACTCCCGACCTCAGGTGATCTGCCCGCCTTGGACTCCAAAGTGCTTGGATTACAGGCATGAGCCACTGCGCCTGGCTGGGATGAGGTTTCACTGTGTTGATCAGGCTGCTCTCAATCTCCCGACCTTAGGTGATCCAACCACCTCAGCCTCCCAAAGTGCTGGGATTACAGGCATGGGCCACTGCACCCACCCTGCACCACTGGGTGCAGTGGTGCAATCCTGGCTCACTGCAACCTCTGCCTCCTGGGGTCAAGTGATTCTCCTGCCTCAGCCTCCTTAGTAGCTGGGACTATAGGAACCCACCACCATGCTTGGCTAATTTTTGTATTTTTAGTAGAGACAAGGTTTTATCATGTTGGCCAGGCTGGTGTCAAACTCCTGACCTTGTGATCTGCCTGCCTCAGCCTCCCAAAGTGTTGGGATTACAGGTGTGAGCCACCGAGCCTGGCCAAAGTCTTTTTAATAGAGGAATACATTTTCTTTTTTTTTTTTTGAGACGGAGTTTTGCTCTTGTTACCCAGGCTGGAGTGCAATGGCGCGATCTTGGCTCACCGCAACCTCCGCCTCCTGGGTTCAAGCGATTCTCCTGCCTCAGCCTCCTGAGTAGCTGGGATTACAGGCATGTGCCATCATGCCCAGCTAATTTTTTGTATTTTTAGTAGAGACGGGGTTTCACCGTGTTGACCAGGATGGTCTCGATCTCTCGACCTCATGATCCACCTGCCTCGGCCTCCCAAAGTACTGGGATTACAGGCTTGAGCCACCGCACCTGGCCAAAAAAAAATTTTTTTTTTGTAAGACTAGTCAAGTGCAGAAGTGAGAAGGGGGAAAGAGTAGAAGAAGGAGTTCGATCTGTAACTGACTATGAACAATCAATTGAGATAACTCACTACCTTTGAACCAGCCTAAATATTTTTTTTTCTTGTACTATTTAGTATATAATTCTTTAAAACACCTGACTTCAGCCAGACACGATGACTCATGCCTGTAATCCCAGCACTTAGGGAGGTGAAAGAGGGAGAATCTCTTAAGGCCAGGAGTTTAAGAACAGCCTGGGCAACATAACCTCTACCTCTATAAAAAATAAAAAAAATTGGCTAGTATGGTGGCTCACGCCTGTAATCTCAGCACCTTGGAAGGCCAAGGCAGGTGGATCACTTGAGGCCAGGAGTTTGAGACCAGCCTGGCCAACATGACAAAACCCTGTCTCTACTAAAAATACAAAAATTAGCCGGGTGCGGTGGCTCAAACTTGTAATCCCAGCACTTTGGGAGGCCGAGATGGGTGGATTATGAGGTCAAGAGATCGAGACCATCCTGGCCAACATGGTGAAACCCCGTCTCTACTAAAAATACAAAAAATTAGCTGGGCATGGTGGCGCGTGCCTGTAATCCCAGCTACTCAGGAGGCTGAGGCAGGAGAATTGCCTGAACCCAGGAGGCAGAGGTTGCGGTGAGCCGAGATCGTGCCATTGCACTCCTGCCTGGGGAACAAGAGAGAAACTCTATCTCAAAAAAAAAAAAAAATTACAAAAATTAGCCAGGTATGGTGGCACACGCCTGTAATCCCAGTTGCTTGGGAGGATGAGGCATGAAAATCGCTTGAACATGGGAGGCAGAGGTTGCAGTGAGCCAAGATTACATCACTGCACTCCAGCCAGGGCAACAGAGTGAGACTCTGTCTGTCTCTAAATAAATAAATAAATTTAACAGCATGGTGGTGCACACCTGTAGTCCCAACTACTTACCTGTCGTCTCAACTACTTCAGAGGCTGAGGCAAGAAGTTCCCTTGAGCCCAGGAGTCCAGGCTGCAGTGAGCCATGATTGCACCACTGGACTCCAGTTTGCACAACAGAGCAAGACCTTGTCTCTGAAAACAAACCAAAGAAAACCCTTCAAAAGTTACTAACCCATGGCCAGATTGATTCATGTGTACCCCACTCATGGCTCCTCACTGCTCTCTGAACTGGATGACTGTAGTATAGTTTAGTTTTAGAGATGTGGGGATCTTGCTGTGTTGCTTGGGCTGGTCTCTGACTCCTGGCCTCAAGCAGTCCTCCTGCCTCAGGCTCCTGAGTAGCTGGAATTACAGGTATGGGCAACATGTCCAGTGCAAACTGGATTATGTTAAAGGCAGTATAAGATGTATTATTTTATTCCTGAATATCTAGTTATCTATCTCCAAAAGATAAAAGGAATTTCCCCGTTATCAAACTATGATGCTATTATCGTATCTAAAAGGAAAAGACAAAGTCAGTAGTTATTTTCCATTGTCTCCTGCATTTTGTTTGGGTGGGTTCCATCAGGATTTAGATAGGACTCCAGTCCAGCACGTGGCTTCTGTGTGGCTCTCCTGTGCCTGTTCAGCTCTGAGACCTAATGGTACCTGAGAACTAATAGTAGACTCATACTTTTGTTATAAGGATAAAGATAATAAGTGTAATAAGATGCTCACTTCACTAAGTCATGGTGCACCGCTGCCGCTATTATGATTGTCATTATTGTTATGTGTTATTCCCTAGCCGAGATTATAGATAACTTAGCAGTGGGGCCCCTATTTAAGCCTGTTTTTAATTAACTTATTTATTTTTGATTAATTAATTTAAAAATTATTTTTATCATTTTTTTGGCTGACACCCAGTACTTTTATTAGTGGGGAAACTTGCCTTGTTCTAGCAGAGAGACTGGGATGGACAGGACTAGCGCTCATCTCGAGGGGTTATGTTCTGGAGGATCAGGTGTTCCTCCTTGTAGGTTTAGAGGAAACACCCTCATAGATGAAAACCCCCCGGAGAGCAGCGCTACAACTGCCAGGCAGTTGGGGTAGGAGGGGCACCCTAAGCATGGCTGGACTGTTGGGACAACAGGGCTTGAATGTCAGCCTCGATGTCAATGGTCTGGAAGCCCAGCTGTACCTGTGCACGGGGGCACCGGTAGGGCCATCCAGGAACTTCTTGACGTTCCAGGCAACATTGTTGTGACACACCAGAGACACTGGAGACCAGGTCGGTCATGAGTGCCGTGGAGTCGTTGCTGGGCGTTGGCAGGGCCTCCGCAGGAAGGCGAAAAGAGGGTGCAACCTTGCACCGTTGACCTCGCGCTTCCCGAAGAGCGAGAAGTTGAGCTCGAACCCACCACCAGGTCAGACATACTTCAGGGAATTCAGAATCTCTTCATTCTTGGCGTTCTCCTGATGCCCAAACTGGTTGCACGGGAAGCCGAGCACCACCAGGTCACTGGGCCCAAGGCGCCGCTGCAGCTCGTTCATCTGGGTGTAGTCCCGGACCGTGGTGCCTCAGAAGGACGCCACATTCTTGATAAGCAGCGCCTTGCCCCGCAGGGAGCTTAGACTTACAGGCTCCCCGCCGGCCATGGGGAGCGCCAAGAGGGCGTACACCAACTGGGACGCCTCCGCCGCCGCTCACGGAGCAGCACACGTGGCACAGCTCTGTTATAATTTTTTGAGAGGAGTCTTGCTCTGTTGCGGGGCTGGAGTGCAGTGGCATAACCTCGGTTCACTGCAACCTCCGCCTCCTGGGTTCAAGAGATTCCCCTGCCTCAGCCTCCTGAATAGCAGGGACTACAGGCGCGAGCGCCACAACGCCTGGCTAATTTTTTGTATTTTAGTAGAGACGGGGTTTCACCATGTTGGCCAGGATGGTCTTGATTTCCTGACCTCATCATTTGCCCGCCTTGGCCTCTCAAAGTGCCGGGGTTACAGGCGTAAGCCACTGCGCCAGGCCGATTTGTTTATTTATTTATATTTATTTATTTATTTATTTTTTTGAGACGGAGTTTCGCTCTTGTTACCCAGGCTGGAGTGCAATGGCGCGATCTCGGCTCACCGCAACCTCCGCCTCCTGGGTTCAGGCAATTCTCCTGCCTCAGCCTCCTGAGTAGCTGGGATTACAGGCACGCGCCACCATGCCCAGCTAATTTTTTTGTATTTTTAGTAGAGACGGGGTTTCACCATGTTGACCGGGATGGTCTCGATCTCTTGACCTCGTGATCCACCCGCCTCGGCCTCCCAAAGTGCTGGGATTACAGGCTTGAGCCACCGCGCCCGGCCCACTTATTTTTATTTTTTGAGACGGAGTTTCGCTCTGAGCCCAGGCTGCAGTGCAGTGGCATGATCTCGGCTAAAGGCAACCTCTGCCTCCTGGGTTCAAGTGACCTGCCTCAGCCTCCTGAGTAGCTGGGATTACAGGCATAGCCACCACACCCAGGTAATTTTTGTAGTTTTAGTAAAGACAGGGTTTCACCATGTTGGCCAGGCTGGTCTCAAATTTCTGACCTTGTGATCTGCCTACCTCGGCCTCCCAAAGTGCTGGGATTACAGGAGTGAGCCACCACAATTGGCCTATTTAAAAATTTATTTATTTATTTATTTTGAGATGGAGTCTTGCTCTGTCACCCAGGCTGGAGTGCAGTGGCACAATCTTGGCTCACTGCAACCTCTGCCTCCTGGGTTCAAGCAATTCTCCTGCCTCAGCCTCCTGAGCAGCTAGGATTACAGGTGTGCGCCATCACACCTGGCTAATTTTTCTAATTTTAGTAGAGCTGGGGTTTCACCATGTTGCTCAGGGTGGTCTTGAACTCCTGATGTGATCTGCCTGCCTCGGCCTCCCAAAGTGCTGGGATTACAGGCATAAACCACTATTTTATGTGCCCGGCTATTTTTTACTTTTTTGAGATGGAGTCTTGCTCTGTCACCTAGGCTGGAGTACAGCGTCTAGATCTTGCCTCACTGTAAACTCTGCCTTCTGGATTCAAGTGATTTTCCTGCCTCAGCCACCTGAGTAGCTGGTACTACAGGTGCATGCCACCATGCCCGGCTAATTTTTCTATTTTTAGTAGAGACTCGATTTCACCATGTTGGCCAGGATGATTTCAATCTCCTGACCTCATGATTGAACTGCCTTGGTCTCCCAAAGTGCTGGGATTATAGGTGTGAGTCGCCACGCCCAGCCTCAGTTTTTTGCCTTATTAGTAGAGGCAGAGTTTCACCATGTTGGCCAGGCTGGTCTTAAACTCCTGACCTTCAGGTGATCCGCCTGCCTTGGCTTCTCAAAGTGCTGGAATTACAGCCACCATGCCCAGCCCTATTTTTATTTTAATCCTTAACAAGCTATCTGGACCCTGTGGGTGATCAGTAGCTGATTTTATTTTATTTTATTTTATTTTACTTGATGAACAAGAGATACCTCCCTTTCCCACTCCCCAATGAGTTCTTTCCAGCAACACACAACACACAAAAGAATAATCAGCAATGAAGTATAGTCACAAGTGGTATTTAATCAAACATTGAACTAGTTTCCCGAGACTGCCTGCCTCATGCCACCACACTGTTTTTCTCCATGGCACTTTGTCCCTTCTTATACCCTTTATTATGGCTTGTGTGTTACATTATTGCTGTGATCTTTCTCCTGCCAGTAGAATGGAAGCCTCATAAGGACAGAGATTGTTGTCTGTTCAGTTCCTTGATGTTTCCCAACATCTAGCACAGTGCAGGGACATGGCAGTGCCTAGTAAATGTGCGTGTATGACTGCGACCTCTGTTCTCTGTGAGCCTCATAGGGTGGCTTCAGCTGGTTAGCCTTCGGGGTCAGTAATGACTGGATGAAAGCAGCTGACCATCTTTTCCCATCTGCTTCCTCCTCCAGGAGTTTTCACCAAGCCTGTGTCCATTTCTGGGGCTCCCCTTTTTACACTGAATAAGAAGAATATTTGCTGTTTTTCCAACCCTCTTGGCAAAACTGAAATCCTCAGCCTCACTTCCCTTTGTTTTGCCCTTCATATTGTTTGACAGCTTTGAGGGTTTGTCTAAGGCAACTGTTCTGGTGAAAATTGGTGCCTGTTGCTGGGCGCGTTGGTGCTGCACGCCTGTAATCCCAGCACTTTGGAAGGCCGAGACGGCTGGATAACCTGCCGTCAGGAGTTTGAGACCAGCCTGACTAACATGATGAAACCCTGTCTCTACTGAATAAAAAAAAAAATAGCCAAGCATGGTGGTGCATGCCTGTAATCCGAGGTACTTGGGAGGCTGAGACAGGAGAATCACTTGTACCTGGGAGGCGGAGGTTGCAGTGAGCCAAGATCGTGCCATGGCACTCCAGCAACAAGAATGAAACTCTTTCTCAAAAAAGAAAGAAAAGAAAATTGGTGCCTGTGGACTTTTTTTTTTTTTTTTTTTGAGACGGAGTTTCGCTCTTGTTACCCAGGCTGGAGTGCACTGGCGCGATCTCGGCTCACCGCAACCTCCGCCTCCTGGGTTCAGGCAATTCTCCTGCCTCAGCCTCCTGAGTAGCTGGGATTACAGGCACGCGCCACCATGCCCAGCTAATTTTTTGTATCTTTAGTAGAGACGGGGTTTCACCATGTTGACCAGGATGGTCTTGATCTCTCGACCTTGTGATCCACCCGCCTCGGCCTCCCAAAGTGCTGGGATTATAGGCTTGAGCCACCGTGCCCGGCCAATTTTTTTGTATTTTTAGTAGAGACGAGGTTTCACCATGTTGACCAGGATGGTCTCGATCTCTCGACCTCGTGATCCACCCGCCTCGACCTCCCAAAGTGCTGGGATTACAGGCTTGAGCCACCGCGCCCGGCCAAAGAAGGAAGTTCTTAAATCTCTCCATGTAACATGTTCTGCTGACTGCAGCTGTTGGAGTTTACATAATTTTCCTTCTTTTTTATAAGTTCTGGGGTACATGTGCAGGGTGTGCAGGTTTGTTAACACAGTGTGCCATGATGGTTTGCTGTACCTGTCAAACCATCACCTAAGTATTAAGCTCAGCATGCATTTATTATTTTTCCTAATACTGTCCCTCCTCAATCCCATCCTCCAAGAGGCCCCAACACAGTTTTCATTCTATCTGACATAGAGTCAAAGGTTGCAAGTCTCTCTTGTGCTGGCATTTGCCTAGGACAAAGGAATCACCACAGGGAAAAGCTGAAAAAGAAGTTAAGAGCTTGAGGCCTAGCATGGTGCCATTCCATGTTTCAGGTCGGCCTTTGCCCTCCCAAGCTAACTTCAGGATGGAGAGCTTGCTCTTCAGTCCCTGCAGCTTCGTTGCCTTCATGGTCAGCACCTGTTGAGGCATTGCCTGGTACTGCAGCACCAAGGTGGCCTCTGAGAACTACCTGGGGTAGAAAGAACTTGGTGTTGGGGACCCTCTGGCCTATAAACCACTTGGCTTCGTTGTTTGCTGACTGTTGTGGCCTTGTTCCTTAAACTGTTTCCCTCTTTTTTTGAGACGGAGTTTCGCTCTTGTTACCCAGGCTGGAGTGTAATGGCCCGATCTCAGCTCACCGCAACCTCCGCCTCCTGGGTTCAGGCAGTTCTCCTGCCTCAGCCTCTTGAGTAGCTGGGATTACAGGCACGCGCCACCATGCCCAGCTGATTTTTTGTATTTTTAGTAGAGACGGGGTTTCACCGTGTTGACCAGGATGGTCTCGATCTCTTTTTTTTTGAGACAGAGTTTCGCTCTTGTTACCCAGGCTGGAGTGCAATGGCGCGATCTCGGCTCACCGCAACCTCCGCCTCCTGGGTTCAGGCAGTTCTCCTGCCTCAGCCTCCTGAGTAGCTGGGATTACAGGCACGCGCCACCATGCCCAGCTAATTTTTTGTATTTTTAGTAGAGACGAGGTTTCACCATGTTGACCAGGATGGTCTCGATCTCTTGACCTGGTGATCCACCCGCCTCGGCCTCCCAAAGTGCTGGGATTACAGGCTTGAGCCACCGAGCCCGGCCTTTTTTTTTTTTTTTTTTTTTTTTTAAGACAGAGTCTCACTCTGTCACCCAGGCTGGAGTGCAGTGGTGCAATCTCAGCTCACTGAAACCTCCGCCTCCCGGGTTCAAGTGATTCTGCCTCAGCCTCCCAAGTAGGTGGGACCATAGGCATGTGCCAGCACACCCGGCTAATTTTTGTATTTTTAGTGGAGATGGGGTTTCACCATGTTGACTAGGCTGGTCTCAAACTCCTGGGCTCAATCAGTCCTTCCACCTCTGCCTCCCAAAGTGCTGGTACTATAGGAATGAGCCACCGCACCCATCCTGATGTAAGTTTTAAAGTCATCTTGGCACCCAGGCTACTGTGTGAATGTAACCAGCATGCTCTCCATGACGTTTGTTTATTTGTTTGATTGTTTGTTTTTTGAGACAGGATCTCAACTGTTGACCAGGCTGGAGTACAGTGTCAACCATCTTGGCTCACTGCAGCCTTCACCTCCGTGGCTCAAGGGATCCTCCCACCTCAGCTTTCAAGTAGCTGGGACCACAGGCATGCCACCACGCCTGGCTAAGTTTTGTATTTTTTGTAGAGACGGGGTCTTGCCATGTTGCTCAGGCTGGTTTAGAACAGGGCTCAAGTGATTCGCCCACCTAGGCCTCCCAAAATGCTGAGATTATAGGTGTGACCCATCGTGCCTGGTCTCTCCATGACCTTTCATCCCTACTATCCACATTGCTAAAGAGCTTCCCCTGTATATTTCAGTGTGCTTTTTGGGTGTATCTTGGTTGGGTAAATTCTTGGCAGTGCAATTCTTGACTACATGGATTTGCCAGATTTCTCCTCAAAATGCTCAATTTTTACTGGTAAATTAAGTTACAGTAATAGCTGGGCATGGTGGTTCACAGCTGTAATCCCAGCACTTTGGGAGGCCAAGCCAGGTGGATTGCTTGAGTCCAGGAGTTTGAGACCAGCCTAGGCAATGTGGCAAGACTCTGTTCCTATAAAAATTCAAAAAATTGACTGGGTGTGGTGGCACACGCCTGTAGTCCCAGCCATGCTGGAGGCTGAGGTGGGAGAATTGCTTGAGTCCCCCAGGTGGGGGAAGGTGAGCTGAGATTGCCCAACTGCACTCCAGCCTGGGCGACAGAGTGAAGCCCTGTCTCACCGTCTCAAAAAAAAAAAAAAAAAAGTTACAATAATGAAGCCCACTTCACAGCATTTTGGCATTGTGAAATACTTGATTTGAACTGAATATAAACTAAGGAGCTGTATTGGTGGTAGTTATGAGTTAATTGGATTGCCTGGGAAGTAGCCACCTTCTCGGAGGGCCTTTATGGCGAAGGTTTCCTGGGGTCTTGCCGTTTCTATTCCATGTGGCTTCCTTGCTCAGTCTGATTTTGGAGATAAAAGATTTCCTCCCTTTGTTTACGTGGTTGATTTTACTGCTACAACAGACTTTAGGATTGTTTTTCTGGAGTTAGGTGGGGGTAGGGGTGGGGACTTGGGTGTAGAGTATAGGTTCAGTCAGGGCTTTCCCTTGATGGTGGTGGGCATCTTCCTATCCTTTAATTAGTCATTTTCTGGCAAACTAAGAAGTGGAAAATTTGAGAGTGGTTGCCAAATTGTGACTATGGGGATGTAGCCTGCAGGTTAAACGTTGAGAAGCCCCGATTGCTGGCTTTGTTTTCAGGAATTGGAGCCTAGCAAAACAAGGTGGCCACCACACGGGAGTGTTCCTAGGGCTTCTGAGAAGTTTTCACGGCCCCTCTGGAAGTGACTTGTAAGTTGTAGAGGTTAGTCTGTTTAATCCAGCTTGGTGTACCTCGTGGAAGCTTACTTCCTAGGACAGCACCACCCAATAGAACTTTCTCTGCAAATGTAAACGGTCTGTAATTTTCAGTGTTCGTTACAATCGTCCCTGGCCTTGTGTGACTGTTTGACACAGGAAATAGGTGGTGAGACTGAGGAATGGAATTTCAAATTTTGTTTAATTAAAATTTACATAACCGGCCAGGGCACCGTGGCTCACACCGGTAATCCCAGCAACTTGGGAGGCCAAGGCAGGTGGATCACCTGAGATCAGGAGTTTGAGACCAGCCTGACCGACATAGTGAAACCCCATCTCTACTAAATACAAAAAAATTAGCTGGGTGTGGTGGTGCATGCCTATAATCCCAGCCACTCAGGAGGCTGAGGCAGGAGAATCCCTTGAACCCAGGAGGTGTCGATTGCAGTGAGCCAAAATTGTACCATTGCACTCCAGCCTGGGCAGCTAGAGTGAAACTCCATCTTAAAACAAAACAAAAAAATAAAAAAAAACTAGGCCGGGTGCAGTGCTTCGTGCCTGTAATTCCAGCACTTTGGAGGGTGAGGCAGGTGTATCACGAGGTCAGGAGATCGAGACCATCCTGGCCAACACGGTGAAACCCCGTCCCTACTAAAAATACAAAAATTAGCCGGGTGTGGTATCGCATATCTGTAATCCCAGCTACTCGGGAGGCTGAGGCAGGAGAATCACTTGAACCAGGGAGTTGGAGGTTTCAGTGAGCTGAGATCGCACCACTGCACTCTAGCCTGGCAGCAGCAGGAGACTCCGTTTCAAGAAAAAAAAATTTTTTTGCATAACCACATGCAGTAGTGGCTATATAATGCACTGTGGGGCTCTTGGTGGTTGCCCCTGTGCTCAGCCTGACATTGCGCTCCCCTGCCTCTTGCTCCAGGAATCCATAGCCTTACTCATTCCTCAGACCAGTTGCCCCATCCCCAAGTCTGTAAAATCTCTTCTGCTGTCTCTGACTTCTCTCACACTTGCTGGAGGGATCAATAATTGTGTTGTATAACTGAAAAAACATGAGATGGGCATGGTGGCTCTCCTCCCTGTATCCTAGCACTTTGGAAGGCCAGGGTGAGTGGATCACTTGAGGTCAGTAGTTCGAGACCAGCCTGGCCAACATGGTAAAACCCCATCTCTACTAAAAACACAAAAATTAGTTGGGTGTGGTGGCACATGCCTGTAGTCCCAGCTGTTCAGGAGGCTGAAAATCACTTGAACTTGGGAGGTGTAGGTTGCAATGAGCCAAGATCACACCATTGCCCTCCACCCTGAGTGACAGAGCAAGACTCCATCTCAAAAAAATAAAAAAATAAAAAATAAATTTTCAGAGCTGTAGAAAAGAAATAAATAAGGGCCAGGCGTGGTGGCTCATGCCTGTAATCCAAGCACTTTGGAGGCCAAGGTGGGCGGATCACCTGAGGTTGGGAGTTCAAGACCAGCCTGACCAACATGGTGAAACCCCATCTTTAAAATAAATAAATAAATAAATAAATAAATAATTTTTTTTTTTTTTGAGATCAAGTCTCGCCGTGTCACCAGGAGTGTAGTGATGTGATCTTGGCTCATTGCAACCTACACCTCCTGGGTTTAAGCAGTTCTCCTGCCTCAGCCTCTCAAGTAGCTGGGACTACAGGTGCCTACAACCATGCCTGGCTAATTTTTTTTTTTTGTATTTTTAGTAGAGGTGCGGTTTCACTATGTTGGCCAGGCTGGTCTTGAACTCTTGACCTCAAGTGATCCGCCTGCCTTGGCCTCCCAAAGTGCTGGGATTATAGGAATGAGCCTCAGCGCCCGGCCAAAATAAATAAATTTTAAAATGAACTGTCTTTCTTGTTTTCCGGTCATTTCGGATGCTCTTTCCCCATGGCTAGATTGAGATCTTCATGGAGCTGGCCAGTCTTTGGGTGTTCCTTTTGTCTCTTAGGTCATGTAGATTGTGGCCATTAAATATTTATTGCCAACTAATTCACTGGTCTGCCTTTCTGACTGACTTCTCCCTTGACTCCCAGGTGCTTTGAAGAAGAGTCTCACAGCCAAGCAGGTCCAGGCGGACTTCATAACTCTGGGTAGGTCATTGGCCAAGGTTGCTCAGGGTGACAGGCTTCTGAGGCTTTTGATTATTGTAATGTCTCCTTCTGTTCTCTTATAGGTCTTAGTGAGGAAAAAGCCACTTACTTTGCTGAAAAGGTATAATTCCTCTTAATTAAGGTTAATTAAGATCCTTTGCTATTTATTTGTTTATTTATTTATTTTTGAGACCAAGTTTCACTCTTGTTGCCCAGGCTGGAGTGCAATGGCATGACCTCGGCTCACTGCAGCCTCCACCTCCCAGGTTCAAGCAGTTCTCCTGCCCTAGCCTCTTAAGTAGCTGGTATTACAGGCATGTGCCTCCATGCCTGGCTATTTTTATAAAAAGGAAATCAGCCGGGCGCGGTGGCTCACGCCTGTAATCCCAGCACTTTGGGAGGCCGAGGCGGGTGGATCACGAGGTCGAGAGATTGAGACCATCTTGGTCAGCAAGGTGAAACCCCGTCTCTACTAAAAATACAAAAATTAGCCGGGCATGGTGGTGTACGCCTGTAATCCCAGCTACTCGGGAGGCTGAGGCAGGAGAATTGCTTGAACCCAGGAGGCGGAGGTTGTGGTGAGCCAAGATCGTGCCATTGCACTCCAACCTGGGTAACAACAGTGAAACTCTGCCTCAAAAAAAAAGAAATAGAAAATGTGTATATAGGTTAGTCTGAATTCACCTACATATTTTTAATAGAGAGGTTTCACCATGTTGGTCAGGTTGGTCTCGAACTCCTGACCTCAGGTGATCCACCCACCTCGGCCTCCCAAAGTGCTGGGATTACAAGCGTGAGCCACCGCTCCCGGCCCCTTGCTTTTATTTCATGAAGAGAGAAAACAATGGGAAAACAATGGGAAATGCCGAGTATGGCCATACCATCCATCAGTATCATCATTTCCCCAGCCTAAGGTTTTCTTTTCTTTTTTTTTTTTTTTTTTTTTGAAACAGAGTCTCATTCTGTCACCAGGCACCAGGCTGGAGTGCAGTGGCACGATCGCGATCACAGCTCACTGCAACCTCCCCTCCCGGGTTCAAGCAATTCTCTTGCCTCATCCTCCGGAGTGGCTGGGACTACAGGCTTGTGCTACCATGCCCAGTTAATTTTTTTTTTTTTTTTTTTTTTTGAGATGGAGTTTCGCTCTTGTTACCCAGGCTGGAGTGCAATGGCGCGATCTCGGCTCACCGCAACCTCCGCCTCCTGGGTTCAGGCAGTTCTCCTGCCTCAGCCTCCTGAGTAGCTGGGATTACAGGCACGCGCCACCACGCCCAGCTAGTTTTTTGTATTTTTAGTAGAGACGGGGTTTCACCATGTTGACCAGGATGGTCTCGATCTCTCGACCTCGTGATCCACCCGCCTCGGCCTCCCAAAGTGCTGGGATTACAGGCTTGAGCCACTGCGCCCGGCCTTGCCCAGTTAATTTTTGTATTTTAGTAGAGACAGGGTTTCACTATGTTGGCCAGGATGGTCTCAATCTCTTGACCTCGTAAGCCACCATGCCTGACCTCCCCAGCCTAAGGTTTTCATTTGGCTTCAAGTGAGTGTCATACACACAGCTTTAACCAGCAGTGTTCAGTGCATCTCTAATCATTTCTCCTGGTTTGACCCAGTCACAAATCTACCCATTTTCACGGATCAGGAGAAGACTTACTTGTAAAAATACTCCTACTTTCTCCAATTTGCTGCTCTCAGATGTCACTGTGACAAAAAAAAAATGACTGATTGAGAACTTACCATGAAGACCCCAGTTTTGCCATTGGCCAGTAGAAGCCATGCAGGCGCCAGTATGAGGGCAGCACCATTTTTATTCCAAGATGGTACAAATCTTGGAATGAAAAATAAAACATTTATGTTGTGGTCTGCCACTTTGTACCCGTCCTTCACTAGGTATGTGCATACAGGCTGAGCCCTTGGTTCTGCACCCTCCCCACCATCTGTGTAAATGCTATTAAATATTGCAGTGTTTGGGGCAGGATGGAGAGGAGGAGATTCTTCCTATTGTTACTGACTTTGGCTTTTGCTTTTGTTCCAGTGGAAGCAGAATGCCCCCACCCTTGCTCAGTGGGCCATAGGTCAGACTCTCATGATTAACCAGCTCATTGATATGGAGTGGAAATTTGGAGGTAACTAGTTACATGCAGTCCTGGGTTATTTGGGTGGTATGGGGTGGCTTGCAGAGGCTGTGACACAGCCACTATGGGGAAGAAGTCATGTCTAGTCCCCAGCACTGTTGGGGCAGCAGCAGCTGCTTTGTATTCTGTCCACAGTCAGTAGCTATTTTCATTCATGGCTCTGGATAAGTTGACTTTCCAAAGAGCACAACTTGCTGCCCTCATACTGGGCCCCACATGGCTTCTGCTAGACTGCTACAAAATTGGGGTCTTCAGGATAAGTCCTCAATCAGTCACTTGTTACTTTTCTCTCTCTCTCTCTCTCCCTTTTTTTTTTTTTTTTTTTTTTTAATGTCACAGTGACATCTGGGAGCAGCGAACTGGAGAAAGTGGGAAGTATATTTTTACAAGTAAGTCTTCCCCTGATCCTTGAAAATGGGTAGATTTTTGACTCAGTTAAAAATTATCAAATCTACACTGGGTTTCTTAAAATATCCATTTAAATGGGTGTTTTACTGAAGTACCTTATATATCTCAGAGCAGTGTAGCCAGCTAAAGATGTGGTCACTAACATGCCTATATTCAAATGGCCAAATCCTAGTATTGTTCATTAAAGTGTAATTGTTCTGTAATCGTGGGAATTGTTAGAATTTTCAGTGGTGGATTCTCCAGACTGCTCCCGTATGACTCTCAGGTTGGAAGCTTACTTAAGTGCAAAGGTTTTAAGAATTTCTTTGCCCAGTCGTCATCATTTTAATTTAAATTATTTCTTTTTCTTTAATCAGCTAAAGTTGGTGGTTAAAAAAGGAAATCAAACCGAAAATGTGTATATAGGTGAGTCTGAATTCCCATTTGAGCCTTTTCACCTTTTACGTGTTCTCTGCCGTCAGAGGCTGGTGACGTTTACTGCAAATCATGTCTTTTATAAAAACAGTCATTGCCAGCTGTAGAGTAGCCATTCCACTGTGTTTCCTCTCATGATGGCACAAGGAGTGTTAGTGAGCCATTGGCAGACTGGAGCCCCCGCAGTTGAAGAGCCTTTTTGACAAAGGGAAAGGGAGGGAAAGGAATGGCTGGGATTGAAGAAGAAGGTTGACGAGCAAGAAGCTCTTGCTGTAGAAGTCACATTGAACATCCCGAACGATGCCCTTTCATCTCTTTGTGCCGTGGAGCTGTGCCATTTGAACACTCACTCCCCTTTTTTCCTATGGAGCTGAGAACCTTCTGCATTCAAGTCTCTCAGTTCTTTATTACGATCAATTACCCATCAAGAGCTGCTTAGATGTACCAAGCCAAAAGATTAAAAAAAAAAAAAAAAACTCTGGGTGGAAATTAATTTTCTTGGATGATTCTGGGGAGTTGGAAACATTTATCTGAAGCTGAATTTTCTCTCCCCAGAATTAACCTTGCCTCAGTTCTACAGCTTCCTGCATGAGATGGAGCGAGTCAGAACCAGCATGGAGTGTTTCTGCTGATTTCTGTCCCTGCATCTCCACTGACCCCATTCCCTGCCCTCGTCCCTTCCCTGGGTGACTGCTCTGAGAGGCACCTCACTTACAGGTCTGTGGGGCACTCCATGGGGCCCTGCCGGTTTCTTGGGAGCCCAGTGAAAAGGGTTTCTGAAAAACAATAGGATTAATTACTTAAAGAGCCCAACACAATTACCCTATAAACTCTGGGGTAAACTCTCTGTTATGGCAACCACAACCACCTGTCTGTCTTCCAGAACACATTTTAGATACTCTCAAAGGCCACTGCATCTCAGATTCATGGGAGAAAATAAGTTGTCACCTCCCCTTCAAAGTTCCAGAGTAAACAGTGCCATCATTCAAGCTAACATGCTGATCACCCTCCTCCCAAAAAGCAAGAGCTTGTTTATGGCTGAGGAAGAAGCTGATTGTCTGAACAGCACATGTGCAGAGCCCTCACGGATTTCTGTACACTCTGGGTCTGTGCTGGTGGAACACTGCCAATCAGTTTTTAATGAGGCACCTGTGTATAAATACATGCTTGGTCTTCTCTGCAAAGAACCAAGGCTAGCCGGGCGCGGTGGCTCAAGCCTGTAATCCCAGCACTTTGGGAGGCCGAGGCGGGTGGATCACGAGGTCGAGAGATCGAGACCAACCTGGTCAACATGGTGAAACCCTGTCTCTACTAAAAATACAAAAAATTAGCTGGGCATGGTGGCGCGTGCCTATAATCCCAGCTACTCAGGAGGCTGAGGCAGGAGAATTGCCTGAACCCAGGAGGCAGAGATTGCGGTGAGCCGAGATCGCGCCATTGCACTCCAGCCTGGGTAACAAGAGCGAAACTCCGTCTTAATAAAAAAAATAAAAATAAAAATAAAGAACCAAGGCTAAACTCTCCTCACTTCTGGTTTCGCCCTGTTGTGTTATAACAAGGCAGGCCTTTTGAGTCATTTTAGTTTGGGTTCAAGCCAGCTACGTCTGTTGATTAGATGATGAATAAAAACGGTTTTGAAGTAAAGGTCTGGATCCAGTTGTATTTCTGCATGGATTAAAGAGTCGTGTTCCTTGCAGAGAGCCAGTGCTTGCTCTTGTCTTCAAAAATTATCTTCCTGGTTTTGTGAAGATCCTGGGTCTCCAGTGAAATTGGGTATGTTCCAAAGTTGGAATGTATGAGAGCAATTCAAGGGAAATCCAGGTTAAAAGCCTCAGGAAAGCCGGGCGCGGTGGCTCAAGCCTGTAATCCCAGCACTTTGGGAGGCCGAGGCGGGTGGATCACGAGGTCGAGAGATCGAGACCATCCTGGTCAACATGGTGAAACCCCGTCTCTACTGAAAATACAAAAAACTAGCTGGGCGTGGTGGTGCGTGCCTGTAATTCCAGCTACTCAGGAGGCTGAGGCAGGAGAATTGCCTGAGCCTGGGAGGCGGAGGTTGCGGTGAGCCGAGATCGCGCCATTGCACTTCAGCCCGGGTAACGAGAGCGAAACTCCGTCTCAAAAAAAAAAAAAAAAAGCCTCAGGAAAAAGTGTAATATGTGAAGTGCTTTGTGTACAGATGGCTTTAGCCCTCACCCTAGCATGTGACTTTTTCTGCTCTTCCTCCTCAAACACCCCTCCTCAGAAATTTTACACACTTTTGAATAGATAAAACATGCCCATGACTGGGCCCGATGGCTCACGCCTGTAATCCCAGCACTTTGAGAAGCCAAGGTGGGTGATTCACAAGGTCGAGAGATGGAGACCATCCTGGCTAACATAGTGAAACCCTGTCTCTCCTAAAAATACAAAAATTATCTGGTCATGGTGGCATGTGCCTGTAGTCCTAGCTACTTAGGAGGCTGAGGCAGGAGAATCACTTGAACCTGGGGGGGCAGAGGTTGCAGTGAGCCAAGATTGTGCCACTGCACTCTAGCCTGGGCAACAGAGTGAGACTCCATCTCAAAAAAAAAAAAAAAAAAAATGCCCAGGGTGAGGTAATAATCCCTCCCTACCACCGTATTTCCCAGTTACCCAATTCTCCCCAGGGGCAGCCGCTGTTATAATTCTGTGTTCTGGAGACATTTCCTGCATTTGCAAACGGATATGCATATAGTTTCACTTTTCTTCCCACACAAATGGTAGCATTTTATACACATCATCCTGCACCTTGCTTTTTTCTATTCGACTTGGAAATCATTCCGTATCAGAACATAGAGAACTGCGTCGTTCTTTGTAACAAACGCACCCTGTTTCTTCAAATGGATGATTTATTTAACCAGTTTCCTGCTGATGGGTGTATAGGTTGTTTCCATTCTTTTACAAATAATGCTACAACAGAATATCCTTGTATATATGTCATTTTGCACATATGGTAAATACATATTTATAAGGTAATTACATATGTATGGAACTGCTGGGTCACAGAATAGGTGCATTTATCAAAGAATACAAAAAAGAGTAAAACAAAAAGTCTCTTCTCCCTTGTCTCCCATTTACTTAATTCCACCCCTGGCCTGTTCCAATAGGTTACCTCTTTTGTTAGTTTCTTAGGTACCCTTCCAGAGGTTCCCCCAAACATAGAAACAATAGGGCCATTCACAGTGGCTCACATTTCTAAGTCTGTAATCCCAACATTTTGGGAGGCTGAGACAGGAGGATTGCTAGAGGCCAGGAGTTTGAGACCAGCCTGGGCAATATGGGGAGACTCTGTCTCTACAAAAAATTTAAAAATTTGCTGAACATGGCCGGGTATGGTGGCTCATGGCTGTAATCCCAGCACTTTGGGAGGTTGAGGCAGTAGTTCAAGACCAGCCTGGCCAACATGATGAAAACACGTCTCTACTAAAAATACAAAAATTAGCCAGGCGTGGTGGCAGGCGCCTGTAATCCCAGCTACTCAGGAGACTGAGTCGGGAGAATTGCTTGAACCTGGGAGGTAGAGGTTGCAGTGAGCTGAGATTTTGCCACTGCACTCCAGCCTGGGTGATAAAGCCAGACCCTGTCTTGAAAAAAAAAATTCACTGAATGTGGTGGCATATGTTTATTGTCCCAGCCACTTGAGAGGCTGGGGCGGGAGGATTACTTGAACCTAGAAGTTAGAGGCTGCAGTCAGCTGTGATCAGTCACACCACTGCACTCTAGCCTGGGCAACAGAGTGAGACCCTGTCTCAAAAAATTAAAAAATAAACAATGGGAATGTTTATTTTTACACTCTTTTTTGTTTACACAGATAATTTCACATTCTACATACTTTTGTTAAATACATCTTAGAGACTTTTCCATATCATTACATAAAGAGTCTGCATCTCTCCCTGTGGCTGTAACATATTCTGTTGTGTGGATGGATTATAACCAGCATGAGCAGTTTTCTTTTTGGTTTTTTTTTTTGTTGTTGTTGTTGCTGTCGTTTTTTTTGAGATAGAGTCTCGCTCTGTTGCCGAGGCTGGAGTACAGTGGTGCCATCTTGGTTCACTGCAACCTCTGCCTACTGGTTTCAGGCAGTTCTTCTGGCTCAGCCTTCCCAGTAGCTGGGATTACAGGCATGTGCCATGATGCCTGGCTAATTTTTGATTTTTAGTACAGATGGGGTTTTGCCATGTTGGTCAGAAACTGACCAATGTTTCACCATGTTGGTCTTGAACTCCCGACTTCAGGTGATCCACCTGCGTTGGCCTCCCAAAGTTCTGGGATTACAGGGATGAGCCACTGCACCCGGTCCAGCATGAGCAGTTTTAATAAATTGTGCCAGTGTTAATTACAGTTCTTGGAGAACAGAATCAACAGGATACGTGTGTACCTATCTATATGTATATATGTATTTATGTGGAGAGAGAGATTTATTTTTTATTTTAAAAGACTGTCGGCCAGGCACAGTGGCTCATGCCAATCCCAGCACTTTGGGAGGCCGAGGCAGGTGGATCATGAGGTCAAGAGTTCAAGTCCAGCCTGGCCAATATGGTGAAACCACATCTCTACTAAGAATACAAAAATTAGCTGAGCACAGTGGTGCTTGTAGTCCCAGCTTCTAGGGAGGCTGAGGCAGGAGAATCGCCTGAACCTAGAAGGTGGAGGTTGCAGTGAGCTGAGATCATGCCGTTGCACTCTACTAGCCTGGGTGACAGATCGAGACTCCCTCTTTTTTCCTCAAAAAAAAAGAAAAAAAAAGATTGGCTCACATGATTACAGTGGCGTGGTCAGTCTTCAAAATAGACCAGCAGGCTGAAGATGCAGGAAGAGTTGCAGTTCAAAGAGTCTCTGCCACCTGGGCACTGTGGCGCACACCTGTAGTCCCAACTTGTTGGGAGTCAAAGGCATGAGGATCAGTTGAGCCCAGGAGTTCAAGACCAAGACCAGTCTGAGCAATGGCATGAGACCTTGTCTTAGAAAGAAAGAAAAGAAAGAGAAAGTAAGAGAGAGAAAGAAAGAAAACAAAGGCTGGCTGCTGTCAGAATTCATTGCTGGGGGGAGTGGGATAGGATACCAGGCTTATTTCATTAAGGCTTTAACTGATTGGATGAGGCCCACCCACATTATGGAGAGGAATTTGCTATACTATATAGATCCCCCCATATCCATGTTTTCATTTTCCCTGGTTTCATTTACTCACAGTCTGAAAATATTAAGTGGAAAATTCCAGAAATAATTTATAAGCTTTAAATTGCATACCATCCTGAGTAGCTTGATGAAATCTCATGCTGGCCCACTTCATCCTGGACAAGAATGCATGTTCTGGGACAGGAATCACTCCTTTGTCCAAGTACCCATGCTACATATGCTGTTAATCACTTAGTAGCAGGCACTGTCAAATAGAGAGAAACATACGTATAGGGCTCGGGACTATCCATGGTTTTAGGAATCTGCTAGGGGACTTGGAACATTTGTCTTATGGATAAGGAGGGGCTGCTGTACTTAAAGGTCCACTGATGTAAATGTTACTGTCATCCATAAACACCTTCCCAGAAATGTCTAGAATAGTGTTGGACCAGCTCTCTAAGTACTGTGGTCCAGCCAAGTTGAGACAAAATTAATCCTTACAGTGCCAAACTGACTTCTACATTCTTTCTTTTTTCTTTTTTTTTTTTTTTTTGAGACGGAGTTTCGCTCTTGTTACCCAGGCTGGAGTGCAATGGCGCGATCTCGGCTCACCGCAACCTCCGCCTCCTGGGTTCAGGCAATTCTCCTGCCTCAGCCTCCTGAGTAGCTGGGATTACAGGCACGCGCCACCACGCCCAGCTAGTTTTTTGTATTTTTAGTAGAGACGGGGTTTCACTATGTTGACCAGGATGGTCTCGATCTCTCGACCTGGTGATCCACCCGCCTCGGCCTCCCAAAGTGCTGGGATTACAGGCTGAGCCACCGCGCCCAGCCTACATTCTTTCAATTTCTGCTTCCACCAACAAGTTTATTGTCCAGCAGTTCCAAAGAAGAACAGATGAGGGCCTTTGAACAGTGTCCAGATGTATTCATGAGGTTTCAGAGACCCTCATGTGCTTGAGACCATGAGAACCTAATGTATTAATAAAAAGAATTCAAAAAAGTAAAAATAAAAAATTAGAAAAAAAAAAAAACATTCACAGAACAGGAAGGTACCTAAAATACAATCTATTTATTATAATTATTTGTCGAGATGGAGTCTCGCTCTGTCACCCAGGCTGGAGTGCAGTGGTATGATCTTGGCTTACTGCAACCTCTGCCTCCCAGGTTCAAGCGATTCTCCTTCCTCAGCCTCCCAAGTAACTGGGACTACAGGTGCCCACCACCACTCCTGACTAGATTTGTATTTTTAGTAGAGATGGGGTTTCCCTATGTTGGCCAGGCTGGTCTTGAACTTCTGACCTCTGGTAATCCACCCGCCTTGGCCTCCCAAAGTGCTGGGATTACACACATGAGCCACCGTGCCCAGCCAATACAATCTATTTAAATTCACTATTACAGATGGGGAAACTGAGGCCTGGGGACTGAAACTGTGGTGACTGGCCAGGGGTCAGGCAGTGCTGTCCTGTGATCCATGGGGTTCTGCTTGATTCAGAAATGGGCTTCTGAGCATGCTAAGCTGGTGCAGGTGCAAGTCTGGGTGCTGTGTAAGAGTTGTACCCAGCTGGCCACTGGACAGATTCTGATCAGGGAGCTTCTTGCCCTGCCCAATTCAGCCTCTGCTGCCCCACCTGGATCACAAGATTGGTTTCCTGATGGCCCCACTGGAGTCTAGTCACACAGCTTCCACAGTCTAGCCCGTTTACTGTGTGACCATTCTTTTTGTTTTGTTTTGTTTTGTTTTTTTTGAGACGGAGTTTCGCTCTTGTTACCCAGGCTGGAGTGCAATGGCGCGATCTCGGCTCACCGCAACCTCCGCCTCCTGGGTTCAGGCAATTCTCCTGCCTCAGCCTCCTGAGTAGCTGGGATTACAGGCACGCACCACCATGCCCAGCTAATTTTTTGTAATTTTGGTAGAGACGGGGTTTCACCATGTTGACCAGGATGGTCTTGATCTCTTGACCTCGTGATCCACCCGCCTCGGCCTCCCAAAGTGCTGGGATTACAGGCGTGAGCCACCGCGCCCGGCCTGTGTGACCATTCTTAAGCACAAGTCTCGTGTCAGCCAACAGATCCACTGCTCAGGGTTCTGCAGAGTGTCCAGATCAAAGTCTGAACTCCTTAGCACACCTGGCCCTGCTGGCCTCCTCCAATGCGCCATCTCTGCTGCCTCCTGGCAGGCATCCTACTGGAGCGTCTAGACTACCAGGCTGCTTGCAGCCACTGAGCCACGATGCCACCTGCCTCTTCTCCCCTTGGGCTTGCAATGCTGCTCATTTCTAAAGTCCTCTCCGGATAGTTCTTGGCCATAATAAACACCCCTTGGGCTTTCATTCCTCTGCTCAGGGATTAGGAGTGCAAGCTCTGAAGTCAAACTACGTGGGGTTTCTTTTTTTTTTCCTTTGTAGAGAGGGGACTCTCACTGTTGCCCAGGGTGGTCTTGAACTCCTGGACTCAGTGATTCTCCCGCCTGGGGCCTCCCAAAATGCCAGGATTATAGATGTGAGCCACCACTCCTAGCCCTGCTTGGGTTTCAATTCTGGCCTTTCTGCTTATTAACTGTGCGACCTTGGGCAAACTCCTTAACATCTGATAACCTTAGTTTCCCAGTTTTTAAAAGGGTTGTAATTCTCACCTCACAAAGTAATTGGGGTAGATCACTTCTCACAAAGCCTGCTTAACTAACCAGTGAACTACTTACTATCAAATCATTGCGGTTATTTGCTCCCAGGATTCTCTTTTCCACTAGCCCCTGAGCTGCCTTTTGGTTTTTTGTTTTGTGTGTATGTGTATGTGTTTTGTTTTATTTTGTTTTGTTTTTGAGACAGTCTTGCTCTGTTCCCCAGGCTAGAGTGCAGTCGGACGATATTGGCTCACTGCAAGGCCCATCCCTGAGGTTCAAGCGATTCTCGTGCCTCAGCCACCTAAGTAGCTGGGATTACAGGTACCCCTGCCCCAGCACACCCAGCTAAGTTTTGTATTTTTAGTAGAGAAGGGTTTTGCCATGTTGGCCAGGCTGGTCTCAAACTCCTGTGCTCAAGCAATCTCCCTGCCTTGGCCTCCCAAAGTGCTGGAATTACAGGTGTAATTCCATGAGCTTCTTGATAGGAGACTTACTTTTCTTTTCGTTTTTTTTTTTTTTTGAGACGGAGTTTCGCTCTTGTTACCCAGGCTGGAGTGCAATGGCGCGATCTCGGCTCACCGCAACCTCCGCCTCCTGGGTTCAGGCAATTCTCCTGCCTCAGCCTCCTGAGTAGCTGGGATTACAGGCACGCGCCACCATGCCCAGCTGATTTTTTGTATTTTTAGTAGAGACGGGGTTTCACCGTGTTGACCAGGATGGTCTTGATCTCTCGACCTTGTGATCCACCCGCCTCGGCCTCCCAAAGTGCTGGGATTACAGGCTTGAGCCACCGCGCCTGGCCCGGAGACTTACTTTTCAACTGAATCACCCCTACACTCAGCATCATTCCACCCAACTCCTCCCCTCCCCAGTCCAGCCTTGTAACAGGTCCTGCCCTTTGTTGAAATGAAATGTGGCTGAGTGTAGAGCCTCCGTGGCAGCAGTGTTGACAAACCTCCCTGGTTTTAGAAGAGGAAATCCAGGCTGGGCATCGTGGCTCATGCCTGTAATCCCAACACTTTGGGAAGCCGAGGGGGGCGGACCACCTGAGGTCAGGAGTTTGAGACCAGCCTGGCCAACATGATGAAACACCCCCGGACTAAAAATACAAAAAAAATTAGCCAGGCATGGAGTTGCATGCCTGTAGTCCCAGCTACTCGGGAGGCTGAGACACGAGAATCGCTTGAACCCGGGAGGCGGAGGTTGCACTGAACCAAGATCACGCCACTGCACTCCAGCCTGGGTGACAGAGTGAGACTCTGTCTCAAAAAAAAAAAAAAAAAAAAAGAAGTCCAGGGAAGTTGTTTTGATTTTTGATTATGGGTCAGTTTTACCATAGATCATCGATAGCTCTGCAGTGAAAGGGGGCCGTCTTCCCAGAGCAGTTGACTATTTGGCTCCCTTACTCCACCAACATTCTTAGAGTGCCTCCTGTGGGTAAGGGCTCTTCCTCGCCAATGCGACTGTGAAGCCAGCGTGAGAGGGAGTGGTAAGCCCTGAACGCAGGTAACTGACAAGTTGTTTTTTCTATATAAGAGTAGATTAGTGGCCGGGCGTGGTGGCTCAAGCCTGTAATCCCAGCACTTTGGGAGGCCGAGGCGGGTGGATCACGAGGTCAAGAGATCAAGACCATCCTGGTCAACATGATGAAACCCCGTCTCTTACTAAAAATACAAAAAATTAGCTGGGCATGGTGGTGCGTGCCTGTAATCCCAGCTACTCAGGAGGCTGAGGCAGAAGAATTGCCTGAACCCAGGAGGCGGAGGTTGCGGTGAGCCGAGATCGTGCCATTGCACTCCAGCCTGGGTAACAAGAGCGAAACTCCGTCTCAAAAAAAAAAAAAAAAAAAAAAAAAAAGAGTAGATTATATCCTCGATCCCATTTACAGTTGTTCAGAGCCCATTATGAACTCCAGAGCTACCCCAGTCCCTTTGTTGGATTGGGATTTTGTCAGGAATATACTCTGTTGAATAAGGGGCATTGATCAGGCTCTGCAGACTGTCGGGGGATTTTGCCGCAGTGCTGGGGATTTTGGTAGGATTTTTCTTACTGTTAGCACTGCATCTTTGCATCAATTCACTCTTGTTCGGATTCTGTTTCGAAATCTGCTGTCTGGTAATCTCACTTTTGGCTGCAGTTTATTTTATTTGCTTGTGGAGTGTAGTGTTCATTAGGATGGTAATGGTCTGGCCCAAGAGGAGATGAGCCAGAAATACCTGTATTCTTTCCCTGGAGGAAGGAGGACTGGCTTGGCTGGGATGGGAGAATCACGTGGGGGAGGGTACGTTGACTATTCAGTTCCTTTTTTTTTCATTTTTCACTTTTTGGCCTATTATGCCTGTTTCCTATCATGTTCGGTTCTGACACTATTGTTAATTTTACTATAGTGGCATTAAAAAAAAGAAGTTGGGGCCAGGTGAGGTGGTTCATGCTTGTAATCCCAGCACTTTGGGAGGCCCAGGCGGGCAGATCATGAGGTCAGGAGTTCAAGACCAGCCTGTCCACTATGGGGAAACCCTGTTTCTACTAAAAAAAAACAAAAATCATCTGGGTCTGGTGGCTCTTGCCTGTAGTCCCAGCTACTTGGGAGGCTGAGGCAGAAGAATCACTTGAACCCAGGAGTTGGTGGTTGCAGTGAGCCGAGATCACACCACTGTAGCTGGGCCTGGCACAATGGATCATGTCTGTAATTTCAGCCCTTTAGGAAGCCAAGGCAGGAGGACTATGTGAGGCCAGGAGTTCCAGACCTGCCTGGGCAACATAGCAAAACCCTGTCTCTACAAAAAAGTAAAAAATTAGCCAAGTGTGGTGGCACGTGACTGTAGTCCCAGCCGCTCTGGAGGCTGAGGTGGGAGGATTGCTTGATCTCGGGAGTTAGAGGCTGCAGTGAGGCGTGATCCCTGCCAGTGTACTCCAGTCTGAGCAACCCCTTGGGCCCTTCATTCCTCTGCTTCGGGGCTTAGGAGTATAAGCTCTGAAGTCAGACTGCTTGGAGTTTTCTTTTGAAAGACCCTGTTTTACAAAATAAAAACAAAAAAGCCAATGATGTTGTGGATAGTTCTCAAATAGCCCAAGTGGTCAACTGCTCCCTTGTGGGACTAGCAACCTCACACATGGCCTTTCTGAAAGACAGAACACTCAACAACAAATATTTTTCTGAAGGATACTGGTGTTTTCAAGTTTTTATTATTTTTTTAACTTTTTGAGACAGGGTATCACTCTTTTTTTCTTTTTTCCTTTTCCTTTTTTTTTTTAAGACAGGGTTTCACCATGTTGGTCGCGCTGGTCTTGAACTCCCGATCTCAGGTGATCCACCCGCCTTGGCCTCCAAAGTGTTTAGATTACAGGTGTGAGCCACCACGCCCGGCCAGGGTCTCACTCTATTGCCTGGGCTGGAGTGCAGTGGTGTGACCACAGCTCACTGCAGCCTTGACCTCCTGGGCTCAGGTGATCCTCCCCCTCAGCCTCCCAGATAGCTGGATTTACAGGCACGTGCCGCTATGCCCAGCTAATTTTTTTTTCCTTTTTTTGTATTTTTTGTAGAGATAGGTTCTCACTCTGTTGCCAGGGCTGGTCTCACACTCCTGGGCTCAAGGGATCTTCCTGCCTTGGTCCCCTCAAATGTTGGGATTAACAGGCATGAGCTACCACACCTGGCTGGTTTTTGTTTGTTTGTTTTTGTTTTTTAGCATCTGTCACATTTCACAAAGGTGTTTCAGAATCTCTGAAAAGTGCTGTAGATAATGTCTAATGATACTTTATATTTAGACAGCATTTTAGTTTGCATTTTTGTGTGGGGTCAAGTAACTTAAATATAGTGAAATTTACCCTTCTTGAGTATGCAGTTCAGTGAGTTTTGATAAATAAATAATGGTAGTGTAATCACTACTGCAGTCAAGAATGGACTGTTTTCATTACCCCACAAAGTGCCCTTCATGTGTGGTAGAGTCAGCTTCCTTCATGTGTCACAGTCCTGACAGCCACTGACCTGGTTTCTGTCCCTACTGTTTTGCCTTTTCTGGAATGTCATATAAATTGCATCATTCATTATGTAGCCTTTTTTTTTTTTTTTTTTTTTAGAGAGAGAGTCTCGCTCTTGTTGCCCAGGCTAGAGTACAATGGTGTGATCTTTGCTCACTGCAACCTCCGCCTCCTGGGTTCAAGCAATTCTGCCTCAGCCTCCTGAGTAGCTGGGACCACAAGTGTATGGTGGTCAGAACACCATGCCTGGCTAATTTTTGTATTTTTAGTAGAGATGGGGTTTCTCCATATTGGCCAGGCCAGTCTTGAACTCCTGACCTCAAGTAATCCACCTGCCTCGGTCTCCAAAGTGCTGGGACTACAGGCATGAGCCACGGCGCCTGGCCCACTATGTAGCCTTTTGTGCCCCACTTCTCCCACTTAGCATAATGTTTTGGAGATTCCTCTGTGTTACTAGTACATCCGTGGTTCTTGCATTTTTATGGCTGGCTTGTTTTTTTTGGTTTGTTTTTGTTTTGTTTTTGAGACAGGGTCTCACTCTGTCACTGAGGCTGGATTGCACTATCACGGCTCACTGCAACCTCCCCCTCCCGGGCTCAAGAGATTCTCCTGCCTCAGCCTCCTGAGTAGCTGGGAATACAGACACGTGCCACCATGCCTGGCTAAATTTTTTTTCTTTTTTAAATTTTCGTTGGAAGCACCACGGAGCCACCTGAGCCCGGCCAAGCCTAAAAGGCCTGTGGCCCATGTGTGGCTAATTTCTATATTTTTTAGTAGAGGTGGCATTTTGCCATGTTGCCCAGGCTGGTTGGGAGCTCCTGGTCTTGGGTGATTCTCCTGCCTCAGCCTTCCCAGCAGCTGGGATTACAGGCATGTCCCACCATGCTTAGCCCTCCTGTCAGCACAGTCCTGGCAGCTCCTTACTGTTTTGCCTTTTACTGGTTGCCATGCTCACCTAAATTTTTTCGTATTTTTTGTAGAGACAGGTTCTCACTATGTTGCTCAGGCTGGTCTCGAACTCCAGGATTCAAGCAATCCTCCCACCTCAGCCTCCCAGTACTGGTTTACAGGCATGAGTCACTGTGCTAGCGTTGCATTCCATAACATGGATACATCCCAGTTATTAAAATGTTTACCAGTGTAAATGGCCTGTTTTAGTATGAGAACAACTAACATTGAAGAGAGTATTACGAAGAGAAGGTCATCATGTGTAGACACAAAAATCAGGTTGAGGTTATAAGACAGTTTAGGTGAAGGCCAGGCACAGTAGCTCATACTTGTAATCCTAGCACTTTGGGAGGCCCAGGTGGGAGGATTGCTTGAGCCCAGGAGTTGGAGACCAGCCCAGGCAACACAGTGAGACCCTGTCATATATATAACAAAATTTAAAATAGGCCAGGTGCAGTGGCTCATGCCTGTAATCCCAGCACTTTGAGAGACCAAGGCAGGTGGATCACCAGGTCAGGAGTTCAAGACTATCCTGGGCAAGATGGTGAAACCCTGACTCTACTATACAAAAAAAAAAAAAAATAGCTGGGCGTGGTGGTGGGCACCTAGACTCCCAGGAGGCCGAGGCAGGAGAATTGCTTGAACCCAGGAGGTAGAGGTTGCAGTGAGCCAAGATTGCGCCACTGCACTATGGCCTGCAGAACCAGACTCCATCTCAAAAAATAAAATAGGCCGGGCGCGGTGGCTCAAGCCTGTAATCCCAGCACTTTGGGAGGCTGAGGCGGGTGGATCACGAGGTCGAGAGATCGAGACCATCCTGGTCAACGTGGTGAAACCCGGTCTCTACTAAAAATACAAAAAATTAGCTGGGCATGGTGGCGCATGCCTGTAGTCCCAGCTACTCAGGAGGCTGAGGCAGGAGAATTGCTTGAACCCAGGAGGCGGAGGTCGCGGTGAGCCGAGATCATGCCATTGCACTCCAGCCTGGGTAACAAGAGCGACACTCTGTCTCAAAAAAAAAAAAAAAATAAAATAAAATAAAAACATAGGCCAGGCATTGGTGGCTCATGCCTGTAATCCCAGCACTTTGGGAGGCTGAGGCGGGTGGATCACCTAAGATCAGGAGCTGGAGACCAGCCTGATCAACACAGTGAAACCTCATCTCTACTAAAAATACAAAAATTAGCTGGGCATGGTGCTGGGTGTCTGTAATCCCAACTACTCAGGAGGCTGAGGCAGGAGAATTGCCTGAACCCAGGAGGTGGAGGTTGCAGTGAGCCGAGATCATGCCATTGCACTCCAGCCTGGGTAACAAGAGTGAAATTCCGTCTCAAAAAAAAAAAAAAAAAAAAAAGTTTATATACTTTTTTTTTTAAAATACAGGAATATAAACATTTAAATTAAAAGGCCAGGGGTGGTGGCTCACACCTGTAATCCCAGCACTTTGGGAGGCCAAGGTGGGCAGATCGCCTGAGGTCAGGAGTTTGAGACCAGCCTGACCAACATGGGGAAACTCCATCTCTACTAAAAATACAAAATTAGCCAGGCATGGTGGCACATGCTTGTAATCCCAGCTACTCAGAAGGCTGAGGCAGGAGAATCGCTTGAAACCAGGAGGCAGAGGTTGCGGTTAGCGGAGATTGCACCATTGCACTCTTGTCCAGTGGGCGACAAGAGCAAAACTCTGTCTCAAAAAAAAAAAAGTTACATAGAAACAAACTAAGTGGGCTGGGTGTGGTGGCTTACTTCTGTAATCCCAGCACTTTGGGAGGCTGAGGCGGGCAGATCGCCTGAGGTCGGGAGTTCAAGACCAGCCTGACCAACATGGAGAAACCCCATCTCTACTAAAAATACAAAAAATTAGCCTGGTGTGATGGTGCATGCCTGTAATCCTAACTACTTGGGAGGCTGAGGCAGGAGAATTGCTTTAACCTGGGAGGTGGAGGTTGCAGTGAGCTGAGATGGTGCCATTGCACTCCAGCCTGGGCAAGAAGAGTAAAACTCCATCTCAAAAAAAAAAAAAGGAAAAAAAGAGTCAAACTAAGTGGATAAAATGGATATAAACAAAAATGTTATCAGTGGTTATTTTTGGGCAGTGGAATTATAGGCTTTTTCTTTTGCTCATCTATAGTTTCCAAAATTTTCAAGTTAAATATAAATTATGTGCTATATTTATAGAGACAATACATGAAATATACATAATTAAAAATTGAAATGTTATAGAACTGAAAAGATGAAATATAAAAACAACCTATTCCCCAGAGGTAGCCACTGTCCATAGTTTCTATTTTAGATTCTTACCGTATACAAAATCATTATAGCTTCTATTTTTTGGTGTATGATCTGTAGTCCCTACCTCCTGATTTTATTAGTTATGAGTTTTATAACTAAGATCCATCATCTTAGTTGCTAAGAACATGGATACTGAGAACGTTATTTTAAAATCTTTTTTTTCAAGTGGGGAGCTGAGATCGTGCCACTGCATTCCAGCCTGGCAACGAGTGAAACTCCATCTCAAAAAAAAAATAAATAAAAATAGGCCTGGTGCTGTGGCTCATTCCTATAATCCCAGCACTTTGGAAGGCCAAGGTGGGCAGATTGCCAGAGCTCAGGAGTTCAAGACCAGCCTGGGCAACATGGTGAAACCCTGTCTCTACTAAAAATACAAAAATTATCCATGTGTAGTAGTGTGTGCTTGTACTCCCAGCTATTTGAGAGGCTGAGGTGGGAGAATTGCTTGAACCCAGGAGGTGAAGGTTGCAGTGAGCCGAGATCAGTCCCCTGTCTCCAGCCTAGATGACAGAGAGCCTCCGTCTCAAAAACAACAACAACAACAACAACAACAAAAATATATATATATATATATATATATATTTTTTTTTTTTTTTTGAGACGGAGTTTTGCTCTTGTTACCCAGGCTGGAGTGCAATGGCGCGATCTCGGCTCACTGCAACCTCCGCCTCCTGGGTTCAGGCAATTCTCCTGCCTCAGCCACCCGAGTAGCTGGGATTACAGGCACGTGCCACCATGCCCAGCTAATTTTTGTATTTTTAGTAGAGACGGGGTTTCACCATGTTGACCAGGATGGTCTTGATCTCTTGACCTCGTGATCCGCCCACCTCAACCTCCCAAAGTGCTGGGATTACAGACATGAGCCACCGCGCCTGGCCAAAAATATTTTTTTTCCCAGTTAAAACAACTGACCTTCCTTCCCACTGACCACCTCAATTATTTTTTCTTTCTTTCTTTCTTTTTTTTTTTTTGAGACGGAGTTTTCGCTCTTGTTACCCAGGCTGGAGTGCAATGGCGTTATCTCGGCTCACCGCAACCTCCACCTCCTGGGTTCAGGCAATTCTCCTGCCTCAGCCTCCTAAGTAGCTGGGATTACAGGCACACGCCACCATGCCCAGCTAATTTTTTGTATTTTTAGTAGAGACGGGGTTTCACCATGTTGACTAGGATGGTCTCGATCTCTTGACCTCGTGATCCACCCGCCTTGGCCTCCCAAAGTGCTGGGATTACAGGCTTGAGCCACCGCGCCCGGCCTTTTTCTTTTCTTTTTTTTTTTTGACACAGAGTCTCACTCTGTTGCCAGGCACCAGGCTGGAGCGCAGTGGCACAATCTCGGCTCACCGCAACCTCCGCCTCCTGGGTTCAGGCAATTCTCCTGCCTCAACCTCCTGAGTAGCTGGGATTACAGGCAACGTGCCACCATGCCCAGCTAATTTTTTTGTATTTTTTTGAGACGGAGTTTCACTCTTGTTACCCAGGCTGGAGTGCAATGGTGCGATCTCGGCTCACCACAACCTCTGCCTCCTGGGTTCAGGCAATTCTCCTGCCTCAGCCTCCTGAGTAGCTGGGACTACAGGCACGTGCCACCATGCCCAACTAATTTTTTGTATTTTTAGTAGAGATGGGGTTTCACCATGTTGACCAGGATGGTCTTGATCTCTTGACCGTGTGATCCACCCGCCTCGGCCTCCCAAAGTGCTGGGATTACTGGCGTGAGCCACCGCGCCCGGCATTTTTTTGTATTTTTAGTAGAGACAGGGTTTCACCATGTTGACCAGGATGGTCTCGATCTCTCGACCTTGTGATCCACCCGCCTCGGCCTCCCAAAGTGCTGGGATTACAGGCTTGAGCCACCGTGCCCAGCTTTTTTTTTTTTTTTTTTTTTTTGACACAGTCTCACTCTGTTGCCAGGCGCCAGGCTGGAGCGCAGTGGCACAATCTCGGCTCACTGCAACCTCCACCTACCAGGTTCAAGCAGTTTTCCTGCCTCAGTCTCCCGAGTATCTGGGACTACAGTCGCACGCCACCACACCCAGCTAATTTTTGTATTTTTAGTAGAGACAGGGTTTCACTATGTTGGCCAGGATGGTCTCAATCTCTTGACTTTGTGATCCGCCCGCCTCGGCCTCCCAAAGTGCTGGGATTACAGGCTTGCGCCACCGTGCCCGGCCCACCTCAATTACTTCTAGATGCCTTGTCGCTGCCCAGACTGCGCTGATTCCCTGGCCTGATCTGGGCTCGTGGCCTGAGTCATCTGCAGTTCCTCTAGCAGGTGGTTCCCCATGTCATGACCTCTGTGGAACCAGTTCCTTACCATCGCTGTTCATCACTGCTCCCTAAGTTAGGCCCTGCCCATCTTGAGGGTATGTTAGATTCAGAAAAGCTTTGGTTGCATCACTGCTTTCTTTCTTTTTTTTTTTTTTTTTTTTGAGACTGAGTTTCGCTCTTGTTACCCAGGCTGGAGTGCAATGGCGCGATCTCGGCTCACCGCAACCTCCGCCTCCTGGGTTCAGGCAATTTTCCTGCCTCAGCCTCCTGAGTAGCTGGGATTACAGGCACGCGCCACCATGCCCAGCTAATTTTTTGTATTTTTAGTTGAGACGGGGTTTCACCATGTTGACCAGGTTGGTCTTGATCTCTTGACCTCGTGATCCACCCGTCTCAGCCTCCGAAAGTGCTGGCTTGAGCCACCGCGCCCGGCGCCACATCACTGCTTTCTTAAACTCAAATGAGAGGGAAAGTGAGAAGAAGAGAGGGCATTCTTTCTCTCCCACAGTTTGCACTACCTCATTTAATACTTTCTGCTAATGTGGTAGAGTGCATTTGACTTTGGAGTGAGACTTGGGTTTATTCATTTATTTTTTTGAGACAGAGTCTTGCTCTGTCACCAGGCTGGAGTGCAGTGGCACAATCTCAGCTCACTGCAACCTCTACCTCCCAGTTCAAGCAGTTCCTGTGCCTCAGCCTCCTAAGTACCTGGGACTACAGGTGGGCACCACCGTGCCCGGCTAATTTTTTGTATTTTAGTAGAGATGGGGTTTCACCATGTTGGCCAGGCTGGTCTCAAACTCCTGACCTCGTGATCCTACCGCCTCAGCCTACCCAAAGTGATGGGATTACAGGCGTGAGCCACGGCACCAGGCCTATTTTTATTTATTTTTTTTGAGATGGAATTTCACTCTTGCTGTCAGGCTGGAGTGCAGTGGCATGATCTCAGCTCACTGTGACCTCCACCTCCCAGGTTCAAACAATTCTGCCACAGCCTCCCAAGTAGCTGGGATTACAGGTGCATGCTACCACACCCAGTTAATTGTTGTATTTTTAGTAGAGACAGGGTTTCACCATGTTGACCAGGCTGGTCTGGAACTCCTGAACTCAGGTGATCCATCTGCCTTAGCCTCCCAAAGTGCTGGGATTACAGGCGTGAGCCACCGTACTGGGCCTAAGACTTGGGTTTAAATTCACCTTTTTTTTTTTTTTTAATTGAAACAGAATCTTACTCTGTCACCCACGCTGGAGTGCAGTGGTGCAATTTTGGCTTACTGCAATCTCGGTGCCTGGGTTCAAGTAATTCTCATGCCTTAGCCTCCCAAGTATCTGGGACTATAGACACGTGCCACCACGTTTGGCTAATATTTTTGGTATTTTTAGTAGAGATGGAGTTTCACCATGTTGGCCAGGCTGGTCTTGAATTCCTGACCTCAGGTGATCTGCCTGCCTCAGCCTCCCCAAGTTCTGGGATTACAGGCGTGAGCCACCGTGCCCAGCCCACCTCCTTTGAATCATTATTATTATTTTTATTTTCGATGGAGTCTCACTCTGTCGCCAGGCTGGAGTGCAGTGGTGCCATCTCGGCTCACTGCAACCTCTGCTGCCTGGGTTCAAGCAGTTCTCCTGCCTCAGCCTCCTGAGTAGCTGGCATTATAGGTGCCTGCCACCGTGCCTGGCTAATTTTTGTATTTTTAGCAGAGACGGGGTTTCGACATCTTGGCCAGGCTGATCTTGGACTTCTGACCTCATGATCCACCTACCTCGGCATCCCAAAGTGCTGGGATTACAGGCATGAGCCACTGCACCCAGCTTTATTATTATTATTATTATTATTATTATTATTGCTTTTCTTTAGAGACAGGGTCTTACTCTGTCACTGAGGCTGGAGTGCAGTGGCACAATCATAGTTCACTGCAGTCTTGAACTCCTGGACTCAAGAGACTCCTCCCACCTCAGCCACCAGAGTAGCTAGGACTACAGGTGCACACCACCATGCCTTGGTAATTTTTAAATTTTTTGCAAAGATGAGGTCTCACTATGTTGCCCAGGCTGGTCTCAAACTCTGGGCTCAAGCAATCCTCCTGCCTCAGCCTCCCAAACTGTTGGGATGACAGGCATGAGCCACCCCATGCTGGACCTAAATCCACCTCTTATTGTTTATATTCATGGATGCACCAGTTGAGTGAGAATATGTTAGCTGCCCACTCTGCACCAGCTCCTGTGCTCAGTGTGGCCTATAATACCTCTCCATAACTTTGAGGTTCATCTGTAAAATGGAGATAGTGACTCTTCCGAAGGTGATTCTGAGGATTGAATGCAGTACCTGCTTCAGAGTTGTACATCATCACCTCCATTACTTATCTTTGGGTGCTTAGTACTAAGCCACAGTACTGCATACTTTTGGAGAAAATGATAAACCAAGCAAATTTACTGGTGGTAGATAGCTACCCCAACCCCCTGCAGTTTCTACCCAAGGACTAAATGAATGGCTAGACCAATGGTTCTCTTTAAAAACATTTTTTTAGCTGGGTGCAGTGGCCCAAGCCTGTAATCCCAGCACTTTGGGAGGCCGAGGCAGGTGGATCACGAGGTCAAGAGATCAAGACCATCCTGGCCAACATGGTGAAACCCCCGTCTCTACCAAAAACGTAAAAAAAATTAGCTGGGCGTGGTGGTGTGCGCCTGTAGTCCCAGCTACCTGGGAGGCTGAGGCAGGAGAATTGCTCGAACTTGGGAGGTGGAGGTTGCAGTGAGCCGAGATCACGCCACTGCACTCCAGCCTGGGCTACAGAGCAAGACTCCATCTCAAAAAAAAAAAAAAAAATTTTTTTTTTTTTTTTGGCTGACCTCGGTGGCTCATACCTGTAATCCCCACATTTTGGGAGGCCGAAATGGGTGGATCACCTGAGATCAGGAGTTCGAGACCAGCCTGGCCAACATGGTGAAACGTCATCTCTACTAATAATACAAAAATTGGCTAGGCATGCTGGCACATGCCTCTAATCCCAGCTCCTCAGGAGGCTGAGGCCGGAGAATCACTTTAACACCGTCTCAACAAAAACAAAAACAAAATACTTGGGACTGGGCACAGTGGTTCATGCCTGTAATTCCAGTACTTTGGGAGACTGAGGTGGGCAGATCGATTGAGCCTAGGAGTTCAAGACCAGTCTGAGCAACATAGCGAGACCCTGTCTCTACAAAAAAATACAAAAATTAGCCAGGTGTGGCGGCACACACCTGTAGTCCAGCTATGTGGGAAGCTGAAGGGAGGACTGCTTGAGCCTGGGAGGTCAGGGCTGCAGTGAGTCATGATCACACCACTGCACTCCAGCCTGGGTGACAGAGCAAGACCCTGTCTCAAAAACAAAACAAAACTGGGCAACATACAGGAAATCATAAATCTATGTAGCAAGGCTGTGAGTTATGGAGGAGGATGCTGGGTTACAGTGTCTTGGGGGGAGAGGTAATGAGTTGCCAGAGGACGACCCTCCACAGGGCTGGGTTAGGGCTAGGGAGTGGTCTGCTTTTCCCTGCTAGGTCCAAAGAGGGGGAGTCTCAGTGCCTCCGGGTAGGCGTTTGGGCCACACTTCCCCTTCATATGGCCTTTGTGTAGCAGGAGATCAAGACGCTGCCTCTGGCCTCTTCGGAGAGACCGTTTACCTACTGTTGACTAAATAAAGGCTTAGAGAGGCTTATGGAATAAGGCGGCTTTCACATCAAAGGACTCTTACAAAATAGCCTGGTGATGAGTTAAGTACAAATGAATCAAAAACAGATGGACTCAATTTCCTAGAAAATACCCCTGGGCTTCAACAAGAAGAGGGAAAGTACTCAGCCAAAGGCATTGTGGGTTTTTGCTGATCCTAAAATATGCTCCACGATTTTGCCTGAAATGAGCTGAGATGTATGTCAGGCTGCAAGTCATGAGAAACTCGGTGCTGGAGTTCTGCCAGCACGTCAGCTGATTTCCAGCAGCTCGCCAGCTTGCCTCGGGAGGCCTGAAGGAGACCCCACTGACTGGGCCACTCTGGGTTTGCAAGGCCTGAATAGAAGGTGCTGGCAAGATCTTTCTTTTGCCTGCATCAATTTCCTGATGATAAAATGTAGGATTTGGATTTTTGTTTGTTTGTTTAGTTTTTTTGTTTTATTTTTTAAGACAGAGTCTCATTCTGTTGCCCAGGCTGGAGTGCAATGGCGCGATCTCGGCCCACTGCAGCCTCTGCCTCCTGTGTTCCAGTGATTCTCCTCGCTCAGCCTCCTGAGTAGCTGGGATTACAGGAGCCTGCCACTATGCCCAGCTAATTTTTGTATTTTCAGTAGAGACATGGTTTCATCATGTCGGCCAGGCTGGTCTCGAACTGCTGACCTCAGATGATCCGCCCGCCTCAGCCTCCCAAAGTTCTGGGATTACAGGCATGAGCCACCATGCCTGGCCAAAATTCAGGAATTGATTTAGATAATCTCTAAAAGCCTTTTCAGCACTGGTGTTCCATGAGTACTAATAAAAAGAATAATTGCCAACATTTACTGAGTGATTTCTTGGCTTAGGCACTGCATTAAATGCTTTATATACATTAGCTTATTTTTGCTGCTTTTACCAACCCTGAATTAGAACTATAATTATTTTCATTGTATAGATGAGGAAACAGGCTCAGGAAGGCTAGTGTGCCCAAAGGCCCACAGCTGGTACATGGTAGAGTCTAAATTTCAACCAAGTGGTAAAGATCTCCTCGTGATTTCCAATGGTCAACTCTTAGATTTCTCCTCCTTCTAGTGTCTAGGCTGGTATTAAATAGTCTCCTCTCAGCCCTGCCTGAATCTACTACAAAATTTTTCTAACTCAAAGTAATCTGGAATCGATTGAACCCCAGGGGGCAGAGGCCACAATGAGCAGAGATTGCACCACTGTGAGCAGAGATTGTGCCAATGCACTCCAGCCTGCGTGGCAGAGCGAAACTCCATCTCAAAAAACAACAAAATCCAAAGTCATCTTCTGGAAACACAACTTGGCCTTGCTCACCCCGACTCCCCAGCCTGCATGCCAAGCTCTGTGTTAGATGCTGGGTGTACAGAGCCTGCTCTCAGGAAGGTGGACAGTGACTGCAGCGCTGTGTGACAGGTGCCCACTCCCTCTGACCCAGATTGGGGTGAGGCACAAATGGATCATGAGGCACCGGCAGGGGTGAGACAGGCAGGCACAGTGGGGGAGGACATATGGCGTGGCTGAGCAGGACGCCTTCACCTCTGCAGGGAGTGAGGAGGAGGATGGCCCAGAGGCTGGGGGTGGTGTTGGCCAAGAGAAGAGGAAGCCAGGGAGACAGTCAGGGGCCAGAGCCTACCAGGCAATCCTTAGGCCTCGGTCCTAAAGGGAGTCCTGGCCAGCTGTGCAGCAGGGTAGTGGCAGGAGCGTCCATGCCGTCCCTGTGTCCTGGTTCTGCCCTCCTGCTCCCAGGTCGTGGGGAGTGAAGGCCCGAAGGGCAGAGCAGGGATTGAATGTAAGTGCGTTGTGAGGGTTCACTGGTGACGTGGTTGGGTGGTCTTGACTCTAACATCCACCTGTCATGAGATGACCCAGATCTGCTGATTGGGTCAGCCAGAATAGTCGAGAAAGCAAGCATCTGGGCCAGTTGGTTTTCGCCCTGGCTGCACAATAGCACCTGGGGGAATGCTTAAACCTTTTTACTTTTAGGTCCCCAGCCCAGGCTCTTTAAGATGAGGATCTCTGATAGCACGGAGGCCTGGCCTCCGTGTTTGCAGGAGTTCCGCATGGCCAGGGGCTGGAATCACTGACTTAGGCCCGGGGTTTATTAGAATCCCCTGGGAGCTCTCTTTGCCCCAGCTTGGACCTGTGAAATCAAAATAGGATGGGATGAATAGTAATTAGGACATCGGTGCTTTTAACAGGATCCCCAGGTGACTCTGATGTGCATGTACATCTTAAGAATCCTAGATCAGCCGGGCGCGGTGGCTCAAGCCTGTAATCCCAGCACTTTGGGAGGCTGAGGCGGGTGGATCACGAGGTCGAGAGATCGAGACCATCCTGGTCAACAAGGTGAAACCCCGTCTCTACTAAAAATACAAAACATTAGCTGGGCATGGTGGCACGTGCCTGTAATCCCAGCTACTCGGGAGGCTGAGGCAGGAGAATTGCCTGAACCCAGGAGGCAGAGGTTGCGGTGAGCCGAGATCGCGCCATTGCACTCCAGCCTGGGTAACAAGAGTGAAACTCCGTCTCCAAAAAAAAAAAAAAAAAAAATCCTAGATCATACACTTTGGTTATATTTGCCTGGGCTTCTTTTTTTTTTGGAGACAGCGTGTTGCACTGTTGCCTGGGCTGGAGCGCAATGGCACGCTCTTGGCTCACTGCGGCCTCCATTTCCCAGGTTCAAGCGGTTTTCCTGTCTCAGCCTCCTGAGTAGCTGGGATTACAGGTACCTGCCACCACACCTGGCTAATTTTTTTTATTTTTAGTAGAGATAGGTTTCACTATGTTGGCCAGGCTGGTCTCAAATGCCTGACCTTGTGATCCACCCACCTTGGTCTCCCAAAGTGCTGGGATTACAGGAGTGAGCCACTGCACCCAGCCCCTTGCCTGGGCTTCTAATGGAGGCCTGGGTCCTGGTGGGTGCTTAGTAAATGCTGATTAGAGATTGGTAAGAAGGGCGAGACCCTCCTTAGGAAGCAGCAAGTGTTTGAGGACTTGTGCCACTCTTGGGGTCACAGAGGAGAATATAAATGAATGGCAGGGTTGGGCACGGTGGCTCACTCCTGTAATCCCAGCACTTTGGGAGGCTGAGGTGGGCGGATCACTTGGGGTCAGGAGTTTGAGGCCAGCCTGGCCAAGTTGGCAAAACCCCATCTCTATTGGAAATACAAAAATTAGCCAGGTGTGGTGGTGCACGCCTATAATCTCAGCTACTTGGCAGGCTGAGGCAGGAGAATGGGTGGAACCCCGGAGGCAGAGGCTGCAGTGAGCCGAGATCGCACCACTGCACTCCAGCCTGGGCGACAGAGCAAGACTCTGCCTAAAAAAAAAAAAAAAAAGAAAGAAAGCAGGCAGTTGGCAGAATGTTTTACTGAATATTCTCATCCACTATCAACAGGGCCCAGCCCTCAGGGAGTTTACCTGGGTGGTGGGGTATGACAGCCCTGCACCTGTGCTCCAAACTCCTAGCTCCACCCTCAACCTGCAGCGATCTTCTGAGCCTCTCTCTGCTGAACGTCATAATCAGGAACAAATGAAAAAGAAGTGTTCTGATCGTGTAACTGGTTAACTTTGTGGTATGGTCAAAGGATAGAGTGCCAGCCTAAGTGGTGCCGATTGCTTACAGTGAGAAGACATTTAATTATTCATTTAACAAATATTTTCTGAGGGTCTACTTTGTACCAGGCCTTGGGGACACCAGGGTGAGCAAAACTAACCTTGTGGGTTGACTCTGCCTGGGGGAACCGACAGTAGCTGGGTAAAGAAGTCCATAACGAACTTATTCTGTGAGTTAGGGTGGGAACTGTCTTCAAGAAGGGATAGAGCCGGGCGCGGTGGCTCAAGCCTGTAATCCCAGCACTTTGGGAGGCCGAGGCGGGTGGATCACGAGGTCGAGAGATCGAGACCATCCTGGTCAACATGGTGAAACCCCGTCTCGACTAAAAATACAAAAAACTAGCTGGGCATGGTGGCGCGTGCCTGTAATCCCAGCTACTCAGGAGGCTGAGGCAGGAGAATTGCCTGAACCCAGGAGGCGGAGGTTGCGGTGAGCCAAGATCGCGCCATTGCACTCCAGCCTGGGTAACAAGAGCGAAACTCCGTCTCAAAAAAAAAAAAAAAAAAGAAGGGATAGAGAGGGAGGGAGGGAGAGAGAGAGAGAGAGAGAGAGAGAGAGTGAGAGGGTGTGTGTGTGTGTGCGTGTGTGTGTGTGTGTGTGTGTGTGTGTTGGGGTAGGCGGATTCTTAAAGTGGTCAGGTAAAGTCTCCGAGGAGCTAGCAGGTGACCTAGTCCTGCAGGATGCAAAGAAGCCTGACATGTAATGATGGAAGCCAGAAGGGAAGGCACGTGCAAAGGCCCTGAGGCGACAGCATGTTTTGTGAGTTTGAGAAACAAGAAGGACAGAGCAGCAGGTGAAGGAGATCTAGGGGGAGCGATATGAGGGTCGAGGTTTGCAGGCCTGGACTTGCAGGGCTGTGATTAGGATTTAACTGCTTTGGCAGGAGAGCAGCCTGCATTTTATCGCCCAGATAAGAGAGTGCATCAGGGTTTTTGAAAGAAGGGAAGTAAGAACGACAATATGGGCCAGCTGTGGCAGCTTATTCTTGTAATCCCAGCTACTTGGGAGGCTGAGGCGGGAGGACTGCTTGAGCCCAGGAGGTTGAGGCTGCAGTGAGCTGTGATGGCACCACTGCACTCCAGCCTGGGTGACAGGGCAAAACCCTGTCTTTGAAAAGAAAAAAAGAGAACAAGATGGAATATCATCTGCATTTTAGGTACATGGACTTAAAGTTTGACCTCATGTGTGACCTGTGTAAGTCACCTGTGCTCTGCGACCCTCTTTGTGGGAGGATTGGCCCAGGTATCTGTGTCTAGCTGCGTCTAAGGAGCCTCCGGCTATCCACACTTAAACTGAATGTAAAGAGTGTCCGCGGTGCACGTGGCTGGGACAGTGAGAGCCTCTGGAAGCTGTGTCGCAGTTTGTCCATCATGGAGTGAAGTGGTTGCTCTTCTTGACTCTGCTGTTGGCCCCGGGACAGGTGACCAGTAAATACTGATTGACAGAGGCCGATCTGGCCTTATTTCACTTCGGTCTCATTCTTCTTCCCAGGAGAAAGAGAAAGAGGTCTGCAGCTGGGAGGAGGTGGGAGGGAGGCGGCAGGAGGCAGCGTGGCTATGTGGCTGGAGACTGGCTGGTGAGGCCGGGCGCTGGGCTCTGGGCAGGTGTCATTTTTTATGAATGATTTCCTGCCAGGTAGAGGAGCTGACTCAGCCAGCGGCCTCCTGTGGGCTGGTGCGGGCCTGCTTTTCCGGAGCCCAGTGCTAATCTGCCTGGGGCAGCTGGCTCCGGGGAAGGAAGGGCCTCCCGCAGCGGGGAGGGCAACTGCGCATCTTGGCAGCTTTTCTCCCCTCAGAGCTTTTCTTAGCTTGTCGGGATGGGCCGTGGGGGAGGGAGTAGGACCCACCCAGTTTCCCCCTCCCTCTTCCCCCCCTTCTCCCCCTCCCTGCTCAGGCCTGCTGTCAGCCGCTTTCAGCTCCACTGCCCGCCTCACGCCTCATGCCTGCCTGCACTGCCTCCAGCAGATGTGTCTGTGGGAGGGGGTGAAGCCTCCCTGAGAAAACCCCTCCACCCAGCAGGTCTCTGCAGCCAGTGCTGGAAGCCAGGAGGCTCCTGGGGTGGCGGCGGAATTCCACCTTTCCACCCATATACCAGCTCCTGGAGCACTCTGCCCAGAGATTCTTAGTGCTGGCTCTGGCAACTCGTCCAGGTCAGAGAAATCATTCCAGAGAGAAGCTCTTCTGTGCTTGGTGGCCAGCGTGGGAGGGTTTTCAGGCCTGTCTCAAAGCCCAGGAAGAAGATGTGTCTCTGAGCTTGGGTGTATTTGGCATCAGAGTGGGAAGGAGGGAGGGGAATTTCTGGAATGTCTGACCACCTCTTAGGCTTCAGTAACGCCTGTCTTCATCCCTTGCCTGCCCGGGCAGCGGGGCCTTTGCAGAGCTCTCTATCCTGTGGACGCCTTAGTCCATTGAATTCTGACATTGAGAAGCAGTTATTATTTTCCCCATTTTACAGATTAGGAAACAGGCCCAGAGAGGAAATTCGTTTGCCCAAAGTTACACAGCAACCAAGCAGGGGAATGTCGCTCCAAATCAAGTCTGCCCAGCCCCAAAGCTGTTCTACACTTCCCTGCCTCTTGGAGGCAAAGCCCGTGAAGAAGATGAGTGTGTAGGAAGCTACTCTCTTGTCAGGCACCAGAAGATAAGTAGGGGATGGGGAGTCAGGGGCTTGGGTCTAACCTGCTAACAAACTTGGGCAGACTCCCTTCATCTTCTGCTCCTCTATGACTTCATCTAAACACAAAGGCTTATACTGGGTGCTTTTTTTTTTTTTTTTTTTTTTGAGATGGAGTCTCACTCTATTGCCCAGGCTGGAATGCAGTGGTACCATCTTGGCTCCTTGCAACCTTTGCCTCCCAGGTTCAAGTGATTCTCCTGCCTCAGCCTCTGGAGTAGCTGAGATTGCAGGCCCTCACCACCACACCTGGCTAAGGCTGATTTTTATTTTTAGTAGACACAGGGTTTCACTATGTTGGCCAGGCTGGTCTTGAACTCCCGACCTGAGCCTCCCAGAGTGCTGGGATTACAGGCATGAGCCACCATGCCTGGCCTACACTGGGTACTTTTAAGATCCCTGTCAGTGCCAATGTTCTTTCCTTCTGAAATGACCTCACCAAGGCCCAGAGTTCCGCAGGGGGCTGGACACCGGCATGCGTGAACAATCTGACCTGCCAGGGCACCTTCCAGTGGCTCCTCTTTCACTCGCCCGCTGAGGCTTGCTCAGCTAGGAAAAGGAAAAGCACTGCTGGTAATTGGTGGGTGCTGAGCTGAGCAGGAAAAGCTGAGCCCCAATCCCATTATTGCCTGCATGACCTTGGGCAAGTCACTGGCCTGCTCAGAGAACGGGGACCATGACCACATCCTGCCTCCATCCTAGGGGTTCGGGGAGACGATGGATGTTAGTGGGCTCTGGGATAAGCTTATGGAAGGAGGACCCTCCAGTTTCTTCTCTCTCAGGTGTTGATGAGATTGGGCCTGCTGTTAATGATCAACACTTCCAAGGGATTTGCAGGTGGCTGCAGGCAATGAGAGGGGAGGGGAGGAGGCAGCCTCGGGAGGGCCTAGAAAACCTTTCTGCTAGGTTTGGAGCAACTGGGTCCAGGTCTTCTCCTCCTACCAGTTTTGTCTGCAGGCCAAGCCATGCCTGCTCCGGCATCCTGGTCTTTGTCTCTGAGAAGAGCCCCTACCCTACAAGCCCAGAGGGGGAAGGAGCAGCAAGGTGGCTGGTGATGCTGGAAATGAGGTTGAACAGCTCAGCGAGTTCAGCAGAGTGCCCGGAAGCCCCTCTCTGTGATACCTCAGAGGGAGGTCTGTGGAACCAGCCTGCCAGGTTCCTCCCTCCAGCCCTATTCTTATTGCCTGGGGGTCCATGGGCAAGTTGTTGCCTCTCTGCCTTGATTTCCCCATCTCTGAAATGGGAGCAATGGCAATTCTGGGACTAGAGGAGTAAATGCAGCCAAGGAGTAAATGTGTGTTTGGCACCCACAGTGAGCCACCAGTCTGTCAGCACCACTGGGAGTGGCTGCTATCATCGCTGGCATGATGCCTCACCCAGGCCATTTCTTGCACCATGTTGGACACTGTTCCAGGATGGAGGCAACCATTTCTGTCCCCGACAGAGTGCCCTGATGGGCCTTCCCATCTGAGCACCAGATGCCTGCCCTGCACTTCTTTCTTTCTCTCTCTTTTTTTTTGTACACAGGGTCTTGCCTTATCCCCCAGGCTGCAGTGCAGTGGTGTGATCTTGGCCCACTGCAACCTCCGCCAACTGGGTTCAAGCGATTCTCCCGCCTTAGCTGGGATTACAGGTGCCTGCCACCATGCCTGGCTAATTTTTGTATTTTTAGTAGAAATGGGGTTTTACCGCCGGGCGCAGTGGCTCAAGCCTGTAATCCCAGCACTTTGGGAGGCCGAGGCGGGTGGATCATGAGGTCGAGAGATCGAGACCATCCTGGTCAACATGGTGAAACCCCGTCTCTACTAAAAATACAAAAAATTAGCTGGGCATGGTGGCACGTGCCTGTAATCCCAGCTACTCAGGAGGCTGAGGCTGGAGAATTGCGTGAACCCAGGAGGCGGAGGTTGCAGTGAGCCGAGATTGCGCCATTGCACTCCAGCCTGGGTAACAAGAGCGAAACTCCGTCTCAAAAAAAAAAAAAAGAAATGGGGTTTTACCTTGTTATCCAGGCCGGTCTCAAACTCCTGACTCAGGTGATTTGCCCATCTCAGCCTCCCAAAGTGGTGGGACTACAGGCGTGAGCCACTGTGCCTGGCCACTTCTCTCTCTTTCTCGTTCTTTTCTTTTTTGAGACAGGGTTTTACTCTTGTTGCCCAGGCTCTGGTGCAATGATGCTATCTCGGCTCACCACAACCTCTGCCTCCCTGCTTCAAACGATTCTCCTGCCTCAGCCTCCCAAGCAGCTGGGATTTCAGGCGTGCACCACCACATCTGGCTATTTTTTTTTTTTTTTTTGTATTATTAGTAGAGATGGGGTTTCTCCATGTTGGTCAGGCTGGTCTTGAACTCCTGACCTCAGGTGATCCACCCTCCTTGGCCTCCCAAAGTGCTGGGATTACAGGTTTGAGCCACCGCGCCCGGCTGAAAGTGAGCATCTAACTAGCTTCAGGGCCATGTGCGAGTCACCTGGTTGCATGCGTCAGTTTCCCACCTGTCATGCAGTCCTGCGTGAGGCAGCCTCTGTTTCTCCTCTTGCCTCATGTCTGGCCACCATCTCCATGCCTGCACTCCCTCTGCTGCTGCAGCCTCCAGTGGCCTCCCAGACTAACTCCTCCTCGTTAGTCATGTCTCAGCTCGAGCATCAGCTCCAGGCCTTCCCGGGCCACCTGGCTCTGCAGCCTCTCACACCCCACCACGCCTTATGACACTTGACATCATGTACAACAGCCATTTATCTGTTGCCCTTTTTAGTGACCGTCTCTTCTTGGCCCAAAGCCTGGCACTGAATAAATATTTGTTGAATGAATGAATGAACTAATGAATGAACAAACGAGCAGGTGTGCTGTGGGACTCAGATGACCCCACAGCTGGGACTCAGTGCCCTGGGGTGGGGGAGGACACAATGTGTTCCTAAGCCCATGAGCCAGAGTCAGGGAATCCCACACAGAAACTGGCTTCCTCTGGGCTTTGGGAGGCTGCCTGGGAGCACCACTGCCTTGGGCCACCCACCCAGAGAGAACAGGCCTTCTTGTTCTTTTTTTTTTTTTTTGAGACGGAGTTTCGCTCTTGTTACCCAGGCTGGAGTGCAATGGCGCGATCTCGGCTCACCGCAACCTCCGCCTCCTGGGTTCAGGCAATTCTCCTGCCTCAGCCTCCTGAGTAGCTGGGATTACAGGCACGCACCACCATGCCCAGCTAATTTTTTGTATTTTTAGTAGAGACGGGGTTTCACCATGTTGACCAGGATGGTCTCGATCTCTCGACCTCGTGATCCACCCGCCTCGGCCTCCCAAAGTGCTGGGATTACAGGCTTGAGCCACGGCGCCCGGCCTCACTCTTGCATTTTCTTTTTTTTTTTTTTGAGACGGAGTTTCGCTCTTGTTACCCAGGCTGGAGTGCAATGGCGCGATCTCGGCTCACCGCAACCTCCGCCTCCTGGGTTCAGGCAATTCTCCTGCCTCAGCCTCCTGAGTAGCTGGGATTACAGGCACGCACCACCATGCCCAGCTAATTTTTTGTATTTTTAGTAGAGACGGGGTTTCACCATGTTGACCAGGATGGTCTCGATCTCTCGACCTCGTGATCCACCCGCCTCGGCCTCCCAAAGTGCTGGGATTACAGGTGTGAGCCACCGCGCCCGGCTGCCTTCCTGTTCTATAGGGGCTGTTCTAACAGCCACTATTAGCATTGTTGTGGTCCTTGCTGCCCTTGCATCCGTGCCTCCCTGGGACTCCCAGGTGGCTGTGTGTGTGTGCGTGTGTGTGTGTGTGTGTGTGCGTGTGTGTGTGGTGGGGTGGGCGTGGGGGAAACCTGGAGCCTGACCTTGAAGCCAGCTGCGTTGGTTGGGTTTGGCAGGGAGGCTTTCTCGGAAGATGTGACCCCCAACCTGTCTGGCCAGCTGGAAGGGGAATTAGGCAGGTGGGGAGGGTGGCGATGGGCGTGGCATATTCTAGGCTCAGGGATCCCGGGGATCCCAGGACTGCATCGGGAAGCCAAAGCTGAAGTGCAGGTCCTGCAGGCCAGAGCTGATGGGGCCTTGCCCGCCATGCCAGGCGCTGCTTCTGGAGGGTGGGGAAGGCAGAAGGATTTGAAATGAAGTAGCAGCAGCACAATCAGAGTTGTGTTGTTTGAAGGCCTTCCTGTCTCAGGGAGAGGACAGGCCACCACAGGCTCTTTCCTATCTCCCTCCTTCCCCCCCAGACCTCACCCCCTCCAAAATGGAGGCGTGTTGTTTGTTTTCGCTCAGAACCCAGTTCCTCATGAACCGTCATTGTAAACAGACCGGAGGCCAGAACAAAGAAAGATTCTTTATTATTGTTTTTGCCTCCTTGAAAGACTAACTTAATGACAACTGCTGACATGGGGTAAAGTACAGCACCCCTGAGCTGAGAGGAGCGTGGGGGTCCCCTGGACTGGAAAACTGAGGCCCAGGGAGAGGCCCTGCCGGGCAAGGAGCGTCCCTCCATGTCCCAGGTGGGGTGGGGTGAGTGCTCCACACGCTAGTGTGATGGCAAAAGTGGAGGTGAGGAGTGTCCTCACCTGGGCACAACCCGGCCCTCACGAGACGGAACGTGCAGGGAGGAGAACTGGGTGGTTGCCCATCCCCAGGCAGGTGTGTGGAGGGACACTTGGGGCAGACAGAAGACACAGAGACCCAAGGGAGAAGGAAGAACGGCCAGGTTTAGAGACGTGGAGGTAAGCGAAAGGGCCGAGCCACAGAGGCAGCAGGCCGGGAGGGAGCGGGGTGAGAACAGACCTGAAGCCCACGGTCCAGGTTTGATTTCATTTACCTTACTCCAGACCCCAGTCTCTCTCAAATGGGAATGACCTTTTTTCTTTAAGGGGGATTCTTTAGGAGGAAGGGCAGAGAGGACACCAAACAAGTAGATATTGTCTGTAATAAAAGTTTTGATCATGGCCAGGCACAGTGGCTCACTCCTGTAGTCCCAGCACTGGGAGGTCGAGGTGGGAGGATGCCTGAGCCCAGGAGTTCAAGACCAGCCCGGGCAACATGGCAAGACCCCTATCTCTACAAAAACAAACAAAAATTAGCCAGGCATGGTGCTGTGCACCTCTAGTCCCAGCTACCTAGGAGGCTGAGGTGGGAAGATGGCTTGAGCCTGGGAGGTCAAGGCTGCAGTGAGCTGTGATTGCGCCACTGCACTCCAGCCTTGGTGACAGAGTGGGACTCTGTCTCAAAAAATTTAAAAAAAATGTTTCATGGGCGAGCTGAAGTAAAAGACTGGAATGTTCTTTCAGACATTGGGCTGGAGATTGTCATTTGTCTTTGCCACTTAAGTCCAGGTGCTCTGGGCTAACCTGACGAGGCCCCTGACCCAAAAGCGCCTCCTGGTGGGTAGTTCTGAAAACACTGAAAATTCTGAAAAATACAAATCAAATGGCCTTTGTTTTTTTTTTTTCCTGCAGAACAAAATTCCTAGAAACTGAAGGGCTGATCATATCCTTCACCCAGTATTTTACTTTTAGGCAGATTACATCAAAGTTTCTTTCCAAAAAAGTTTGCACCAATTTGCACTCCCTTTGTGGTGCATTTAAATATTAAACACCACAGTGAGACTGGGTGGATCCCTCCCCTGAAGCATCCTGTCTGTAAATGAAAGAGCTGGGGCCAAGTTCATGGTGGCTCACGCCTGTAATCCCAGCACTATGGGAGGCTAAAGTGGGAAGATTGCTTGAGCCCAGGAGTTCAAGACCTGGGGAACATAGGGAGACCCCTGTCTCTTAAACAATTTTTTAAAAAATGGCTGGATGAAACAATGACAGTTTGAGGGACCCAGTCTTTTCCGAACAGCGTCTCCCCTGTTCTGCTCTCACAGCCCCTTGAGGTGGGCAGGGTTAGACCTCTTTACAGCTGGGCCTGCAGGACCCCGTCAGATAGCCAGCAGTGGGTCTGAGCCGGCTTTTCTTCCCAAGCCTGTCTGATCCCCAAAACCCTTGGCTGCCCCCACTCTGCCCCCCGCCCCCCACTCTGCCCCCCGCCCCCCAGCCCTTCCAGCTGCGGCCTTTTCACTCATTCCACCACCACTTAGCTCTGAGTGGCTACCCTGGCCGGGCTCTCGGCTTGGCACTGGGGCCGCCCCGGTGAGCAAAGACAGATACGTTCTCGGCGCCCTTGAAGAATCTCGCAGACAAACATGTCATTGCAATCAGAGCCAAATGGCCAGGGAGGGGCAGGTGGCACAAATGAGTGCCAGGCAGAGCAGCCTGCAGGTGGACGGGCTGCAGTCTGTCTCTGTGCTGAGGGTGAAGGGTGACCCTGGGGCTTTTAAGCGGGGGATGGTGTCGGAACGAAAGCCGGCAGAAAGACCAGAGTGTGGTTTTTGAAGCCTCCGTCCTAGTCTTCCTGTGCCTCACGAGTCCCTTGGAGCTCCACCTGGGTCTCTGTGCCCACGGGGCTGCGGTGAGGCTCCCCGGACGTGGGGACCATGTGGCCGTTGAGCCCGTCTCCGGCAGCAATGGCTGAGGCGCCAGCCACTTCCGCCCTGTGTTCTCCCTGCGGTTGGCTGCGGGGGCTGAGACACCTCGGACCAGTCTTGAGGAGGCTGCTGGACTGTCCCCACGGCCACAGGGCCTCTTCACTCCCTCCTGCCTCTGTGGCTCTGAGGGCCCAGCTCAGTCTCTTCCTGCCGTTTGTCTGAGCTTGGGGCTCCTCAGGAGGGCAGGCTTGTGGCTTGTCCTCCCCCCACCTCCTCCCCACTTCCTGTCCCCACCCGCCCCAGGCTGTGAGGTGGGACACAGAGTTGCCCAGCCCTTACTACCAAGGGGTCTTGGGGCTTGAGGGGCCTTCCTTTATGGCCACTCATTGCAGCCCCTAGATCCGGTTGGTTCCATATTCTTCACTCCCCGAGGCCTTCTGGCTCTCCAAGTCCAAGTCCAGTGCCGGCCCACCAGCCGTCTTCACCAGCCCCGCGCCTGTGCGCGGTCTGTTTAGATGCAGGGGCGCAGGGGGTGGGAAAAGGTTTCTGCTGCTGGAGCCCAAAGCCCCATGAGAAGACAGCAGGGCCAGGCGGCAGTCAGGGAGATAAGCACTTTTCTGGAACTGTGTCAAGTGCTGTGGGCTCGAGGGAGGCAGGGGAGGGAGTGGGGAGGGCGGGGGAGGAAGAGTCCAAGAACACAGAGGCCGGGTATGGTGAGAAATTCTGGGAGGGAATAAAAGGGAAGGAGAGCTAGAAATAGAGACAGGCACACGGCGGTTCATGGTTTTCCTCACAAAACTAAAGCTATTTAAATTGAAGACTTCTTTTTTTTTTTTTTTTTTTTGAGACAGGGTCTCACTCTGTTGCCCAGGCTGGAGCACAGTGGTGAGATCTCAGCTCACTACAACCTCCACCTCCTGGGCTCAAGTGATCCTCCCACCTCAACCTTTCAAGTAGCTGGGATCACAGGCGCTTGCCACCACACCAGGCTAATTTTTAAGTTTTACCTTTTAGAGTTAGGGCCTCACTATGTTGACCAGGCTGGACTCAAACTCTTTGGCTCAAGCAATCTGTCCACCAGGGCCTCCCAAAATGCTGGGATTACAGGTGTGAGCCACTGTGCCCAGCCTGAAGAATTTTTTTTTTTTTTTTTTTTTTTTTTGAGACGGAGTCTCACTTTATCACCCAGGCTGGAGTGTAATGGTTCGATCTCGGCTGACTGCAACCTCCACCTCCTGGGTTCAATTGATTCTCCTGCCTTAGCTTCCTGAGTAGCTGGGTACTCGTCACCACACCTGGCTAATTTTTTGTATTTTTAGTAGAGACAGTTTTCACTACGTTGTCCAGGCTGGTCTCAAACTCCTGATCTCATGATCTGCCCACCTCGGCCTCCCAGGTGCTGGGATTACAGGCATGAGCCACTGTGCTCAGCTTCCTCTTAAATTTTTTTTTTGAAACAGAGTCTCGCTCTGTTGCCCAGGCTGGAGTACAGTGGCATGGTTTCTGCTCACTGCAAACTCCGCCCCCACGTTTCAAGCGATGCTCCTGCCTCAGCCTCCTGAGTAGCTGGGATTAGAGGCACCTGCTACTGTACCCGGCTAATTTTTTTTTTTTTTTTTTTTTTTTGAGACGGAGTTTCGCTCTTGTTACCCAGGCTGGAGTGCAATGGCACGATCTCGGCTCACTGCAACCCCGCCTCCTGGGTTCAAGCAATTCTCCTGCCTCAGCCTCCTGAGTAGCTGGGATTACAGGCACGCGCCACAATGCCCAGCTAATTTTTTTTTTTTTTTTTTTTTTTTTGAGGCGGAGTTTCGCTCTTGTTACCCAGGCTGGAGTGCAATGGCGCGATCTCGGCTCACCGCAACCTCCGCCTCCTGGGTTCAGGCAATTCTCCTGCCTCAGCCTCCTGAGTAGCTGGGATTACAGGCACGCACCACCATGCCCAGCTAACTTTTTGTATTTTTAGTAGAGACGGGGTTTCACCTTGCTGACCAGGATGGTCTTGATCTCTTGACCTCGTGATCCACCCGCCTCGGCCTCCCAAAGTGCTGGGATTACAGGCTTGAGCCACCGCGCCCGGCCGCCCAGCTAATTTTTTGTATTTTTAGTAGAGACGGGGTTTCACCATGATGACCAGGATGGTCTCAATCTCTCGACCTCGTGATCCACCCGCCTTGGCCTCCCAAAGTGCTGGGATTACAGGCTTGAGCCACCGCGCTCGGCAATTTTTGTATTCTTAGTAGAGACAGGGTTTCAGCATGTTGGCCAGCCTGGTCTTGAACTCCTGACCTCTTGATCCACCTGCCTTGGCCTCCCAAAGTGCTGGGATTACAAGCGTGAGCCACCTCGCCTGACAGGATTCCTCTCTTTTGATGGCTGAATAATATTCCATTGTGTGTACACACCACATGCTGTTTAGCCATTCATCTGTGGATGGACATTAGGTTGTTTCTACCTCTTGGCTATTGTGAATAATGATGCAGTCAATATGAGAATTCACATATCTCTTGGAGATCCTGATTTCAATTCTTTCGGAAAAATACCTGGAAGTGGGATTCCTGGATCATATGGTAATTCTATTTTTCGTTTTTTAAGAAACCTCCATACTGTTTTCCATAGCAGCTGCACCATCTAACATTCCCACTAACCATGCACAAGGGTTCAACACTTGCTGTATGCGGTTGTCTTTTTTTTTTCATAATGACCATCCTAGCAGGTGTAAGGTGATGCCTCACTGTGGTTTTGATTTGCGTTTCTCCTGTGATCAGTGATATTGAGCACTGTTTCATGTTCTTCTTGGCCACTTGTATGTCATCTTCGGAGGCATGGCTATTCAAGTCTGTTGCCTATTTTTTTTTTTTTTTTTTTTTTGAGATGGAGTCTTACTCTATTGTCCAGGCTGGAGTGAAATGGCATGATCTCAGCTCACCATAACCCCTGCCTCCCAGGTTGAAGCAATGCTCCTGCCTCAGCCTCCCAAGTAGCTGGGATTATAAGCACCTGGTGCCACGCCCAGCTTATTTTTTGTATTTTTAGTAGATGTGGGTTTCACCATGTTGGCCAGGCTGGTTTCGAACTCCTGACCTCAGATTATCTGCCCACCTCAGCCTCCCAAAGTGCTGGGATTACAGACATGAGCCACCATACCCAGCCTTTTGCCAGTATTTTTTTTTTTTTTTTTTTTTTTTTTTGTGAGACGGAGTTTCGCTCTTGTTACCCAGGCTGGAGTGCAATGGCGCGATCTCGGCTCACCGCAACCTCCGCCCCCTGGGTTCAGGCAATTCTCCTGCCTCAGCCTCCTGAGTAGCTGGGATTACAGGCATGCGCCACCATGCCCAGCTAACTTTTTGTATTTTTAGTAGAGACGGGGTTTCACCATGTTGACCAGGATGGTCTCGATCTCTTGACCTTGTGATCCGCCCGCCTCGGCCTCCCAAAGTGCTGGGATTACAGGCTTGAGCCACCGCGCCCGGCGCCTTTTGCCAGTTTTTTAATTGGGATTTTTTTTCTATTGAGTTATAGAAAATCCTTATGTATTTTGGATATTAACTTCTTTTTTTCAATTTTTTTTTTCTTGAGACCAAGGCTCACTCTGTCGCCAGGCTGAAGTGCAGTAGCATGATCTTGGCTCACTGCAACCTCCGTCTCCTGAGTTCGAGCAATTCCTCTGCCTCAACCTCCTGAGTATCTGGGACTAAAGGTGTGTGCCACCACGCCCGGCTAATTTTTTGTATTTTTAATAGAGATGGGGTTTCACCATGTTGACTAGGATGGTCTCGATCTCTTGACCTCATGATCTGCCTGCCTCAGCTTCCCAAAGTGCTGGGATTACAGGCGTGAGCCATCGCACCCGGCCCAGATATTAACTTCTTTTTTTTTTTTTTTTTTTTTTTTTTTTGAGATAGAGTTTCACTCTTGTTACCCAGGCTGGAGTGCAATGGCGCGATCTTGGCTCACCGCAACCTCCGCCTCCTGGGTTCAGGCAATTCTCCTGCCTCAGCCTCCTGAGTAGCTGGGATTACAGGCACGCGCCACCATGCCCAGCTAATTTTTTGTATTTTAAGTAGAGATGGGGGTTTCACCATGTTGATCAGTATGGTCTCGATCTCTTGACCTCGTGATCCACCCGCCTCAGCCTCCCAAAGTGCTGGGATTACAGGCTTGAGCCACCATGCCCGGCCCGATATTAACTTCTTATTACATATATGATTTGCAAATATTTTCTCCCATTCAGTACATTGCCTTCACTCTTCTGGTTGTTTGCTTTGCTGGGCAGAAGCTTTTTAGGTTGAGGTAGTTAGTACCTCTTGTCTATTTTTGTTTTCTTGCCTGTGCTTTTGGTGCCATATTCAAGAAATTATTACTAAGACCAATGCTATATGAAGCTTTTTCCCTATATTTTCTTCTGTGAGTTTTATAGTTTCAGGTCTTAAGTGTAAGTCTTCAATCTATTTTGAGTTGATTTTTGTGTGTAGGAAAAGGGTCCAGTTTCATTCTTTCGCATGTGGACATCCAGTTTTTCCAGCACCATTTGTTGTTTGGTTGTGAGGGCCTTCTTGGCAGGATAACAACTTTTCAGTCCTTTCCAGGTGTTCCAGAGTTTCTTTGGAAATGTTACTGGTCTGTGAAATGGATGAACTGGACTCTCATGACCTTATTATAGTGACAAATTATGTTTTAAAACCCAGGATAAGGCCGGGCGCGGTGGCTCATGCCTGTAATCCCAGCACTTTGGGAGGCCGAGGCGGGTGGATCACGAGGTCAAGAGATCAAGACCATCCTGGTCAACATGGTGAAACCCCGTCTCTATTAAAAATACAAAAAATTAGCTGGGCATGGTGGCATGTGCCTGTAATCCCAGCTACTCAGGAGGCTGAGGCAGGAGAATTGCCTGAACCCAGGAGGTGGAGGTTGTGGTGAGCCAAGATCGCGCCATTGCACTCCAGCCTGGGTAACAAGAGCGAAACTCTGTCCCAAAAAACAAAACAAAACAAAACAAAAAAACCCAGGATATGTGATCGAGTACACACATGGCTCTTACGAAGGGAGCAGGTGAGCCAGAACTGTTCCAGGAAAATTTGGGCCATAGGGTCTGTGTTCTTGGAGGCATATGCCTAGAGTTCTAGCTACCCCTCCCAGCCTGCCTGAAAGCTGTGTGCACTTTGGAGTCAGGGGCTGGGCCTAGAGTCAGCCCCAGTTAACACAAGTTCAGCGCACACGAGGGCACTGAGCCCCAGCGAGGCCAAGCCCCTTGCCTACATCACAGAGCAAGTTGTGCCGAGGCTGGTGCACCCCAGGGTCTCCTGGTTTTCCAGCCAGCACTGTTTTAATTGTGCACTTAGCAGCACGTGATTCTCTCCATGCACTGAGGCTTCCTCCCACTGTGGCCGTGAGTGCTTGAGAAAGAGCTTTTCCTTCTGAACTGGAAAACCTCAATTTTGTAGAGACGAGACTTGTGCTGTCTTAGTGTCTCCCCAAGCTGTGGACGTGCTGCTGGCACATGGCGAGAACATGGTCAATGTCTGGATGAAGAGACAACAAGCAAATTCAGTTGAGAGGCTGTCCCGCATAAGAGCCAGAATTGAAAATCACCCAGGCTTGACTGCAGTGGCCCCGTCTTGGCTCACTGCAACCTCCTGGGTTCAAGCAATTCTCCTACCTCAGCCTCCCTAGTAGCTCGGATTACAGGTGTGTGCTACCACGCCCAGCTAACTTTTGTATTTTTCGTAGAAACAGAGTTTCACCATGTTGGCCCGGCTGGTCTCAAGCTCCTGACATCAAATGATCTGCCCACTTCAGCCTCCCAAAGTGCTGGGATTACAGATGTGAGCCACCGTGCCCTGCCTCAGAAGTTACAAATTTAGATTCTGCTTCCTGTTCTGCTTCAGGTTTGCTGTGTGACATTAGACAGGTCCCTTCCTATCCCTAGGCCTCAGTGTTCTTGTTGGTTAACAATAGCAGCAACTCATCAGTTAATAACAGTAGCAACATGAAACAAGAGATAACAGGAGTGCCTTTGGTGTAACCACTCTTACAGACCCATTTACCCCTCTCAGTCACCCTAAGAGATACAGATGATTAATGCTCTGGTGTCTAGATGAAGACATGGAAGCCCAGAAGAATGAAGTATTTTGTCCAAGGTCACACAGCTAAAGGGGCAGCAGGGATTCACACCAGGCAGGCTAGCCCCAGAGACCATCTCATCATATGATACTGAGTGACTAGCAGATTTCTAGGCCAGGCATGGTGTCTCACACCTGTAATCCCAGCACTTTGGGAGGCTGAGGCGGGTGGATCATGAGGTCAGGAGATCGAAACCACCCTGGCTAACACAGTGAAACCCTGTCTCTACGAAAAAAAAAAAAAAATTAGCCGGGCGTGATGGCACACACCTGTAGTCCTAGCTACTTGGGAGGCTGAGGCAGGAGAATTGCTTGAACCTGGGAGGCGGAGGCTGCAGTGAGCCGAGATCGTGCCACTGTACTCCAGCCTGGGTGACAGAGCGAGCGAGACTGTCTCAAAAAGAAAAAAAAGATTTCTTGCTCAGAAATACAGTGATTCTATGAGTTACAGAAGGTGGCAGATATTTTAATTCTAGCCCTTGGCAAAATTTTTCTGGTTGGGTTCTTCTAGGCTTTGTTAAATAGCAACTGCGCAGAACTCTTCCTGGAAGGAAGGCAGCTATAGGGACAGGGTTACATGCATGGAATTTTGGTCAAAGAGAGGGAGAGGAAAAGCAGACGGTCAGGCCTGTCTCCCTGTCTCACTGCCTGTCCACGGCCTTGTCAGTATTCCCTGAAGCTCTTCTGTGGCTGTCATCGACGCAGCTCTAGGCCACCTTCAGCCCCACCTGGGCATCTCGCTGAGCAGCCAATCTCACCTGCTCTGAACCCCTCCAGGCAGCATCCAGGGTCAGCTTCCAAAGAGAGCAGTCCGATCACATGATGCCCCTGCTTAACGCCCTCCCATGGCTTCTCCAAGCTCTAGGAATAAAGTCCCAGGTGACCCTTGCGCCCTGCTTTGACCTGGCCTCGTATCCCCTCCCTTCACTCACTGTGCTCTGCTCCAGCGCAGCCCCAGCCAGAGGCCACTGACCTTCTGTGCTGCTGAGCACTTGAAATGTGGCAAGTCTATAAAACACACACCAGATCTCAAAGCCAGATAAGCAAAACAAGGATGTAAATCATTTCATTCATTTTTATATTGATTATATTAAAATGATAATATTTTAATTACATTGGATTACATAAAATCTATCGATTGGGTGTGGTGGTTCATGCCTGTAATCCCAGCACTTTGGGAGGCTGAGGTGGGAGGAGGATTTCTTGAGGCCAGGAGTTTGGGCAACAAAGGAAGACCCTATCTCTAAAAAACAAAACAAAGCACGCTCTCTCTCTCTCTCTGTGTGTATATATATATATATATATATATATATATTTTTTTTTTTTTTTTTTTTTTGAGACAGGGTCTCACTTTGTCACCCAAGCTGGAATACAGTGGCATGATCTTGGCTCACTGTAGCCTCAGTTTCCTGGGCTCATGTGATCCTCCCACCTTAGCCTCCTGAGTAGGGGAGACTATAGGCATGTGGCACCATGCCTAGTTAATTTTTGTATTTTTTTTTTTTTTTTTTTAGACGGAGTTTCGCTCTTGTTACCCAGGCTGGAGTGCAATGGCGCGATCTCGGCTCACCGCAACCTCCGCCTCCTGGGTTCAGGCAATTCTCCTGCCTCAGCCTCCTGAGTAGCTGGGATTACAGGCACGTGCCACCATGCCCAGCTAATTTTTTGTATTTTTAGTAGAGATGGGGTTTCACCATGTTGACCAGGATGGTCTCGATCTCTCGACCTCGTGATCCACCCGCCTCGGCCTCCGAAAGTGCTGGGATTACAAGCTTGAGCCACCGTGCCCGGCAATTTTTGTATTTTTTGTAGAGATGGGGTTTTACCACATTGCTCAGGCTGGTCTTAAACTCCTAAGCTCAAGAAATCCTTCTGCTTTGGCCTCCCAAAGTGCTGGAATTATAGACGTGAGCCACCACACCCAACTACTTTCATTTTTAAATTTTTATTAATTTATTGAATTGAGACAGAGTCTCACTCTGTTGCCCAGGCTGGAGTGCAGTGGTATGATCTCAGCTCACTACAACCTCTGCCTCCTGGGCTTAAGTGATCCTCCTGCCTCAGCCTCCTGAGTAGGTAGGACTACAGGCATGCGCCAGCACGTCCGTCTAATTTCATTTCATCTTTAAAAAAACCTTTTTCGTCGTGGCTCCTGTAAAAATTTAAATTCCGTATATGGCTCACACTGTGGTTTACATTCTGTTTCTACTGCGCAGCACTGTTCTAGTCACATTAGCTTCTGTCTGGCTCCTGGACCTGCACCGTGTCTCCCTCCCATCTCCTGCAGTGTTTCTGGCCCCTTCACTGGGCCTCCCCCGCACTGTCTCCAAGAGCCCTTTCCCGTGCATGCTTATGTCTTTCTTCCCTGGATGGAGAGGATGCTCCTGAGCCCCGGCTCTCTACTCTTGGTCTGGCACCTGGCTGTGGCTGGCCAAAAAGGCCACCTGCTCCGTCAGGTGCCTGGAGGAGGGCGGATGGGAACTGGCCCGCACTCTGCAGCTGGAGCTGCTTAGGGTTTATTTAGCCCAAGCAGGGGCAGGCAATCAGAATCCTCTGAGCAGAACCCATGGGCCATCAGAGAGGGGCTTGCAGCCTTGTGTGGGGTCCTAGGAACCTGGGACCCTGCTGTGTGGGTAGAACCAGGGTGCAAAGCCTCCCCCAAGCTCCATCAGAACTTATTTGACAGCTTGGATCAGGGACCAGACACCCAGTGGCCACCAAGGGCAGGGCCTTGGGTAAACACCAGCGCAGCCAGAATGGACTTGGGTTTTGTTGGAGCCGCTCCAGAGTCTATCTCTGCCCAGCTGCACACTAGCACGGTGACCTTGGCTAGACACTCAGCTCTGCTCTAAATGAGGATCGACTCACTGCCTGGGACCGGTGGAGACCGTATTGAGGGCCCTGTGTGCAGCGCCCATGGGACACGGTGTGGGGATGCGTGGGGGCTCAGGCACTCCTCCCTGCTATCAGCCACATCTGCAGGGACGGGGTGAGTGGCAGCATGTGGCCTCAGGTCCTGAGCAAGGAGGGGCCCCACACTGTGGGGGACTGCCATGCCACTGCCTGGCCCTCTCCTCTCACACTGAGGCCCTCTCTTCACCTGTGGCTGCATCTGGAGGAGGGGGAGATACCACCAGTTCAGTGAAAAAGGCCTGTGGGTTTCCATCGACCTCAAGCTCACAGTAAGCCAGCGGGTGACCTGATTGCTAAAACAGCCCAGGAGGAGGGCAGGAGCTTCCAGGACCCCAAGGTGGGGGCGGGCAGGGCTGGGGCTGGAAGGACATGAAGGCAGCATTCTTGAACTTGCCCAACTCTACGGCTGGCTCTGGCGAGCAGGGAGCCCCTTCCCTGGAAACCTGTGCCGGGGTTCAGGCTGGAGACCACGAGCTTCTCACCCTGGGCTGAGAAAGAGGTGGGGGCTTGAGGACTCCCTGGCAGGAGGCCAGCCTGGATCTCACAGTGCCTTTCCAACACTGCTTTTGAGTGAACGCAGCTGGCTTCCCGAAGACGCAGGTCAGCACCCAGGGCTCTCACCTTCCAGGTCAGAAGAAACCCAGAGCACTGGGGTCGGAGAGGCCAGGGAGACCAAACCCGCTGGGTGCTCCACTCCCACATGGGGACGCTGAGAGCCTGCAGGGCCGCAGTGGGAGGGCAACAAAGGCCAGCTCTCCCCAGCCCACCTGCTGCACTCAGCAGTCCTGAAGAAAGACAAAGAACAAAGAATATGGCTTCTCTCCTACAGGAGATAATGAATGTTGTAATTCTCAGCCCTGAGCAGTTCATTTCCCAGTGTCCCCAGCTAGAACATTTAAGGCCTACAAGTGACCCGACAGAGGCCTGGGGAAGGGTTTGGATTCCTGCAGGGCAGTGTCCCATGGCTGGTGCCTCCGGGGACAGCAATGCACAACCTCTGTGCAGGCTGTCCTAGGCCTCCTGTGGCCTGGCTGGGCCGGTGGGTGAGGACAGAGTCCAGAGCCCAAGCAGCTCCATCCTGACTGTGGAGCGGGGAACCTGGGCCGCGGAGGGGGCGAACCTGGGCCGCGGAGGGGGGAACCTGGGCCGTGGAGGGGGGAACCTGGGCCGCGGAGGGGGGGAACCTGGGCCGCAGAGTGGGGGAACCTGGGCCGTGGAGGGGGGAACCTGGGCCGTGGAGTGGGGGAACCTGGGCCGCGGAGGGGGGGAACCTGGGCTGCAGAGGGGGGAACCTGCTGTGGAGGGGGGGAACCTGGGCTGCGGAGGGGGGAACCTGGGCTGCGGAGGGGGGAACCTGGGCTGTGGAAGGCGGGGAACCTGCTGTGGAGGGGGGGAACCTGCTGTGGAGGGGGGGAACCTGCTGTGGAGGGGGGAAACCTGGGCTGGTGCAGTCCCTACCCTGCCATTCAGCCCCAGCCCCAACTTATGCTTTTTTTGTTTATGTCTAATTATAAATGCAATTGTACTCATTGTAAAATTTGGAAGCTACAAAAAGGTGAAAAGGAGAAAATGAAAATCATTTGTCTTCCCACTGCCTGGAGATAACTCTGGTGCTGTTCTGTTAGGTTTCTCTCCAGGCCTGCTTTTCTGCATAGATCATACATGCATGTATGTATGTGTGCATTGTAATTGTGCTCATACTCTCTAGCTGGCTTTCCCCCGACATCACCCTGTGAACATTGTCTCATAGCATTAACATTTTCTTTAAAGTTATTTAATGACTATAAAATATTCTATTAATAATTTATTTAGCCGTTTTTTTTTCATTCTCTTATTTTGACTCTTATTTCTACCAAGGGAATTTCGTAGTTTTTAAAATTCCACATAAAAATATAAATCTAGCTGGCCGCAGTGGCTCACACCTGTAATCCCATCACTTTCAGAGGCCGAGGCAGGTGGATCACAAGGTCAGGAGTTAGATACCAGCTTGGCCAACATGGTGAAACCCTGTCTCTACTAAAAATACAAAATAGCCGGGCGCGGTGGCTCAAGCCTGTAATCCCAGCACTATGGGAGGCTGAGGTGGGTGGATCACGAGGTCAAGAGATCGAGACCATCCTGGTGAACATGGTGAAACCCCATCTCTACTAAAAATACAAAAAATTAGCTGGGCATGGTGGCGTGTGCCTGTAATCCCAGCTACTCAGGAGGCTGAGGCAGGAGAATTGCCTGAACCCAGGAGGCGGAGGTTGCGGTGAGCCGAGATCGCGCCATTGCACTCCAGCCTGGGTAACAAGAGCGAACCTCCGTCTCAAAAAAAAAAAAAAAAAAAAATACAAAATAGCCGGGTGCGGTGGCTCAACCTGTAATCCCAGCACTTTGGAAGGCCGAGGCGGGCGGATCACAAGGTCAAGAGATCAAGACCATCCTGGTCAACATGGTGAAACCCCGTCTCTACTAAAAATACAAAAAATTAGCTGGGCATGGTGGCACGTGCCTGTAATCCCAGCTACTCAGGAGGCTGAGGCAGGAGAATTGCCTGAACCCAGGAGGCGGAGGTTGCAGTGCCATTGCACTCCAGCCTGGGTAACAAGAGCGAAACTCCGTCTCAAAAAAAATAAAAATAAAAAATAAAAATACAAAATATTAGCTAGGTGTGGTGGCAGGCACCTGCAATCCCAGCTACTTGGGAGGTTGAGGCACGAGAATCACTTGAATCCAGGAGGTAGAAGTTGCAGTAGCTGAGATCGCATCACTGCGCTCCAGCCTGGGTGACAGAGACTCCATCTCATATATATATGTACATATATATACATATATACACCACACCCGGCTAATATTTTGTATTTTTAGTAGAGACAGGGTTTCACCATGTTGGCCAAACTGGTATCTAACTCCTGACCTTGTGATCCACCTGCCTCGGCCTCTGAAAGTGCTGGGATTACAGGTGTGAGCCACTGCAGCCAGCTAGATTTATATTTTTATGTGGAATTTTAAAAACTATGAAATTCCCTTGGTAGGGGAATATATATATGTGTGTGTGTGTGTATATATATATATATATATATATATATATATATATATAGAGAGAGAGAGAGAGAGAGAGAGAGAGAGAGAGAGAGATTTTTTTTTTTTTTAAGAGACAGAGTCTCACCTGTCACCCAGGCTAAAGTGCAGTGGTGCAATCATAGCTCCCTGCAACCTTGAACTCCTGGGCTCAAGTGATCCTCATGCCTCCTCTTCCCAAAGTGTTGGGGTTATAGGCATGAGCCACCATGGTTGGACAAGCTGTTCCTTCCTGACTGCTGAGATGGGGCAGTTCTGGGATATCCTGTCCGCCATTCACACTGAGAAGAGCCCCTCAGTTTACCATCAGGGTGATTGCAAAAATTTAATATATATTTGTTTATTAATTTTTTTTAGATGGAGTCTCACTTTGTCGCCCAGGCTGGAGTGCAGTGGCATGATCTCAGGTCACTGCAACCTCCATCTCCTGGGTTCTCCTGCCTCAGCCTCCACAGTAGCTGGGATCACAGGTACGCACCACCATGCCCAGCTAATTTTTTTGTGTTTTTAATAGAGACGGGGTTTCACCATGTTGACCAGGATGGTCTCGATCCCTTGACCTCGTGATCCACCCGCCTCGGCCTCCCAAAGGGCTGGGATTACAGGCGTGAGCCACTGCACCCGGCCTACAGGCTTATTTTTTAACCTGCCCTTTTTTTTTTTTTTTTTTTTTTGACTTAGCAGTGTATCTCGGACCTCATCCATGTTAGTAAATGTGACTTTTATTTATTTATTTTTTAAATTTTGTTTTAGAGATGAGGTCCCACTGTGTTGCCCAGGCTGGTCTCAAACTTCTGGGCTCAAGCAATCCTCCCACCCTGGCCTCCTAAGTACCTGGGGCTATAAGTTTGTCTATCATTTTTAATGATGATTCCATTGTTCCATCGCAGGGATGGACATAACTGACCTGTCCTCTGCTGATGGACACGTAGGTTGCTTTCACAGTTTTGCTGTTACAACCAATACTGTAACGAAAACCTTTTTTTTTGTTGTTTTTTTTTTTTTGGTTTTTTTTTTTTGAGACGGAGTCTCGCTCTGTCGCCCAGGCTAGAGTGCAGTGCTGTGATCTTGACTCACTGCAACCTCTGCGCCCCCGGGTTCAAGCGATTCTCCTGCCTCAGCCTCTTGAGTGGCTGGGATGACAGGCGCCTGCCATCGCAACCAGCTAATTAAAAATATATATTTTTAGTAGAGGCGGGGTTTCACCATCTTGGCCAGGCTGGTCTCAAACTCCTGACCTCGTGATCCACCCAGTTCGCCCTCCCAAAGTGCTGGGATAACAGCCATGAGCCACTGCGCCGGGCTGAAACCATTTTTTCTTTTAATTTTTATTTTTGAGACAAGGTGTCACTGTGTTGCCCTGGCTGGAGTGCAGTGGCATGACCATGACTCACTGTAGCTTCGGAACTCCTGGGCTCAAGCAATCCTCCCACTTCTGTCTCCCAAGTAGCTGGAACTACAGATGTGTGCTACCACGCCTGGCTAATTTTTTATTCTTTTTCTAAGACATGGGGTCTTGCTATGTTGTCTAGGCTGATCTCGAACTCCTGGGCTCAAGAGATCTGCCTGCCTTGGCCTTTCAGAGTGCTGGGATTACAGGTGCGAGCCACCATGTATGGATGAAAATCTTTATACATATGTCCTTATGCTCTTGAATGATTTCTAGAAGAAATCTCTAGAAATAGAGTCATGGCTCCAAAGGGCAGGCATTTAAAAAATAACAGCTTTATTGAGATATCATTCATATACCATATAATTTACAATTCAAGGTTTTTACTGCAACCATCACCACAATCAATTTTAGAAAATTTTCATCACTCTCCAAATAACCCGATACCCGTTTCTCCACAACCCTCTTCCCCAGCCCTAGGCAGCCGCTAATCTGCTTTCTGTTTTCTGTCGCTATGGATTTGCCTATCCCAGACATTTCATATAAATGAAAAAGTCAAAGGTTTTTTTTTTTTTTTTCTTTCAAAGACAGTCTTGCTCTCTTGTTCAGGCTAAAGTACAGTGGCACCATCATAGCTCAGTGCAACCTCCAACTCTTGGATTCAGGCGATCCTCTCACTTCAGCCTCCTGAGTAGCTAGGACCACAGGTGCATGCTGCCATGCTCAGCTCATTTATTTATCATATTTTGAGACAGAGTTTCACTCTGTTGCTCAGGCTAGAGTTCAGTGGCACGACCTCGGCTCACTGCAACCTCTGCCTCCTGGGTTCAAGTAATTCTCGTGCCTTAGCCTCCTGAGTAGCTGGGACTACAGGTACCCGCCACCATACCCTGCTAATTTTTGTATTTTTAATAGATACAGAGTTTTGCTAGTCTCAAGCTCCTTTTTTTTTTTTTTTTTTTTTTTGAGATGGAATCTAGCTCTGTGGCCCTGGCTGGAGTGTGGTAATGTGATCTCAGCTGACTGTAGCCTCCACATCCCAGGTTCAAGCAATTCTCCTGCCTCAGCCTCCCGAGTAGCTGGGATTACAGATGCCTGTTACCATGCCCTGCTAATTTTTGTTATTTTTAGTAGAGATGGGGTTTCACCATGTTGGCCAAGCTGGTCCCAAACTTCTGGCCTCAACTGTTCCACCTGCCTCAGCCTCCCAAAGTGCTGGGATTATAGGTGTGAGCCACTGTGTCTGGCCTCAGCATGATGTTTTTAAGGTTTATCTATGTTACAACACGTGACAGCACTTGAGTCCTCCTTTTTCTTGCTGAATAGTATTCCATTGTATGCCACCTTTCATTTATCCATGCATCAGCTGATGGACATTTGAGTTGTTTCTATTTTGGGGGACTAATGCTGCTATGACTAGTCATTTTTTTTTTTTTTTTTTGAGACGAAGTCTCACTCTGTAGCCCAAGCAGGAGTGCAGTGGCACAATCTCGGCTCACTGCAACCTCCACCTCTGGGGCTCTAGTGATTCTCCTGCCTCAGCCTCCCAAGTAGCTGGGAATACAGGCACATGCCATCACACCTGGCTACTTTTTTTCTATTTTTAGTAAAGACAGGGTTTCACCATGTTGCCCTGGGTGGTCTTGAACTACTGACCTCAGGTAATCCACCCACCTTGGCCTCCCAAAGTACAGGATTACAGGCGTGAGCCACCGTGCCCAGCCTCATGTAAGTTTTTATGTGAATACATGTTTTCATTTCTCTTGGGTATGTACTGTCCAGGTGCAGAATTGCTGGATCATATGATAACTCCATGTATAAACTTTTGATCTGCCAGGCTATTTTCCAGAACGTTTTCCATTCTTACCAGCAGTGTATGAGGGTTCTGATTTCTCCACATTCTTGTCAACAGTTGTTATTATCTTTTTTATTATAACTAACCTAGTGGGTACAAAGTGGTATCCATTTGTGGTTTTGATTTGCATTTTCCTAATGACTAATGATGTTGAGTATCTTTCATGTACTTACTGGCCATTTGTATATCTTCTCTGGAGAAATGTCTGTTTACATCCTATGCCCATGCATTATTCTGTTTGTATTGCTATGAAGGAATAGCTGAGACTGAGTAATTTATAAGGAAAAGAGGTTTATTTGGCTCATAGTTCTGCAGGCTGTACAGGAAGCATGGCGCCAGCACCTGCTCTTGGAGCAGGCCTCAGGAAGCTTCCGATCATGGCAGAAGGGAAAGGGGGGCCAGCATGAGCAAGAGAGGGAGTGGGAGGTGGCAGCATCCTTCAGACAACCAACTCTCGTGTGAACTAACAGAGCAAGAACTTCTTCATTACTGCAAGGAGGGCACCAAGCCATTCATGAGAGTCACCCCCACGACCCAACATCATCCAGCAGGCCCAACCTCCAGCGCTGGATTTCAACATGAGATTTGGAGGAGACAAACATCCCAGCCCTATCAGCCCTTTTTAAAAATTTTTATTTTTTAGATTTTGAGACGGAGTCTTGCTATGTTGCCCAGGCTGGAGTGAGGTGGCACGATCTTGGCTCACTGCAATATCCCCTCCTGGGTTCAAGCAATTCTCCTGCCTCAGCCTCCCAAGTAGCTGGAATTACAGGTGCACACCGTCACACCCCGCTAATTTTTGTATTTTTAGTAGAGATGAGGTTTTGCCATGTTGGCCAGGCTGATCTTGAACTCCTGACCTCAGGTGATCTGCCCTCCTTAGCCTCCCAAAGTTCTGGGATTATAGGAGTGAGCCACCACGCCTGGCTCAGCCTTCCTTTTTTTTTTTTTTTTTTTGAGATGGAGTCTCACTCTGTCACCAGGCTGGAATGCAGTGGCGCAATCTTGGCTCACTACAACCTCCGCCTCCTGGGTTCAAGCAATTCTCCTGCCTCAGCCTCCCAAGTAGCTGGGATTATAGGCGCATGCCACCACACCCAGCTAATTTTTGTATTTTATTAGACATGGGGTTTCACCATGTTGGCCAGGATAGTCTTGAACTGGTCTTGAACTCCTGACCTCAAGTGATCTGCCCACCTCAGCCTCCCAAAATGCTGGGATTACAGGTGTGAACCACTGTGCCTGGCCTCAGCCCATTTTTAAACTGGGCTATTTGTCTTTTATTATTGAGTTGTAAGGGTTCTTTATCTATGCCAGTTAGAATTCGTTATCAGACATATGATTGTCAGCTATTTTCTCCCATTCCATCCTCTGGATTGTCTTTTCACTTTTTTGATAGTGTTCTTTGAAATGCCTTTTTTTTTTTTGGAGACAGTCTTACTCTGTTGCCCAGGCTGGGGTGCCATGATGCCATCTTGACTCATTGCCACCTTGCCCTCCTAGACTCAAGTGATCCTCCTGCCTCAGCCTCCCAAAGTGCTGGGATTTCAGGTGTGAGCTATACTATGCCTGACCCAAAATTTTAAATTCTGATGAAGCCCAGTCTATTGTTTCTTTTGTTGCTTGTGCTTTTGGTATCATATTTACGAAACTATTGCCTAATCCAAGGTCATGAAGATTTATGTCTATGTTCTTAAGAATTTTATAGTTTTAGCTCCAACATTTAGATTTTTCATCCATTTTGAGTTAATTTTTGTGTATGGTGTGAGGCAGGGGTCTGAACTCTTTGTTTTGCATGACTGTGTTTTCCCCATTCAACTCCGCCATTAAATATATTCAGATCTTGCAGGTGAACACAAATGTGAGGGTTTATTTCTGGACTCTCAGGACTCTTACTTATATTTCATTCATCTCTATGACCTTATGCCAGTGCCACACTGTCCTGATTACTGTAGCTTTGTAGTAGTTTTTGAAATTGGAAGTGTCACTCCAACACTGCTCTTTTTATTTTTTTTTTTCTTTTTGAGGAAGGGTCTTGCTGTGTCAACAGGCTGGAGTGAAATGGCTTGTTCTTGGTTCACTGTAATCCCCACCTCCCAGGTTCAAGTGATCTTCCCACCTCAGCTTCATGAGTAGCTGGGACTACAGGCGCATGCCATCATGCCTGGCTAATTTTTTGTAATTTTGTAGAGATGAGGTTTCACCATATCGCCCAGGCTGGTGTCAAACTCCTGGACTCAAGTGATCTTCCCACATCCACCTCCCAAAGTGCTAGGATTACAGGTGTGAGCTACCACATACCCAGCCTACCACATGCCTGGCCCATTGTTATTATTTTTCAAGACCGTTTTGGCTTTTCTGAGTCCCTTAAATTTCCATATGAATTTTAGGATCAGCTTGTCGATTTCTGTAAAGAACCAAGTTGGAATTTTGATGGAGGTTGTGTTGAATTTGAAGATCAATGTGGGGAGTCTTGCCATCTTAACAGTATTAGGTCTTTAGATCTATGAACATTAGAATTTTTCCATTTATTTATCTTTAATTTCTTTCAACAATTTTTGGTAATTTTCAGAGTATAGGTTTTGTACTTCTTTTGTTCCCAAGCCTTTTATTCTCTTTGATGCTAGTATACGTTGAATTATTTTTGTAATTACATTTTTTAAAATTCCTGGCAACTTTCATTTAACATAATGACATTTTTGAAGTGTTCATTGCAAATGTGTAGAAACGCAATTGATTTTTGTACATTGATCTTGTATCCTGCAACTTTGACAAACCCATTTATTAGTTACAACATTTTTTTAGTTGATCCTTTAGGATTTATTTATTTATTTACTTTTTGAGACAGAGTCTCACTCCATCACCCAGGCTGAGTGCAGTGACCCAATCTTGGCTCACTGCAACCTCTGCCTCCTGGGTTCAAGCAATGCTTGTGCCTCAGCCTCCCAAGTAGCTGGGGTTACAGGCACGTACCATCACACCTGGCTAATTTTTGTATTTTTAGTAGAGACAAGTTTTTGCCATGTTGGCCAGGCTGGTCTTGAACTCCTGACCTTAAGTGATTCACCTGCCTTTGCCTCCCAAAGTGTTGAGATCATAGGCATGAGCCGCTGTGCCCAACCAGGATCTCCTACGTGTAAGATCATGTCATCTGCAAATACGGATAAAACTATTTACTTCTTCCTTTGCAACCTGGATGGTTTTATTTTCTTGCTGTTGTATCCAGTACAATGTTGAATGTAAGTGGTGAGATTGGACATCCTTGTCTGGTTCCTGGTCTTGGGGAAAGCACCCAGTCTCTCACCATGAAGTATGATACCAGCTGTAGGAACACTCTTCTTAGAACCTCCTGAAAGATTGGCTGATTTACATCCTCAGTTCCAGCAGTGTACCAGCAAGAGGCCTAGTCCCCGGTCCCTCGCCAGCACAATGACCCCAGGCTTTAGAGGCGAAGAACCCAAGCCTGGGAGGGAAGTGCTGTGTGCCATGTCACACAGACAGCGACCTACAGCCCAGCTGTCCACATGCACTGGGAGTGAGCCCTGGACATTCAGCCTTCTCTTCCCTGGGGTGGGATGACTTGAGATCCCCCTAAAAAAAGCATTGGTACAGAGGAACTTCTGGGTTCTATTCTTGTCTCAATCACTGACTGGCTGTGCGGCTGTAGGCAAGTCACTTCCCCCTGGGCCTTGGTTTTCCCATCTGTGTAATGGAAAGAGTGGTCCACCTTGAAACCTTCCATCTCTGACGATCTCTGCCCCACCCACCCTTAAATTCACAGTGGCTTCAGCATCCACCACTGCCCAGAGCAGCCACCAGAGGGCGTTCCAGACCAGCATTTGGCCCAGCTTGGGTGCAGGGTGCCCTGGGGGGGCTGAGAACAGGGCCTCTTTTCCAGGAGCTGCTAGCTGTACTTGCATAGACTTCCTGTGGCCAGAGCTGCCCGCTCCTCTGGCTGGGCTCTGATCTCCACGAAGGGAGTGATGGAGGCACCATCCCCAAGGCCAGTGACCTAGCGCTCACCCTGCCCGCTTTGGGTTGCCGCCTGAGTCTCAGGGTTCGTAGCAGTAGCGCCAGCAGCCTTGTGTCGCTCAGCCTTGGGAGGCTTCCGTTATCTCTGAGTGGGCTTCTCACTGGTGCTGCATCCTGTCTCCACCAAACTGCCCAAACTGGTGGGTGCCTGGCCACCTGGAAGGGGAACCCCACTGCCCTTTGTGGACGTGAATGCATTCATGCTGGGGGCCTGGACAGTGTAGTCTCCAAAACCACAGCATCTGGGACTCCTAGATACCTCCTGGAAAGATCCCAGAACCATAGAAGCAGGCCTCACGGACGTCAGGGACCACCCAGAACTTCCCAAAACACCGGAGGAGGCTCCATTGGCACCCCCATGACCCCCACCCCGACTCGTGCAGATTTTACCCTTCAAATAAAATCAAAACCTTTGCTTTGAAAATTGAGCTCCAAGACACAGCAGCATCTCCCTACCATCCCAAGAGCCTCACCCCAGCCCCTTTCGTGGAGGGCTGCTGGGCCCCCTCCAATGCCAGGCATATTTGCTTTTTTGCTTTTTTTTTTTTTTTTTTTTTTTTTGAGACAGAGTCTCACTCTTGCCAGGCTGGAGTGCAGTGGCTTGATCTTGGCTCACTGCAACCTCCGCCTCTCAGGTTCAAGCGACTCTCCTGCCTCAGCCTCCCAAGTGGCTGGGATTACAGGCACATGCCACCAGGCCTGGCTAATTCTTGTATTTTTATTAGAGATGGGGTTTTACCATGTTGACCAGGATGGTCTCAATCCCTTGACCTCGTGATCTGCCTGCCTTGGCCTCCCAACGTGCTGGGATTACAGGTGTGAGCCACCGCGCCCGGCCACATTTGCTTTGCGTTCTAGTTATTTGTATGTGTGTTTTCTCTCCCCTTCCAGACTGGGGTCCCCTTGAAGGCAGAGTGAATCTCAGATTAATCTTAGTCCCTTCCCGGGGTCTCTTTCAGGACCCTGAATCCAGTAGATGCCCAATAAATGTCAACATAGGAATCCAGAGCCCATCTTCTCCTCACTCGAGGGATCCAGGGCTGCCTCGCCTCTTCCACAGCTATGTGGCTTTGGGGAAGTCACTTAAACTCTCTAATCCTCCTTCTCAGAGTGCCAGACTGCAGCTGCCACATGCAGAGGTAAGACTCAAGACAGGCTTGGTGCCAGGCCACCCCCTAGCTCTCCAGACCTTTCAGATGGCAGTGGCTGGCTACTCAGATGCTGAGCTGGACACTTCAGCCTTATTACCTTCCCCAGTCTTCTCAGGGACAGTTTGAGTAGGTGGCATTGCCATCTCCGGCCTTGCCAGGGGGGACACCCAGGCATGTCACAATGAGCTCCCTTGACTGAGATCACGCTGGTTGGCAAAGGTGTCTGAACCTACAGCCCTGCTTTGAACCGACTCGGGGCAGGCATGAGCAGGGATGGACAGCTCCTGTTCACCCTATAAGAATCTCCAAAGCTCAGAGATCATTTGCTCCAATTTTCTCTTTTCTTTTCTTGAGGTTGAGTTTTGGTCTTGTTGCCCAGGCTGGAGTGCAGTGGCATGATCTCAGCTCACCGCAGCCTCCGCCTCCTGGTTTCAAGTGATTCTCCTGCCTCAGCCTCCCGAGTAGCTGGGATTACAGGCGCCCGCCATCATGCCTGGCTAATTTTGTATTTTTAGTAGAGATGGGGTTTCTCCATGTTGGTCAGGCTGGTCTTAAACTCCCAACCTCAGGTGATCTGCCCACCTCAACCTCCCAAAGTACTGGGATTACAGGTGTGAGCCACTGCGCCCGGTATCTTTTCTTTCTTTCTTTCTTTCTTTTTTTTTTTAACGGGGTTTCACTCTGTGGCTCACTTGGGAGTGTAGTGGGGCAGTCATGGCTCACTGCAGCCTCAACCTTCTGGGCTGAAGTCATCCTCCCACCTCAACCCCTTGAGTAGCTGGGACCACAGGCACAAGCCAGCACACCTGGCGGCTAAGTTTATTTGTTTATTTTGTTTTCTTTTGTAGAAACAGGGTCTTCTATGTTTCCTAGGCTTGTCTTGAACTCCCAGGCTCAAGTGATTCTCCTGCCTCAGCCTCCGAAGGTGCTGGATTACAGGCATGAGCCACCTCGCCTGGCCAGTTTTCCCTTAACAAAGACTGGAAGGCTGAGCTGGGAAAAAAGCGCTGTTGCTGTTCTGTCTCTTCTTTCACACCGGGCACGACACTGGGGACTGTGGAGAAATTAGGGAAGAACTAAAGCCCCTTGTGAGTCTCAGGTATTAAGATTCTATGATTCTTGGGGGCCATGTTCCCAACAGGCCATGCCAGTCTTGGCCGGACTCACCGCCCACCTCTGGGACCTTGGCGGTGGGGCGGGAGGGAGGGGGGACCTCAGAGGCTCAGCGAGCGAGTCGGCCCCAGCCCAGCCGCCAGCGTCAGCCTCCTCCTCCTCCTCCGCGGCACCCGGGCCCTTATCAGGAAAGGATTTGGGTTGGTGGGGAGGGGTGGGGGGAAGTCGGAGGCCCCAGGCTCGGCAAGGTGGGCCGGAGAGATAGGGAAGTGGGGAGGGGGCTGCGGGGCGGCTCTGCCGGCCGGGGGAGGGCCGTGGGAGGGATGCCTAGAATGGGCACGGTGGGGGCTTTGACCAAGCTCTGTCCTTGCCGGCTTGGCCCTCGACACGGTTCCCGGACTTCTGCCTCCCATCCTTGCCAGGCAAGTTGCCTGCACCTTTAATTAGCGAGCAGCAGCCTCTCCCGATTCATCACCGGTCGCTGTTTAATTAGCCGAGCCCAGGGCGCCCCCACCCCCAGCTCTGCCTGCCTGTCTCACCAAGGCTGCCACCACCTCATGGTGTCCCCTGTCACCACCCCCCATACGTACTCTGCTCCCCAGAATGGGGGATGGGCCCGGCACGCCCAGCTGAAACCTCAAGGAGCTTCTGGGCACTGGTGCTTATATGCAAGACATCCAGCAACGTGATTAGGGACCGAGGCTGCGCCAGGCTGGCTCTGGGTAGAGCCCCGGCCGGACGTGCAGGGCCGGCTCTGGTCCTGGCCAGCTGCTGGAGAATGGCTTTCCCTGGGGAGGCGCTGAGCCATCTCTCTGGCCTGGTCCCTGGGTGCTGGGAAAAGGCTGCAGTCCTCCTGTGTCACTCCTCCACAGCCGGAAAGGGACGCCATAGCTTCCTCTTCCTCCCTGTTCCAGAGCGCAGAAAGCTCCTCTGAGAATGCTGGACCTCAGGAGAGGGGCCCATCCTCTGCACGCGGCCCCCAGCAGCCAGATCCTAGAGGCTCAGTCTAAGCTGTGGGCCAAGGGAGGGTGGGGGGAGGTCTCAGGCCTGCTTTGTGCCTGCAGGGTCTGGGGAATCAGGAGCACAGGCGGGAGCCCATGGTCTGGGGCAGAACCAGTCCCCTTCTGTTTCCCTGAAGAAAGGTGAGGCTGAGCGCCCTCGGAACAGAGCCCCCTGTGTCCTTCTGGGTAGGGCCAGGGTGGCCACTAGTCACTGTGGGCAGAAGCCAGAATTAGGCTCCAAGCCTGTGCTCCTGCTGAGCTGTAGGAGGTGCGGCCCTTCCACTGTGCCCTGGACTGAGAACGTGGAGGGACCGGCATTTGCTGTGTTACCGTGTGGGGCCGTCAGTGTGTTGTGCTGGGCAGGAGTGGTCGCTGGAGCCCACCCACTCTGGTACTGCCATCCCTGTGGCCTTGGGATGGCATCAAACCATACCATGCCTGAGTTTCCCCATGATTCGTAGCTGCTTCATGGGCTGTTGTGGGGATTAAAAAGCTTACAATGTGTTTGGATTTTGGTGTGTGTGTGTTTGTTTTTTTTTTTGAGATGAGTTCTCTGTTGCTCAGGCTGGAGTGCAATGGTGTGATTACAGCTCACAGCAGCCTTGACCTCCCAGGCTCAAGCAGTCCTCCCATCTCAGCCTCCCTGGTAGCTGGGACTACAGGAATGTGCCCCCATGCCTGGCTTATTTGAAATTTTTTTTAGACATGGGGTCTCACTATGTTGCCCAGGCTGGGACTTGACAATGTTTAAAGCACTTAGGAACAGTGTCTGGCAGGAGTCCTTGAGAGTCATTGGCTGTTTTTCCCGTTCTTTTGCCTCCTTTATCCAATCAGCACTCCTTGCCAGGTGTGAGGAACTTGATGGCAGTGGAAGAGGCAACCTCCCTGCCTTTCCGAGTTTGCCGCCTCGTGGGGGAGGCAGCTGAGAACAATTGAGTAAGGAAGAACGCTGTTTCATCGGAGTACAGCCTGCGGCTCATCATGGTAATGTACCAACGTCACTTTCTTGGTTTCGACCACTTACCATGGTTAGGTAATAGGCTGACAGAAGAAAAAACTGGGTGAAGGGCCGACAGGAACTCCCTGTATGATCTTTGTAATTTTTCTGTTGCAAAATAATTTCTAAAATTATTCCCTGAAGAAAGTTTATTGTTAAAACACACAACAATTTCAGGCAGTGGTTAATGCCCTGAAGCAAAGAATCAGGGGCAAGAGACAGAATAGGGAGCAGGGGCATTTCAGGAGGGGTAGTTGGGGAGAGCCTCTGAGGAGGCAAAGCTGAGCAGAACCTGAGTGATGGGAAGGGCGGGGCAGGGCAGGAGGAGGGACTGGCGAGTGCAAAAGCCTGGAGGCGGGATGGGCTTGGGCTGTGGGGAACCGGGGGAGCTCAGGCTCCAGATCCCACACCCCCGGCCACTGCACTGGGAGAAGGAACCCCAACTCCGGAGCCAGCCAGAGCCAGGTGTGATGGCCACTGCTGCCTCGCTGTGTGGCCTTGTGCAAGTAGCTGCCCCTCTCTGTGACCTGGATCTGCTGCCAGGGATGGAGGAAGAAATCCTGCTCCTCAGAGGGCAAAGAGGGTGGGAGAAGTGGGCGCGGGTTAGCTTACCTAGGGCGCTGTAGGTGCCATCAAGGGATTGGGGATATACCACAAGGGGCCTGGTGCCTCTGAACCCGGAAGGGTGGGGAAGGCGATGCCCCCTGCCGTGTGTGGTGGGGCTGGGGGTGGGGGGCTGGGGGGGGAGGAGCTGGAACCAACTTTCCTGCACCCCAGGCTCTGTGCCTGAACCTGAGCAATCCCTCATCCTGAGCAATGCCCACCACTGTCTCTCTGTGTGGCCTTGGGCAAGTAGCTGGCCCTCTCTGTGACCTGGATCCGCTGCCAGGGATGGAGGAAAGAAAGCCTGCCTCTCAGACAGCTGGATGGGCGATGTGGTGGGAAAGCTTGGTGCTGGCACGTGGCTCGCTCTCCTCTTCAGCGTCTGCTTCTGAGGCTGGGCAGGAGGACGTGCAGCAGCGCAGGGGAGGGGTCTCCCAGGAGAGGACGGGGCGGGGGGGCTGGGCCCCCACCCTCAGCCACTCAACCACTCGGTTTGCTGACCCAGAAATTCTGGGAAGTCTCAGTTTGGGAGAACATCCCCGGGGGCAGGTCATCAAGGAGAGGAGTGGGGGTTTTGCAGAGGTTTGTATGGTGGGTTCCCAGCCTGAGTGCTAGGATCCTGGAAGGTCAGTGAGCTGGGCAGGAGGCTGTACCTGAGGGCAGCCGCAAATGACCACAGCCTTCGGACAAAGACTTAGGCATGGCCTGTGGCTTAGCATACCCAGAAAACGATTTCTCTCCTGCCTCCCCTGAACAGACGATCAGAATACTAGTGGCTGAAACAGCTGGATTCTCCAGGACATCGAGTGACAAGACCACATTAGTGCCCCCATCCAATTCCCCTCATATCTGAGGCCCTGAGAACCTGGCTTAGGAATGGGAAGGGGCCTGGATTAGGGTGAGGTATGGCACGGGCCTTGGGGTGTGTGGTGGAGACCTCAGCCAGTGGAACCGGGAGCACTGAGGCTGGGGAGCTAAACCCAATCTTGGAGCTTGAATTCCAGCCCTGCCGCCTCCCTGGACATGTGAATCTACCACCAAGAACCTCAGTTTCTCCCATCTGTGAAGTGGGATTTTTATCAGAATTAATTGAGATCTCGCCATGCAGACGGAGCTTCTTACACAATGCATGGCGTAGCATTGGTGCTCCATAAATGTCACTCTCCTCCGTCGACTGGCTGATCCACCTCATTTTCCAAACCTCACAGGGCATAAGGAAGAATTCTGGCCCTTGTCCTGTGTTCAAGAGGCCACTGTCTGGGAGATGTAATCTGGTTGCTGGATGTTAGATTTGCTGAGATGTTTACAGGGAGATGTGAGGGGCTACTTGAATGGGGAACTTTCTCAATTAATTAGGCTCAGGGTCACAGGGCCGCCACTGCAGTTGCCCCCAGGGGACTCCGGATCCTCTGACATTTCCTTTGCCTGAGGTGGGGCTGGGATTCTTTTTGGCAACTCCTTTTTCTAGAAGGCTCCTCGAAGATACCACCTTCTGTCCCAACAACCTTCTGGGTGTCCTGTCTGGTCTGGGAGAGCCAGGGGCAGCTGCACAGGGCAGAAAGAGACCTGGGCCAGTCCTGGCAGGGCAGCCATGGACGTGGAGTGTCCTTCCCACCCCGACCCTCTCTGATCCCTGTGCAGGGCTGACAGCAACCCCCAGAGCCATGAGGCCTTCACGGTGGTGAGTGTGAGAGGGTTTTAAAAACAGAAGGGTGCTTCTCCTAGGTGAGGAAGATGATTTTTAGCAAAATTTCCCGTCTTTTCTGTGATTCACGGAAGCTGCAAGATAGAAATGACCTTGACCATCAGTGTTTTCCAGGAGGATGTTAAACTGACCTTGGGCAGAAAAGAGTGTTTGTCGTCAAATGAATTTGAGAAATAACAATGCAAACATCCACAGGGTCTCCTCTGAAGGGTTTTGAGAACTTTTCATGTGTATGTACGCGCAGGTGTGTGTGTGTGTGTGTGTGTGTGTGTGTGTGTGTGTGTGGTGTGTGTGTGTGGTGTGTGGGTGTGTGGGTGGTGTGGGTGGTGTGTGTGTGTGTGGTGTGTGGGTGTGTGTGGTGTGTGGTGTGTGTGTGGTGTGTGTGTGGTGTATGTGGGTGTGGTGTGTGTGAGTGTGGTGTGTGTGTGTGGTGTGTGTGTGGTGTGTGTGTGTGGGTGTGGTGTGAGTGTGGTGTGTGTGTGTGGTGTGTGTGTGGTGTGTGTGTGTGGTGTATGTGGGTGTGGTGTGTGTGGGTGTGGTGTGTGGGTGTGGGTGTGTGGTGTGTGTGTGGTGTGTGTGTGTGGGTGTGGTGTGAGTGTGGTGTGTGTGTGTGGTGTGTGTGTGTGGTGTGTGTGTGGTGTGTGTGTGTGTGGGTGTGGTGTGAGTGTGGTGTGTGTGTGTGGTGTGTGTGTGTGGTGTGTGTGTGGGTGTGGTGTGCGTGTGGTGTATGTGGGTGTGGTGTGTGTGTGTGTGGTGTGTGGGTGTGTGGTGTGTGTGTGGTGTGTGTGTGTGGGTGTGGTGTGAGTGTGGTGTGTGTGTGGGTGTGGTGTGTGTGTGGTGTATGTGTGTGTGGTGTGTGTGTGTGGTGTATGTGGGTGTGGTGTGTGTGGGTGTGGTGTGTGGGTGTGTGTGTGGTGTGTGTGTGCGCGCGTGCGCATGCGTGTGCACTTCCAGGAAGTGGCTGGGTCTACCTCAGCACCCAGGCCCGTGTGACAGTGGTGCCCTTTTTTATTTTCCTAGAGCATCCTGTGAGTTAGAAGTCTATGGAATCCACTGTGGAAAATGCCAGGATAGTCGAACACCTCCCCGTCCTCCACATAGCCCGGCTGGAAGAATCTGGGGGAACATGGGAAAATCTGGAGTCCAGAGAAGTTAAACAGATTCAGAAGGTGCTCTGGGCTTTATTTTAAGGCTGAGATTTTAACTGACATTTTACCTCTATTAACCCCTTTAATCTTCACAGCCACCCCATAAAGTAATCACGACTGTCATCTCCATCTTCCAAAGGGCAACTGAGGCACAGAGAGGCCAAGTGCTTGCCCAAGCTTCACAGCTAGTAAAGGATAGCGTGGGGCACTAATCCCAGGCTGCCTGAATCAGAGGCTGCCCTGGCACTCCCTGCCACCCTCTAGCCTGTCTTTGCCACGCAGGCTCTTGGAGCTGCCTCCACCAGCAGCCACACTCTCACAGCGCCGGGCTGAGGTACTCCTTCCTGCAGTGGCTGGTCTCAGGCATTCTCAGGAGAGTCACAGGGGATAGGGTCTGGGGATGCCCTGTGGGTGAGCCCACCTGTCTGTAGCCTCCCACCGACAGTCTGGCCTCACCAAGACACAGGCTTAGGGTCTCATTTCATCCTCACTCTGGTTGTCTCCATTCTACAGGTGAGGCTGTGAGTGAACCGAGGCTCAGAGATGAGGAGTAACTTATTCATGGTCACACAGTAAGGAGATGATAGGACTGGGATCGAACCCAGGTGGTCAGCGCTGGGTGTTCAAGAGGCAGGTGCTCTTGGTGATGAAGCAGTGAGTTTCTGGGGCCAGAGGCGGGCAGGGACATACCCCACCAGGTCCCTGCCCACCTCTGACCAGATGCCTTCCTTCCAACCCCTTAGATAGGCTCACGGGTTCCCTGCTAATCTCCCTGGCCTCTCCTTCCCAGCCTCAGACAGGCCAATAGTCAGTCACGTAAAAACAGGCCAGATAGATTGCTGCCACCAAGGACGCGAGAGGCAGTTGCCTGGTGGCCTCTCGCCGAGCCAAGAGCTTATCTCTGCCTCCTGGAGCCGGGCCTCAGCAGTTTCCTCCTCCTGGGGCACAGACTTCTTGGTCTGTGTGTTTTCGCTTCCCCTTTAGCTAACCCGTTCCTGGAGATACAGCTGTCTGCTGTCCATCCGTAGACGTTCACTGGGCACTTCTTGTCAGCCAGGCCCTAGCAGGACTTGCTCTTCTACCTGCCCAGAGCAGGGCCAAGTCTGCAGGGGCTTCATGATGTCCCTGGAGGCAGGGCGCATGCCATGGGGGTATGTGCAGGGTCCACCGTCTGACAGTAAAGCAGGGGCCAGATCTGGCTCCAAATCCTACTTCCAACAGCTTAATAATAAAGACACAATCCAGCTTTGGTTGGGCACAGTGGCTCACACCTGTAATCCCAGCACTTTGGGAGGCTGAGGCAGGAGGATTGCCTGAGTCCAGGAGTTTGAGACCAGCCTGAGCAACATGGAGAGACCCTGTCTCTACAAAAAAATACAAAAATTAGCCGGGCGTGGTGATGTTTGCCTGGTGCCTATAGTTTCAGCTACTCAGGAGGCTTGGGTGGGAGGATCACTTGAGCCTGGGAAGTGGAGGTTGCACTGAGCCGAGATACTACCACTGCACTCCTGCCTGGACAACACAGTGAGACACTATCTCAAAAAAAAAAAAAATCTAATTTTTTTTTTTTTTTTTTTTTTTTGAGACAGAGTTTCGCTCTTGTTACCCAGGCTGGAGTGCAATGGCACGATCTCGGCTCACCGCAACCTCCGCCTCCTGGGTTCAGGCAATTCTCCTGCCTCAGCCTCCTGAGTAGCTGGGATTACAGGCACGTGCCACCATGCCCAACTAATTTTTTGTATTTTTAGTAGAGACAGGGTTTCACCATGTTGACCAGGATGGTCTCGATCTCTCGACCTCGTGATCCACCCGCCTCGGCCTCCCAAAGTGCTGGGATTACAGGCTTGAGCCACCGCGCCCGGCCTTTTTTTTTTTTTTTTTTTTTTTTTTTAATACAGAGTCTTGCTCTGTTGCCAAGGTCGCCAGGCAGGAGTGCAGTGGCACTATCTCGGCTCACTGCAACCTTTGCCTCCTGGGTTCAAGCGATTCTTGTGCCTCAGCCTCCCAAGCAGCTGGGATTACAGGTGCATGCCACCACGCCCGGCTAATTTTTGTACTTTTAGTAGAGATGGAGTTTCACCATGTTGGCCAGAATGGTCTCAATCTCCTGACCTTGTGATCTGCCCACCTCAGCCTCTCGAAGTGCTGGGATTACAGGCGTGAACCACTGCGCCCGGTAACTAAATTTTAAAAATGGCAATAGGATCTAAACATATGTTTCTCCAAAAAAAGATGTATAAGTAGCCAATCAGCAAATGAAGGGTGCTTAATATCATTGGCTATCAGAGAGATAACAGATCAAAACCACCATGAGATACCACTTCACATTCACAGGATGGCTAAAATTAAAAAGACAAATAAGAACAGGTGTCGGTGAGAATACAGAGAAACTGCAACCCCCGTGCACTGCTGGTGGGAATGGAAGATGGTGGAAAACAATCTGGCATCTTCTCAAAAGTTTAAATACAGTATTCTCATTTGACCTAGAAATTCCACTCCTGGATATATAATTGAGAGAATTAAAAACATATGTCTACGCATAGACTTATACAAATGTCAACAGCAGCAATATTCCTAATAGCCAAAGCTCGAAAACAGCCTGATAGTCCTGAATGTCTTCTTTTCTTTCTTCCTTTTCTTTGTGTGAGTGTTTTTGCTCTGTCACCCAGGCTGGAGTGCAGTAGCAATCACGGCTCACTGCAGCCTTGAACCCTCAGGCTCAAGTGATGCTTCCAGCTCAGCCTCCATACTAGCTAGGACTAAAGGCTACTCCACACATGTATCACAACACCTAACTAATATTTTTCATTTTGTGTTTTGTAGAGACAGGGTCCCACTATGTGTCCCAGGCTGGTCTCAAACTCCTAGTCTCAAGCAATCCAACCACCTCGGCCTCCCAAAGGATTGGGATTGCAGGCGTAAGCCATCACACCTGGCCTGAATGTCTTTCAGTGTGATGACAGCAATAATATGGATATTATTGGCCATAAAAAGGAATAAAATAGTGATCCATGCTACAAGGTGGATGAACCTTGAGAACGTTATGGTAAGTGAAAGGAGCCTGTCACAAAGACCACAGATTGTGTGAATCCATTTGTGTGAAATGTCTAGAACAGGCAAATCTATCATAGAGACAGAATGTGGTTGCCTACGGTTGTAGATAGGGGTTCTGGAAAATGGGGAATGACTGCTAATGGGTAGGGGGTCCAGACTTGTGTAGAGGGAGAAACAGCCAAAGGAAGAAATTGCTGTTCCCATATTAACAAGAGCAAGGATTGTTTTCAGCTGAGCCTGCCTGTACCGAGCCCTCTGCTGGGCTGCTGAACGCCATGGGTGGTGTCCGCTGTGAGGGACTGCACAGGATCTTGGCCGGGAGCCAGGGGAGCCAGGGCCCTGCATCCTGGGTGGGGGGTAGAGGCACAGGCTCTGGAGCCAGATTGTCGGGGCTGGTATCCTCCCTCTGCTGGTGGCTTGGGTGGCAGCTTCACTGCCTGATCTCTGTTTCCCTGTCTGAACTTGTTGGGTGTAAGAAGGAAGTCAGAGCGTCTTGAGTTGCACAGCGCAGCTCCTGACACAGAATACGCACTTGGTATCACCAGGTGAGTCAGGCCGACATTGCTGGGAGCATGGGAGGAGGGGCCCAGGACAGGGCGCGCTGCCCGCCCCCAATTTCGGCTCCTCTGCAGGGCCAGAGCATGGTGGCCAGCCCACGTGGAGGCCTGGAGACGGGTGGTCCACGGCTTCTGCGGCCATTTATCAGGAGAGAAGAGGAAGCAAGGGCAGCTTTGCTGAGAAGTTGGCTCCTATCTCCCCAGCCAGACCTGGTCCCTTTTGTCCCTAGTTCTGGGCAGCTGTTTTGCATTCAAGCACAGCTCCTGCCTGGCCCTGTGTCTCTGTCCTCCTCCCTTCAGTTACCATTGTCACCTCTTCCAGGGTGGCCACCGAATGGGACCTCAGCTTCCTCTGGTGTTCTGGAACTGCAGTGAATCTCAGCCCTGCCTCTGACCACCTCTGTGACCCTGGGCAAGTGACTTCACCTCTCTGATCCTCCTTCCTCCTTTGCAAACGGAGTCTCCAGCACCAGGGTTAACAGCAGCCTCCAGAGTCTGTGACTCCCACTTTCTTGCTGTGGTCCCCTAAGAAAGTCACTCAGACTCCCCAGCCCCATCCGCAGAATGGAGACAATTACACATCAGAGATATGAGAATTCACTGAGAAAATATGTGTAAAGCACACAGAGCAGTGCCTGGGACGCAGCAAGTTTTCAGTGTATGTTGGCCACGGTTATTACGATTCAGGCTTTCTTTTCTTTTCCTTTTTTCTTTTTTTTTTTTCGAGACGGAGTTTCGCTCTTGTTATCCAGGCTGGAGTGCAATGGCGCGATCTTGGCTCACCGCAACCTCCGCCTCCTGGGTTCAGGCAATTCTCCTGCCTCAGCCTCCCGAGTAGCTGGGATTACAGGCACGCGCCACCATGCCCAGCTAATTTTTTTGTATTTTTAGTAGAGACGGGGTTTCACCATGTTGACCAGGATGGTCTCAATCTCTCGACCTCGTGATCCACCCGCCTCGGCCTCCCAAAGTGCTGGGATTACAGGCTTGAGCCACCGCGCCCGGCCCCTTCCTTTTTTCTTTTTTTGAGACAGAGTTTTGGCTCTTGTTGCCCAGGCTGGAGTGCAATAGTGTGATCTCGGCTCACCGCAACCTCCGCCTCCCAGGTTCAAGCAATTCTCCTGCCTCAGCCTCCCGAGTAGCTGGGATTACAGGCATGTGCCACCACAGCTGGCTAATTTTATATTTTTAGTAGAGACAGGATTTCTCTATGTTGGTCAGGGTGGTCTCAAATTCCCAAACTCAGATGATCCACCCGTCTTGGCCTCCCAAAGTGCTTGTATTACAGGCGTGAGCCACCGTGCCCAGCCAATCCAGGCTTTCTTTTAGGGCTGTTGCAAAGAGGTCAGGGTCCTGCCCCAGAGACTCTGTCCCCAAATGCCAGGTCCTTGGCTTTACATACAACCAGGCATGATGGCTCTTTGAGTCCTTACCCTGTACTCTGCCCCTCCTGCCATCAGAGTTTGCACTCTGCTTTGTACACACACACACACATACACACACACACACAAACACAGGCACACACAGTGATGCTGAGCTCTGGCACTGATGTCTGTTGAACAAATTAAACAAAAGACCAAATGTGTGAGAAGCAGGCCAGGAGACTCCACCTTTTGCAGGAAAGCAAGGATTCATTCATTCATTCAACAAATTCTTACCGAACAGCTATTATTCCAAGCACTAGAAATACCTCAGTGAGCAAAACAGATTAAAAACCCCTGCCCAGCCGGGCGCGGTGGCTCAAGCCTGTAATCCTAGCACTTTGGGAGGCCGAGGCGGGCGGATCACGAGGTCAAGAGATCGAGACCATCCTGGTCAACATGGTGAAACCCCGTCTCTACTAAAAATACAAAAGTTAGCTGGGCATGGTGGCGCGTGCCTGTAATCCCAGCTACTCGGGAGGCTGAGGCAGGAGAATTGCCTGAACCCAGGGGGCGGAGGTTGCGGTGAGCCGAGATCGTGCCATTGCACTCCAGCCTGGGTAACAAGAGCGAAACTCCATCTCAGAAAAAAAAAAAAAAAAAAAAAAAAAAAAAAAAAAAACACCCTCCCCATGTGGAAGTGACGCTCTAGACGAAGAAACGGCCCCTAGTGAAAGTGGGCAAATGACATGGAGAATGTCACTAGTGATATATGCTAGGGAAGCCTGGAAAGTGGGGACAGGTAGTGGAGAGGCTCTCAGCTGAGGTGGCAGTCAGGGAAGGCCTCATGGAGGAGGAGACATGAGCAGATTTGAATGAGGCAAGGTTACTGTTTGTTTGTCTACTCGTTCATCTCTTTTTCTTTCTTTTTTTTTTTGTATCTGGAGACAGAGTCTCACTCTGTTGCCCAGGCTGGAGTGCAGCAGCGGTGTGATCTTGGCTGACGGCTATCTCCTCCTCCCGGGTTCAAGCGATTCTCCTGCCTCAGCCTCCTGAGTAACTGGGACTATATGTGCCCTCCACCACACCAGCTAATTTTTGTGTTTTTAGTAGAGACGGGTTTCACCATGTTGGTCAGGTTTCAAACTCCTGGCCTCAGATGATCCACTTGCCTCGGCCTCCTCCCAAAGTGCTGGGATTACAGGCGTGAGCTGCCGCGCCTGGCCCTGCCCACTCGTTCATTTCTTCTCTCCTCCAGGCAGTCAGCCAGCATCAGCAAGCCTATCCTTGGGCCTGTTCTGCGGCCTGGCCTTGGCAGGGTTGGGGAGGTAGAGATAGCAGCCCAGCCCCTGCCCCGGGTGGCTCCCGGGCTGCTGTCTCCTGGCAGTGGCCATGTGAACACAGCCTGCCCACCTGGTGAGAGTCAGCAGAAGCCAGGGTGACCAGTCCTCTTGGTTTACCCAGGCCTGAGGGGTTCCAGGACACTGGACTTCCAGTGCTCAAACTGGGCAGTCCCTGGCAGACCAGGATGAGTGGGTACCCCCACAGAGGCTGCCCTTAGTGCCAAGGGGCAGAAGAAACATCAGGGGAGCCCTCCACTTCTCTGAGGATGTGACATTTGCAAGGGACACGGCAGGGACGTGTGCCCTCCCTGGGTGAGCGGGGAGACAGAGGTTCCACAGCCCAAGTCCAGCAGCACATGATGGGGCGCACGTGGCTGTGAGGCTGTCTTCCAGGGCTCAGAGTGATGAGGCAGGAAGGGACGATGGGACCTCTCGTGTCTGCAGAGGGGCTGTGCTGACTGTTGGCAGCCAGCCTCCAAGTAGGTGGGCAGCTCCTCTGTGTTAGCGTTTTAGAAAGGCCAGCGCTCTGCTGTGCAAGGTTACCCACTGGGTCCGAAGGCAGAGGGGAGCAGCGCCGTGTCCTTGCTCTTCCTTTTGTTCATTCCAGCAGGCATTCAGCACCTTCCAAATCCCCAGCCCTGGCCAAGTGTTCAGATGTGTGCACTAGTTCAGCAAGACAGAGAGAGAAAAGGCAAATTGTGGCACATCTAAGTGAAGGGCGTTCATTGTACTATTGTCTGCTTTGGACGTTTTCAAAATAAGACATTGGAGGCCAGAAACCAATAGAACTAAATCCTGGGCCCCACGAAGCCCCTGGGGAAGAAAGAGGTAAGGCAGGTCCTTCCCCAGCAGCTCAGCATCCAGGCAGGTGTCTGGGCATCCACAATGTTCGGTGGCAAGGGTGCTCAGGGTGCGTGACCTCCCCAGCGGAAGGACCTGAGGCAGGCCTGGAGGCCGGGGAACTGTGCCAGATGGAGAGAGAAAGCAGAGGGCATTCAGAGGAACAGCAGGCGTCAACACATGTGGGATCACTGTTTATGAGATGTGAGGGCCACTGGTTGGTTTGGGTGGCTCCCTGGGGGTTTTTGCCGGGCTGGGAGGCGCGGCTTGGGAGGAGGCTGGAAAGACAAGTTGTGGCCTCATGGAGTTGTCTCCTAGAATCCATCTCTGAAAATGAAAACGTGAGACTGGCCCACCGTTATAAAATCAGAGAACACAGGAATGGTTCCTGTAGACAGGGTCTTGCTCTGTCACCTAGGCAAGCAATCCTCCCATCTCAGCCTCCCGAATCGCTGGATCTACAGGCACATGCCACCGTGCCCAACTAATTTTTGTATTTTTGTAGAGACAAGCTATCCCCATGTTGTCCAGGCTGGTCTTGAACTCCTGGGCTCAAGCAATCCACACATCTCAGCCTCCCAAAGTGCTGGGATTATAGGCATGAGCCATGGTGTCCAACCAAAGAATTAATAATAATTCTTATTATATATTATATATAAAAATTATTATATATAATAATTATTTTCTTTCTGAGATGGAGTCTCACTCTGTCACTCAGGCTGGAGTGCAGTAGCACGGTCTTGGCTCACTGTAACCTCCACCTCCCAGATTCAAGTAATTCTGCCTCAGCCTCCCGAGTATGTGGGATTACAGGTGTGTGCCACCATGCCCAGCTAATTTTTGTATTTTTAGTAGAGATGAGGTTTCATCATGTTGGTCAGGTTGGTCTCAAATTTCTGACCTCATGATCCGCCTGCCTTGGCCTTCCTAAGTGCTGGATTACAGGTGTCAGCCACAGTGTCTGGCCCTTTAAAATTTTTTTGAGACAGGATCTTACTCTGTTGCCTAGACTGGAGTGCCGTGGCGCAATCTTGTCTTACCGCAACCTCTGCCTCCGAGGTGATTCTCCTGCCTCAGCCTCCTGAGTAGTTGGGCTTACAGGCGCACACCACCACACCGAGCTCATTTTTGTATTTTTTGTATTTTTTTTTTTTTTTGAGACGGAGTTTCACTCTTGTTACGCAGGCTGGAGTGCAATGGCGCAATCTCGGCTCACCGCAACCTCCGCCTCCCGGGTTCAAGCAATTCTCCTGCCTCAGCCTCCTGAGTAGCTGGGATTACAGGCACGCGCCACCATGCCCAGCTAATTTTTTGTATCTTTAGTAGAGACGGGGTTTCACCATGTTGACCAGGATGGTCTCGATCTCTTGACCTTGTGATCCACCCGCCCCGGCCTCCCAAAGTGCTGGGAGCCACCGCGCCCGGCCCATTTTTGTATTTTTAATGGGGACAAAGTTTTGCCATGTGGGCTGACTCATCTTGAACTCCAGGCCTCAAGTTCCGTCTGCCTTGGCCTCCCAAAGTGTTGGGATTACAAGCTTGAGCCACCTGGTCCGGCTGAAATTATTTTTTTTTTCTTATTTTTTTTTTTTGAGACGGAGTTTCTCTCTTGTTACCCAGGCTGGAGTGCAATGGCGCGATCTCGGCTCACCGCAACCTCCGCCTCCTGGATTCAGGCGATTCTCCTGCCTCAGCCTCCCGAGTAGCTGGGATTACAGGAACGCGCCACCATGCCCAGCTAATTTTTTTGTATTTTTAGTAGAGACGGGGTTTCACTATGTTGACCAGGATGGTCTCGATCTCTTGACCTCATGATCCACCCGCCTCGGCCTCCCAAAGTGCTGGGATTACAGGCGTGAGCCACCGCGCCCAGCGAAATTATTTTTAAAAAGGAAATACAGCCCCAGGTTAGTCCATCACCAGAGGTAACCACTGTGAGGCATTTGACACGTTTCTTCTATATGCATATGTAGACCTCCTAATAAAACTAGTTTGCCTTTTGCTGTCTTTTACCTACAGTTACGTCAGATGCATTGTTGAGTGCCTTTAAGTAGTCTCTGAAACCCGACTTCTCAGCCTTTTAAATGACTCCAGCTGGTGGTGGTCCCTTGGCAAGTGCGGCCATTTCTCATGGCTGGGCACAGAGGCTGCTTCCATTCGTCTTCTGTAATAAATAACACCGCGGTAAACATCCTCTGTCCTGTATGACTCCATGTCCACGTTGTTGATTGTTTTGTTTTGTTTTTTTTCTGATAAATTTCTAGACATGAAATTCTTGGAAGTCCTGCTGGGCCCAGAGCTGGCTAGGTAGTCAGGGGAGGGTGTTGGGTTTCCAGAGCCACGTGTCCGCACCTGAGGACAGCCTGGACCCAGCTGCAAGGAACAGCGTGCACTTCCTCAGTGTCTCACGCTGTCTTCCACCACTTTGTCCCTGATGTCACAGTACCCTTTGCCTCCCTTTGCCTCCCTTCTCAATGCCTGTCTTACTCATTCTTTCATGTGTTTCCAGACTCCAGCATAACCTTCTCCAGGAAGCTTTTCCCAAGCCCCCAGGCCAGGAGCCTTCCCCCAACCCCTGAGCTCAAGCCCCTGCAGCCTGTGCCTTTCTGTCTCCACCAGAGCTGCGTCTCTCTGGGTCTCTGGGTAACAAATGCCATTTCTTTGTTGTTTTCTGTGTCCCCCAAGGACACAGCTCAGGCTGGATTCATCTCGGAATTCCCAGTACCAGGGGTAGAACTGGCTCATTTCAATTTCAGTCAATGTTTGTTGAGCAAAGGAGTGAAGAGTTGGACAAATGAATGAACAAATGAAATAGTCTGGAGTGGGGAAGCTGATGCTCAGGCACTGGGCTCCGGAGAAGCATCCAGTCCACATGGACGGGGTGGAGGGGTTCAGAGCAGGGCCCTCAAGTCAGGAGTGGGAACGCAAAGAGGCTGGAGGCGGTGGCAGGGGAGACAGGTAGTGCAATGTGGTGAGGGAAGGGGGCTGGCGGGGGACTGGCCCAAGGAGTCAGAGGCAGGAGGGACCGCTGGGTTACGGACAAGGACATCCTACAAGAGGGAAGTGTGTCATGGCCTCTGGAGTCCCTGTGCAGGTTCAAATTGTGACTCTGTGCCAAGGACAGCTTCTTTGTGCCTTAGTTTTTCCTGTAAAATGAGGATAATAATACTTTATTCATGTAAGCATCCATTCATTCATTCATCCATTTATTTTTTTCCTCTTGACAAACATTTGTTGTATGTCTGCTGTGGGCCCAGGACAGGAGGCTGAGAGGGAGCTGACCACTGTGGTCATACAGCCAAGCTGAGCAGCTGAGATCTGACCCGGGTTTGCTTGTCACAAGTTATATTTGTGCCCCTTTGTCTGCCTCTTGGGGCTGTCATGAGGGCGGAAGAAGGAGCAGACAAGACACACACGATCGTCGTCCTCCTAGAGTATCATCACATCAGGTGGACTTGAGTGGCCAACCCAGGCCTCCACGGACCAATCACAAGATCTTGGAGAATGTCCTTTCCCCTCTAAGCCTCAGTTTACCTTCAGGGTGACCAACCATCTTGGTTTGCCCAAGACAGGGTTTTCCTGGCACAGTCCCAGGCAAACTGGGACGGTGGGTCAGTGACATAGTTTGGCTCTGTTTCCCCACCAAACCTCACCTGGAATTGTAATAATCCCCACGTGTCAAGAGCGGGACCAGGTGGAGATAATTGAACGATGGGGCAGTTTCCCCATGCTGTTCTCGTTTCAGTGAGTGAGTTCTCACGAGATCTGATGGTTTTATAAGGGACTTCGCTCAGCGTTCACACTCTCTCCTGCCACCCTGTGGAGCAGTGTTTTCCACCGTGATTGTAAGTTTCCTGAGGACTTCCCCAGCCATGCGGAACTGTGAGTCAGTTAAACTTCTTCTCTATAAATTACCCAGTCTCGGGTGTTTCTTCATAGCAGCGTGAGAACGGACTCATCCCATCACCTGGTTTCCTCATCTCTAACACAGGGACCACCTGCCTCCCAGGGCTGTTGTGCAGAGTAGAAATAAGCCTACAAAAAAGGCAGGAAACCATGGAGCCGGAGTTCTAGATCTGGTTACATGAATGCTAAAGACTTTTGCATGCCATGGAATTCCAGGCATGAAAAAAGAACGAGGCGGTTCCGTGTACTGCTGTGGAAGAGGCTCTGAGATACATGTTTTTCTGTGTGTGCGAAAAAGGTCAGATACAGTGCACTTTGTGGGGAGTGCTCCAGTTAGTACCAAGGAGGGGCAGGAATACACACGCACGTGCTCCGGGGCACACGGGTTCCCCAGGGAGGGGACTGGTGGCTGGGGAGGAAAGACTTGCTTTTCACTATACATCCTTGTGCTTTGTTTGAATTATTTTAACCCTTTGTTTTCGATAGTGGCCGAAAAATCTCCCAAGCTTCCATGTGTCAAAAAGAACTCACTGAACAAGATTAAAAGGCCAAAGTTATGGAGTGGGAACTGTGCTAGCTCAGGGCCCAGCATCTAAGGAGTGCTCTGTGAAAGGCCTTCTCCCCTCTCCCACTCCTGACCTTGCTGACTGCTGGGAGTGCAGGGCACAGACAGGCTGTTGCCTCCCCCAGTGTGGTATTAGTGAGGCTCAAATGCAAACCCAGGCCGGGGATAACTGCTCTGGGCTCCACATGGCACCCTGCCTACTCCCTGGGGGTCCCAGAGGTCACTGGCTTCCTTTTCAGGCCACCCTCTGGCCAGCTCTGAGGTCCTGTCTCGAGGAGCAGAGGTGGCAGAGGTGGGCCCAGTGCACAGGGTAAATGTCCAGGCTCCACATACCTCCAGACTGTAGGGACCTGTGTGCTGCTGCTGCTGCTGCTGCTGCAGAAACCAGTTCTCTCTGGCTCTGGCCTTGGAGAGAGGGAGCCACAGTTGATTTAGGAAGAGGCTCCAGACGCAGCCTGAGACTCCCAAGCAGGCCTGACCCCCACAGACCTTGCCTCTCGTGAGCACCCAGACTCAGCCCTGCCTCCAGCTCCCAGCCACATGGCCAGCCGCTTTTCTTTAACTTTTAGCATCACACAAATAGGAAAATATTTTCCCTGTAAAATCTCAAACATTAATAAAATGTAGTGAATAAGAGGCCGAGTAATTCCCCCGTACCTCCTGAGCCGCATTCTGTTGAAACCGTTGTTGTCAGTTGCTCAGTGTATATCCCTATACCTGTGCCGATACCTGTGCCTGTACCGACGCCGGCCATCCATGTCTGTATCTGTTTAGCTGTGCATATTGCGTTTAGGTGTGCTTCTCTCACGAGTCGTAACATTCTGTATGTTTTATTCTGCAAGATGCTTTATTTTTCTTTGCTTTTTTTTTTTTTTTTTTTGAGACAGAGACTCATTCTATCACCCAGGTTGGAGTACAGTGGCTTTTTTATCTCGGCTCACTGCAACCTCCGCCTCCCAGGTTCAAGAGTTTCTCATTCCTCAGCCTCCTGAGTAGCTTGGATTACAGGTACATAATGCCACACCCTGCTAATTTTGATATTTTAGTAGAGGCAAGGCTTCCTCCCCATGTTGGCCAGGCTGCTTAAGTGATCCTGACCTCAAGTGATCCACCCGCCTCAGCCTCCCAAAGTGCTGGGATTACAGGTGTGAGCCACTGCACCGGCCTGTTTTTCTTTTTCTTTCTTTCTTTCTTTTTCTTTCTTTCTTTTTTTTTTTTTTTTTTTTTTACCCCCAGACAGGGTCTCACTCTGTTGCCCAGGCTGGAGTGCTGTGGTGCGATCTCGGCTCACTGCACCCTTGACTTCCCTGGCCCAAGCGATCTTCCCACCTCAGCCTCCAGGTAGCTGGGACTAGTGTGTATGTATGTATGTGTATATATGTATATATATATATATATATATATATTTTTTTTTTTTTTTTTTGTAGGGACAGGGGTCTCACCATGTTGCCCAGGCTGGTCTCAAACTCTTGGGCTCAAGTGATCCGCCCACTTTGGCCTCCCAAAGAGCTGGGATTACAGGCATGAGCCACCACGCCCGGCCCGATACCTTATTTTTTACTGAACAACAGGTCGCAGACATTTCTGAGTCAGTGCACACAGACCTGCCTCCTCCTCTGTGTGGTACTCTGTATGTGAGCTGGTCCGCTCTTTATTTGCCCCTGGCCTATTAATGGACATGTCCATCATCTCATTCCCACACGCGGCCCTGAGCGGCTGTCGCTGTGCACTCCGGCAGTCTCTCCAGGGGAGGTACCTAGCTGAATCCCTGGCACTACTAAAGAAGACAGGTACCAGATTTGTGATCGGTATTAGAATAGAAAAATTGCTGTCTGGTAAGTCCAAGCTAGGCTCTCCTTACTCTTGGAGCTCCAATCACTCTGTTGGGTTGGCTTTTTTTTCTTTCTTTTTGAGACGGAGTCTCACTCTGCTGCCAGGCTGGAGTGCAGTGGCGCAATCTTGGCTGACTGCAACCTCCGACTCCCTGGTTCAAAAGATTCTCCTGCTCAGCCTCCTGAGTAGCTGGGATTACAAGCACATGCCACCATGCCTGGCTAATTTTTGTATTTTTAGTAGAGACGGGGGTTTCACCGTGTTGGCCAGGATGGTCTCGATCTCCTGACCTCATGATCCACCCACCTGGGCCTCCCACAGTGCTGGGATTACAGGCGTGAGCCACCGCACCCGGCCTGGGTTGGCTTTTAAAGCTGGGCCAAGGATAGCTTTTCAACCATCTTGGCTTACGCTGCTGGTGAGTGGGAGATGGGGTCCCCAGCCTGGGGCAATTTCAGGGAGAAGGGGAGGAACTCTCCTAGTCTCCAAATTTCTCTTCCATCTAAATGCCTCCCAACCTGAAAATGGAGATAATAGTAGAGCCTCCCTCACAGTGTCATTCTGGAGACAAATGAAAAACAGCCAGGACAGAGACCTGGTGCAGAGGGGAGAGAACAGTAAAAGTCGGGGTGCGACGTCCGGAAGCCTCGCCACGTGCCAGGTACTCTTTGGAGGCCCCCCCGCAGCATCTTCTCCTTACGGCGCGTGGCACACACCATCGCCGTCACGTGCACTAATTCGAGTCCTACCAGTGGCTGGCGCTGGCTCTCACACGCCCCTCTGTATCGCTCCTGATCCATGGCACTCTAACCCAGTGGCCTACGAGTACCCGTGGCTGACGTTAGCTGCCGGGCTGGCCCAGAGCTCACTCTCCCAAATTTCCATCCAGAATCTTTTCCCAATATTCCCCCTGAAAACACCAGGCATTGTGTGGACAGCTGGATCCAACAGAGCACTGGGCTCAGTGGGACTGACTGACCCAGTCTCAGCCACTCCAGGATCTAGGAAACAGTGGGTTCTTTGGGCCTGGGCCAGGCTGGAGCCTCAGTTTCCCCACTTGTAAGATAGAGGTGGTTGCAGTCAGACTGGATAATTCCAAAGCGCATTTTTGTTTGTCTCAGGCCCCCTGCCCCACCCTCTCCAGCTTATATTCTCAGAAAACATGCTTTGAAAGGGAGTGGACCAGCCTCAGCTCAGGCCACTGTCTCAGGAGGGCAGGGGACCCCAGGACCAGGGAATCAGAAGTGCAAGTTCTACTCCTGACGCCTTCTGGCTGCAGCCCCACATGACGTGTGCAAAGGCCCCGGTAACTTCGTGGGTGCGCCGGGCGCGGTGGCTCACGCTTGTAATCCCAGCACTTTGGGAGGCTGAGGTGGGTGGATCACAAGGTCAAGAGATCGAGACCATCCTGGTCAACATGGTGAAACCCCATCTCTACTAAAAATACAAAAAATTAGCTGGGCATGGTGGCGCGTGCCTGTAATCCCAGCTACTCAGGAGGCTGAGGCAGGAGAATTGCCTGAACCCAGGAGGCGGAGGTTGCGGTGAGCCAAGATCGCACCATTGCACTCCAGCCTGGGTAACAAGAGCGAAACTCCATCTCAAAACAAAAGGAAAGAAAGAAAGAAAAAAAAAAACTTAGTGGGTGCTTAGTCATGGTCCCCCCACCTTTCCCTGCCAGGGCAGATCCCCTCACTTCTCTGAGCCTCAGTTTCCTCGCCTCTGGAATGGCCGTGCCTCCCTGCCTGGCCCAGTGCCAGGGCTGTTTGAAGTTAGCAGAAGATGCTCGATGGAAAGAGCTTTGCAGGTAGAAAACCTGGCCTGTTGGGGAAATTTATTGCTGGGAAAGTGGGAGGTCCAAAGGCTATCGCGGTCCAGACGGTCCCCACCCAGAAGGCTGTGCCGGGGACCAGGCTGCTCTCCTCCACTGGAGCTGGTTGAGCAGAAGGCCTTCTCCCCGAGGCCCTCACGTCTGGTGGGGAGCAGGGGCCGGGCACTCTTTCAACAGGCATTTCCCCTTTTATTTTAGAGGGCCTGTTCCCCAAGCAGGGCCCTGGCCGCAGCTCGAGCACCAAGACCTGGGAGGGGCACGGGCAGCCTGAGGCTCCCCCTTCCTCTCCCCTCCCGTGTCCTGTGGATTCTCCTGCATTTTCCTCTGTCACCCTTGCCTCGCCTGTGGCCCCTCACTGCCCCTGACACCTTGTCCCCCTCCCTCGTCCTCCCTCGACTTCCACTCTGGCCACCAGGATTCTTTGCAGTTTTTGTTTTGTTTTGTTTCTTTTTTCTTTTTCTTTTTTTTTTTCTTTGAGATGGAGTTTCACTCTTGTGGCCCAGGCTGGAGTGTAGTGGTGCAGTCCCAGCTCACTGTAACCTCCACCTCCGGGGTTCAAATGATTCTCCTGCCTCAGCCTCCCGAAGAGCTGGGATTACAGATGCACGCCACTAATTTTTGTAGTTTAGTAGAGACGGGGTTTCGCCATGTTGGCCAGGCTGATCTCGAACTCCTGACCTCAAGCAATCCACCCACCTCGGCCTCCCAAAGCGCTGGGATGACAGGTGTCAGCTGCCGCGCCCGACCTCAGGATTCTTTGGAAAATAAGATCTGAGCAGCCTCTCCTGCCCAGTGCCAGCCGTGCAGGCCCCGGAGGGCAGTGGGGCCAAAAGGAGAGGAGACAGTGTCCTTGGGCTCTGCACCCTGCTGACCCCTGGCCCTGCTCCCGAGCCCGTGTCCTGCTGGGGCGCACCCCACATTCCTACCACACAAATCAGTTCCGGGGCGGACCACGCCTCCTCCCTCACCCCTCCCCGGCCCAGACACCTTCCTTGTCCTCTGCCCTGACGCAGCCTGTCTCCAAGCTGGGTGAGGGGAGCCCTGGTCTGTGTTCTCTCGATGGAGTCAGCTCCTCGAGTCGTATCTGTGTGTCTCCTTAGGGGGTCCGTGAGTCCCACAGGCAGAGGCACACCCGCGTCACAGTAGGGGGGGTGGCTCTGAGCCCGACCCCAAATGGCTCCTGAAATGCTCTCTGGAAGCCTGAATGAATGCCCTCCGCCGGCCACCCGGGGCAGTTGGGAGTGTGAGACCTCCCGCTCAGCCCAGCGGAGCTATATTTAGACACCAGGGCCAGGACGAGCTTCTGAGGCTGAGGAGATGGCGGGGCCCACGGTGGGGCCCCAGGGGAACTGCCTCATCGAGGGGACCGTCCCTGGGTGAGAGGCCAGAGCCCGTTCCGGTTGCTTTGGCTTCCACTGCCCGCAAAACAGCAGAGGAAGGTTTCTGTTTGAACAAAGGAGTCTCTCTGGCTGGTTTGCTGTGTGTGTTATTGCTGGAAAAAATAAGTTCTGGGCCGGTGGGTCAGCTCCAAGGGTGGCCCAAGGGTGGGGGGCCAGGGCAAAAGCGGGGCCAGCCCCTGGGCCGGCTTCTGTCTGCTGCAGCAGCCTGCATGGCTGTCCTCCCCTCCATACCTCGGGTGGGCGCCATGCCAGGCCAGGGTGCGGCTGCCCGGCGGGTGAGGAGGGGCTGCCCTGGCCCCGCTGCTCACTGCCCGGCTCTTGGGGCGGGCTGGAGGCAGGATGGATGTTCGCAATAATTACCCAGCTGCAGCTTCCCCAGAGCTGCCGCCATAGCAACGGCGCCGGGCGCCCCAGCCGGCCAAGTGGCAGGAGGGGGATGTGGGCGCTGTGGGCAGGTTGGGGAGTGGGGTGGCACGAGCCCCAGGCACAGCCCCACTGGCTCCCTTTGTCAGCTCCCTCACCAGCCTGCCCCCTCCCCAGAGGCCGGGGGATGGGGGCTTTGTCTGGGCATAGGGAGGTTGGCACAGCCCAGGGGAGGCTTCGGCAGACAACCCATTCCCACTGCCAGGGCCCATGTGGCAAGGGGGAGCAGGTGTCAGGAAGGCTGGGAGCGCCCAGGGTCCCCATGGCTCAGGGTTCAGTGGAGGGCGTGCTGTGCCCCACCTGGCTGCCCGCCACACACCCCAGGACCCCTGGGTCTCATTGCCCACAGTGCTGGCTTCTTTCTCTAGAAGGGAGGGTGTGGGCACTGGGCACTCCCTGGGAAGGACTCCACTCACCCTGCCTTGCAGGGGTCCTCTTGGAGCAGGCCTTTGGCAGGACTGGCTTTGGGTGGGGCTTTACCTGTGAGGGTGCCCTGGGGACCCCTATAATCCTGCCTTCATGGCACCCATCCCCCCCACTCTGTACTAGGAAGCCCTGACAGCCCCTCCCTCCCATGAACATTCCATCTGATGAAGAGACTATGGTTAGCTCCATTTTTCAGATGGGGAGGCTGAGGCCAGAAAGGTGTATGACTTGTCTGGGATCACAGAGCTAAAGTGTGTGGAGCCCCAGCTCCATCCAGTGTTGCCACCACAGTCGCCCGGCAGCACAGCCTGGTGGTGACCCGGGAGTGCAGGGCCTGTGACCTAGGGGCCTGACCAACCCCGGCCAGCTTCAGTTTTCTCCTCCGTAAAATAGGGATGGAATTGGACCTCTCTGTATGCGGGGTTGTTGCGGGGATTCAAGGAAATTGCATGGAACGCGAAGCGCCTGGCACGTGGGCAGTGTTAGCTGCTGTTGCTGTTGGGATTATTATTTTTTATTGTTGTTACAACATGCGGGGGTGAACCTCAATGCTCACCAAGGCCCCTTTTGGCTCTGGTCTCCTGGGGCGCTCCGGGTGGGCGCCAGTCACCACAGGCGTGCTGGGAAGTGGGGAGCTGGCAGTCTGCTGAGAAGGTGGGTGTTAATCCCCTGATCCCGCAAGTGCGTCTGGGTGTGGGCGGGGTGAGAGTGAAGGAGGAGACACAGGGCCGAGGCAGAACCCGAGCCGGGGGTGGGGGGATGAGACACTGTTTCTACAGAGTGACGGGGGCCTCTCCTGGGGGTCAGCCTAGAAAGGTCAGGAGAAGGGCGTTCTAGAGGGTGGCCTTGCTTGAGGAACCGAAGGGAGGCCAGAGTCCTGGAGCACAGAGGGACAGAGAGGGACAGGGAGACGGAGGTTGGAGAGATCCGTTCGGGAGGGCTGGATTCCTGGGCCTTGGCGGGTCACCAGGGAGGAGAGGGTTGTCTTTTTGAGATGGAGTCTTGCTCTGTCACTTAGGCTACAGTGCAGTGGCACAACCTCGGCTCATTGCCACCTCAACTTTCTGGGCTCAACTGATCCTCCCGCCTCAGCCTCTCAGGTAGCAGGTGTGCGCCACCACACCTGGCTCATTTTTTTTGTATTTTTTGTAGAGATGGGGTTTCACTGTGTTGCTCAGGCTGGTCTCGAATCCCTGAGCTCAGGCTGTCCTCCTCCTGCGGCCTCCCAAAGTGCTCGGCTGCACCTGGCCGAGAGTTTTTGGAGTGAGTCTAGAAGCTGGGGAAAGCTAGCAACGGCCTTTAAATAGAGGAGGTCTGTATGTGTATGTTGAATGAATCGGTGAATGAACAAATGATTGAATGAATGAAAGCTTTATTTTGCCTTGGCCAACCACAGAGCCTCTCTCCCTCCACCTTACCCTCCTTCCTGTCTCACACCCCCTCCCTCATCACCCCAGCCCTCCCTGGCTGGCTCAGCTTCATCATTTATAGCCACTGCCCCAGGGACCCACAGTTACATGGTGGAGGATGCACAGGTAAAGGGAAGAATTCTCGTGCAGCGATCTGGCCAGTGTTCTGAGGAAGGACAGCGGACACTGGGCCAGTCAGGGCATTGCCTGAGAGGGGTGTTGAAGGATTAATAGGAGTTCACCAGGCTGCCGAGGTGAGGACGCAGCATCTGCATAGGCTCAGCACAGTATGCTGCAGGAGATTTGTAGTCGTTTCATGGCGTAGTGACAAATAAAGATAGCTACATATATTGAGCACCGACTGTATATGCAGCCTAGTGCTTCACACATGCGCTTATTGGAATCGCACAATTGAAACCCTGCTCCCTTTGTGGCAGAGACCCATTTCACTTTGACGGATGATCTTGCCCAAGATCACACAGCAACCACAAAGTCCATGCTCTTACTAACCCAGGGAGTGGTAAGGGCTGGGTGGGAGAGACAGGCCAGGTTGGACTAGGAAGGATCCTGAAGGCCAGACGAGGTGTCAAGACCTAATCCTGGGGCCACCAGAGGCCCATGGTAGTGTTTGGAGTGAGGGCAAGAGGTCTGGCCTGTGTCTGACATAAAGACTCTGTGTCCTCTGTGGAGGGTGGACAGGGTAGCTGAGACCACCCTGGAGGCTACTGCAATCATCCAGGCGAGGACTGACCCCAGGGGACATGCCTGGGAAAGGGGAGGAAGGGAGGAAGGGGGGACAGACAAGTGTAAGGCCAGGGGGGCGGGCTGAGGCCAGGGCGAAGTGTAGACGGAGAGCAGAGTTCAGGTCCCATGAGTCTCACAGGAGATGCTCTTTTCTGCCTTCCAGCCGGTTATTCTTTCCCGGATACGTAAAAGACTTCACATTTTCTGGCCAAGTACAGTGGGGGGTGCCTGTAATCCCCGCTACCTGGGAGGCTGAGGCAGGAGAATCGTTTGAACCCGGGAGGCAGAGATTGTAGTGAGCCAAGATCACGTAACTGCCCTCCAGCCTGGGGGTAAGAGTGAGGCTTGGTCTTAAAAAAAAAAGGCTTCACATTTTCTCCCGAGTAAAACTGTGGGCATTTTTTAAAAAGGTAGGTGGGGTCGGGTACAGTGGCTCACACCTGTAATCCCAGCTCTTTAGTGGGGCCAGGGCGGGCGGATCACCATGTCAGGAGTTCAAGACCAGCCTGGCCAACATAGTGAAACCCTGTCTCTACTAAAAATATAAAAATTAGCCTGGCACGGTGGTGCACACCTGTAATCCCAGCTACTTGGGAGGCCGAGGCAGGAGAATCACTTGAACCTGGGAGACGGAGGTTGCGTTGAGCCGAGGTTGTGCCACTGCACTCCAGCCTGGGCAGCAAGAGCAAGACTCCATCTTAAAAAGAAAAAGAAAAAAACAAAAAAGGTAGGTGGGAGAATGCAATTCTGCAATTCTTTTTTTTTTTTTTTTTTCTTTTTAAAGATGGGGTTTCTCCGTGACGGCCAGGCTGGTCTTGAACTCCTGACCTCAGGTGATCCACCCACCTCGGCCTCCCAAAGTGCTAGGATTACAGGCGTGAGCCACCATGCCTGGCAATTCTGCAATTCTTTTTTTTTTTTTTTTTTTTTTTTTGAGACGGAGTTTCGCTCTTGTTACCCAGGCTGGAGTGCAATGGCGCGATCTCGGCTCACCGCAACCTCCGCCTCCTGGGCTCAGGCAATTCTCCTGCCTCAGCCTCCTAAGTAGCTGGGATTACAGGCACGTGCCACCATGCCCAGCTAATTTTTTTTTGTATTTTTAGTAGAGACGAGGTTTCACCATGTTGACCAGGTTGGTCTCGATCTCTCGACCTCGTGATCCACCCGCCTCGGCCTCCCAAAGTGCTGGGATTACAGGCTTGAGCCACCGCGCCCGGCCTCTAATTCTGCAATTCTTAACGCACAGTGACAACAATGGTGCTGGCTGCTGGTGGCTCTTGGGCTTAGTGGTGCCACTGGGGGTTTTCTCCAGAGTCTCCAAAGTCCCCAACAGACCGAGGGCAGGAGGCCTTGCTCGTGGTGGCAGCAGCCCTCAAGTATGCATATGGGAGCTGGCATTTGTGAGGGGTCCGGCAGGGGTCAGGCTGCCCTGAGTCCGTTCCAGAAGTCGCTAGGGCTGCAGAAATTGGAGAAGCTTCTGGAAGCCTGGCAGCAGCACACTTGACCTCTTACTCTCTGGGCTTCCCGAGGCTGAGCTGGTGAACCGCGGCTTCCTGGCCTGCCGCTGCTCTGGGAATATTGTCGCCGGCAGGCCAGACAGGTGGCAGCTTGAGCTGCAGGTGCTGTGTCACCTGAGCCGGGGTCACGGCCGCTGCACAGGGAGGAGGGAGCCAGGCTCACAGCACAGCCTGCCTGCCAGCCTTCGTCCCACAGCCACAGGGGAACCACAGCCCAGAGCCTTCCTGGCCCAGAATCTGGGAGGAGGATGCTGTTTTCTCCAACCCCACCCACACCCAAGCCCTTTCGCGGAGGTCAGGTGCCAGTGGGAACTGGGATCGGGGAGGAAGTCTGGAATCCAGTAGTCCTGGATTTAACTTTTGGCTTTGCTACTTCACCCTCAAGTGGCCTTGGACAGTCACAATTTTCAGCCTCAGTTTCCCCACCTGTCAATGGGGGCTGGTAGAAGATGAAATGAGACCGTGAGTGTCGGCCAGCCCAGAGTAACAGGAAGCTCAAGCTCCTTTCTCCTCTGCTTTCCCTAGGAGAGGATTGGGGCCAAACCAAAACCAAACAGAATTGCTGGAAGCCTGACAGGTCTGACGATGGTGCGGAAGACCCTGCTCGAGCTGGATGTGCTATCAGCTTGGCGTCCAGATGGGCACCCCAGAGCAGGGCATGCCTGGCCAGCACAGTGCACAGATGGTGAGAGCACAGGAGGCCACAGCGAGGCCTCGGGAGCCAGAGCCAGCACTGCAGCGATGGGCAGTGGAGGTGGCCACGGCCCTCGGCCTTCAGGCTGTTGCTTCCTCCTGGTGGGCCTCAGCTGCCCGGGTCGGGCTTTGCCTCTGGCAGTTGCACTGCGGGACGCTGAGCATTGCCAGCCTTTAGGAGAGCCATCCTCCATCCCTGACCCTGTCCCCCCGTGACAAGGCAGACAGCGGAGGTCCCAGGAGCAGACAGGGCACAAACCCCAGCCTGTCTGCACTGTCAGGTCCTCTCCAGAACACCCGAGGTGGGGCAGGGTGGGGCAGTCCCTCTGGCCTTGGCACTCTGGGCTTTTCTCCTCCCAGAATCTGTTGCAAGGTAGCCTGTGCAGCTTAGGCCGCCACCGTTCCCACCCCGCAGGCGGTACAGGGCGCAGACTCATTCACTGTAAACCTCCTTCGGAGCACGTTAAGCCTCTGCTCAGAGCCCTCCATAGGCTTCTGGCGTCCGTCCGTGTAGGAATCCAGCACCCACGAGGCATGGCCCGGCCTGGCTGCCTGTCCCCCGGCTCTCTCTGCTGCTCCTCTTTGCTGTCGCTCAGAAGTTTCAAGCACAAGCCCACCTCATGCCTTTGTAACTTGCTGTTCCCGCTGCCCACGATGCCCTTCCCCCAACGTCCCCAGGGCAAACTTCACCCTGCTTTGTTTTCTTTTTTATTGAGACAGGACCTCATGCTGTGGCCCAGGCTGAAGTGCAGTGGCACAACCCTGGCTTGCTGCAGCCTCGACCTTCCTGAACTCAAGCGATCCTCCCACCTCAGCCTCCAGAGTAGCTGGGGTCACAGCATATACCACCATGCCTGGATTTTTGGTAGAGACAGAGTCTCTCTATGTTGCCCAGGTTGGTCTTGAACTCCTGGCCTCAACAGATCCTCCCCGCTCAACCTCTCAAAGTGCTGGGATTACAGGCACCCGACACACACTTCTTCAGGTCTCTGCTCTCACCTCCCTTCCTCCTCCCAGCCCTCCCTGACCATCTGAAGGCACCTCCCCTCTCACGTGGAGTTCAAGTCTCCTGTCTTCTTCTTAGTGCGCATATTATACTTACCTCGATTGCCTCTCACACCCCTGCCCCCTGAGAATGTGAGCTCCAAAAAGGTGGGAGCTATCTCTTGTTCAAGGCTGAATCCCAGGGCCTAGCACCATGCCTGCCACAGAGGAGTCACTTGATACCTTTGTTGAATGAGTGAACAAACGAACAAATTCATCACTCAGCAAACATCTGTGAGCACCTATTGTAGTCAAGATATTGCTGTCGGCATAGGCCCAGGGAACCAAATTCCTTATGAAGGGACCTCAAGGGGACACAGGGCAGAGGACAGAAGGAAGGCAGTGAGGAGCCTGACAGGCCTGGGTTCTCATCCCAGCCCATCCGCCATTTATCAGCTGAGTGGTCTGAGGCTTGACGTTTGGCCTGTGTGAGCCTCACAGTCCTCATCTATAAAGTAGAACTGAAAATACCTCGCCACCACCCCACTCCAGCCCCTTCCCCACCCACAGCCTCCTCCCCACCCAGCCTCCTTCCCACCATCTCACCCACAGCCTCCTCCCCACCCAGCCTCCTTCCCATCATCCCACCTCAGCCTCCTCCCCACCCCCACCCCCACCCCAGCTTCCTCCCCACCCCAGCCTCCTCCCCTCCTCAGCCTCTTCCCCACCCCAGCCTTCTCCCCACCTTCCCACCACAGCCTCCTCCCTGCCCCAGCCTCCTCCTCACCCCAGCCTCCTCCCCACACCAGCCTTCTCCCCACCCCCACCCCAGCGTCTTCCCTATCCCAGCCTCCTCCTCATCATCCCACCCAGCCTCCCCACCATCCCAGCCTCCTCCCCACTATCCCACCCCAGCCTTCTCCCCGTACCAGCCTCCTTCTCCCCACCCCAGCCTCCTCCCCACCATCCCACCCCTAGCCTCTACCCCACCAACTCACCCCAGCCTCCCTGGTGAATCTATAACCCATTATCCACATGGCAGCCAGAGCGGCCTTTCTTTTTCATTTTCTCTCTTCTTTTTTTCTTTACTTCCAAAAAGTATATATTTATTTATTTTTTACTAGGTAACACATTTGCATGGCTCAAAATTCAAAAGGTGCAAGAAAAAATGCAGAAACGATCCCTCCCACCCAGTCCAGCCAGCCAGGACGACTCCTCACAGGCAGGGAGCTGCTCCTGTTTTCATTTATCATGCCAGAGATAATTTTATGCATATACAATGCATACCTCTATCTCCTTTTTCTATTTTTTTTTTAAGCCGACAGAAGCATACTGTGCATGTGGTTCTGTCCTGTTCATTTTTCATTTGACAATTTAATCTGGAGACTTTTCAGAGGGTCTTTTATTTTTTTATTTTTTTTTGTAGAGACAGGGTCTTGCTCTGTCGTCCAGGCTGGAGTGCAGTGGTGTGATCATAGTTCACTGCAGCCTCCACCTCCTGGGCTCACGTGGTCTTTCCCACTCAGCCTCTTGAATAGCTGGGACTACAGGTGTGCACTGTGACACATAGCTAATTTTTTTTTTTTTTTTTTTTGTCAGTCTCCCTCTGTTGCCAGGCTGGAGTGCAAAGGTGTGATCTTGGTTCACTGCAACCTCTGCCTCCCAGGTTCATGCAATTCTCCTGCCTCAGCCTCCCGAGTAGCTGGGATTACAGGTGCCCACCACCATGCCTGGCTAATTTTTGTATTTTTAGTAGAGACGGGGTTTCACCATGTTGGCCAGGCTGGTTTTGAACTCCTGACCTCAGGTGATCCACTCGCCTTGGCCTCCCACAGTGCTGGGATTACATGGGTGAGCCACTGCAGCCAGCCTTAATTAAAAAATATATATAGAGAGAGGGTCTTGCTATGATGTCCACATTGGTCTAAAACTCTTACCCTCAAGTGATCCTCCCATCTCAGCCTCTCAAAGTTCTAGGATTACAGGCACAAGCCACTGTGGCTGGCCTTCAGGGGATCTTTTTAAAATAGATAACCAATCTAATAAATAGATAAACCAATACAATAAATAATCAAGCCAATAAATAGATAAACCAATACAATAGATAACCAGTCTGTCCCCTGCAAACCAGCCCCGTGGCGGATCTTCATCATTCTCAATAAAATTCAAACATCTACAGCAGACGTCCCCAAACTTTTTACACAGGGGGCCAGTTCACTGTCCCTCAGACCCTTGGAGGGCCGCCACATACTGTGCTCCTCTCACTGACCACCCGTGAAAGAGGTGCCCCTTCCTGAAGTGCGGCCGGGGGGCTGGATAAATGGCCTCAGGGGGCCGAATGCGGCCCGTGGGCCATAGTTTGGGGACGCCTGATCTACAGGGTCTCGCAGGAGCTGGTTGCCACTATCATCGCTGATCCCAGCTCCCACCTCTCCCGCTAGCTCACTGTGCCCCAGCCATGCCGGCCTCGCTCTGTTCCTCTGATACTGCAGAGGAAGCCCTTCCCAGGGCCCTGCGCTTGCACCTCCCCCTGCCCTCTTCCTTGGAAAGCCTCTCAGCTCCCTCTCCGCCTTCTCGGGTCTGTCATCATTTGCCATCCGCCCATGGAGGCTCTCCTTGATTATCCTAACTGAAATCTGCTCCCCGCCCCCAGTAACGCTCCTTTGTTTTCTTGATATACTGATCACCATTGTGAGGAGGTGTATTTGGTCACTGACTCTTCCACCAGACTGAGCTCCGTGAAGTGAGCACTGGGTCTGGTTGGATCACCGTCCATCCTAACACCTGGATTTTGACAAGGACTCCAGCCAGGTGCGGTGGCTCACGCCTGTATTCCCAGCACTTTGGGAGGCCGAGGCGGGCGGATCACCTGAGGTCAGGAGTTCAAGACCAGCCTGGACAACATGGAGAAACCCGTCTCTACTAAAAAATACAAAAATTAGCTGGGCGTGGTGGCGCATGCCTGTAATCGCAGCTACTTGGGAGGCTGAGGCAGGAGAATTGCTTGAACCTGGGAGGTGGAGGTTGCAGTGAGCTGAGATTGCACCACTGCACTCCAGCCGGGGCGACAGAGAGAGACTTTGTCTCAAAAAACAAACCACCCCCTAAGTACTCCGTAAATATTTGTTCTCTGAGCTAATACATGGGCCCCCATTTTATAGATGAGAAAACTGGAAGTGCAGAGAAGGGACTCCCTTGCCCAGAGTCAGGGCGGAGTCACTGAAAGTCAACCAGCCCAGCCTGGGTTCCCATTGGGGCTCCAGCCTCCATTTCCTAGGTGTGTGGTCTGGGGCTGGCCTTTTGCCCACTCTGAGCCCACCAGTCCTCACCACCCATCGTGGGGACTGTGAGGAAAATGAGGTGGGTGTCCCTGGTGCTTTCCTGGGGGACCACCGGCAGCCCCACTGGGCTGGCCCATTAATGACCATCGAACGCAATGAGAAGGTTCCCGGCCATTAACAGTATTTTAAAGCAACAATCCCAAGGAAATATTTTTTAACTCCTAAGGCATGCTGGGGAACAGCTCTGAATTATTAACTATCCGGCAGCCCTGCTATATTTCTTGACAGAGTTTATTCTGACATGCACTATTTTCCTCCTGATAATTTATGAAAAGCTCATTCTCTTCAGGAAATCGCACCCCATTCTCCTGAGCATCCCACCCCAACTGGAATGTTTACTGGGTAAATTCTACAAACTTTTATCTACTTTTTTTTTTTTTTTTTTTTAAGGGACAAGGTCTCGCTCCATTGCCGAGGCTGGAGTGCAGTGGCATAATCACAGTTCACTGCAGGTACAACCTCCTGGGTTCAAGCGATCCTCCTGCCTCAGCTTCCCAGGTAGCTGGGACTACAAGAATGTGCCACCACACCTGGCTGGTTTATTTAATTATATTTTTTTTTAGAGATGAAGTCTCGCTATGTTGCTCAGGCTTGTCTTGAACTCCTGGGCTTAAGTGATCCTCCTGCCTCAGCCTCCCAATGTGCTGGGATTACAGGCTTAAGCTACTGTGCCCGGCCCAACTTTTACCTTTAAAGAGTGTCTGCTGTCCTGCCTGATATCAGAGGACATTTCCCAGTGCCATGTTTTCCAAAACGCGCAGCCTGGGGCTTTTAAGAAATTCGATAGAACCTTGTCAATTGGGATGAATTAATCACTGGAAGAGTTTCACCTGCATCCCCAGCAATAACCCCACACTCTCATGGCTGGTGGGGAGATCTCATGTCTGCTTCCTATCTAGGTGGTCCTGGATTTTAGCCCCAGTGGAATGCTCATTTCCTGGGGCCCAGGTGCTCTGGCCTCTGCATTGCCTACCCTGTCCCAGGCTGAGGCCTGTCGGGGACACAGAGTCAAATGAACTGAGATTTAGAGGCAGAGGCCCTAGGTTTCAGTCTTGTCAGTATCACAGGTTAAGCCGATCATCCTTGTGTTAAGTCATCAAACCTCTCTGATTCCATTGTTTTGAGTTGGAGTCTCGCTGTGTCACCCAGGCTGGAAGGCAATGGCATCATCTTGGCTCGCTGCAACCTCTGCCTCCCTGTTCAAGCAATTCTCCCTCAGCCTCCCAAGTAGCTGGGATTACAGGCATTCGCTACTATGCTGGGCTAATTTTGTAATTTTAGTAGAGATGGGGTTTCTCCACGTTGGTCAGGCTGGTCTCGAACTCCTGACCTCAGGCTATCCGCCCGCTTTGGCCTCCCACAGTGCTGTAATTACAGGTGTGAGCCACCGCCCCAGCCTCTGCTTTTTTTCTTACTCAGTTTTTTCTTCTATCAAACAGGGAGTGACGATCAGAATTCAAAGAGATGGGATCCAAATTCAGGAGATTCAGGCATCCTCTCTGCAAACAGAGACAGATACCTCATGCTGTCCCAGGGGAGATCCAAGCCGGGTCTTGCCCTCAGGGAGCTCATTCGAGGTTGAGGCTCAGACCAGCTGAACATACAAATAAACCAAAGAAATGGCAGAAGCTGTTAGGAGCTATGGAGAAAATAAAGCTGGGAGCCAGGGTGGGAAGTGTTGGGGATGCTATTTTCAGTAGGGGTCTAGGAGGTCTCCGTCCCTCCTCTCCCTGCAAGAGGGAAGATGTTGTCCCCCAGGAGATCTTTGGCAATATCTAAAGATTTTGGTGTCACCACTGGGGGTGGGTGCTACTGGCATCTAGTAGGTAGAGGCCAGGGATGCTGCTAAACGTCCTGCAATGCCCAGGGCAGCCTGTACAACAGAGTCATCAGCCCAAGTGTCACTAGTGCTGGGGCTGGGCAAGCCTGTGGCAGGGCCTGTGAGCCATCCCAAGGCCTTGGGCCTTCCCACTGAGTGATCCAGAAGCCATGGGAGGGCTCAAAGCAGAGGAAAGATACCATCTGTTTTAGAAGAACCCCTGAGACTGCTGGGCAGGCAGGGGCTGTATCGGGGAGCAGGGGTGGCAGATGTGCCCTCAGATGCCCATGTAGAATCCACTCTGCCACTCACTCAACTCAGCACTAGGTGCTGCATACACAGCCACAAACAGGACACCTTATGTTCTACTCAGGGGAGAAAGACAAAGCCTTGCTCTGTCTCAGGACTGCAAATGGCTCCTCCCATCGCCTCTGGCACGGGCTCTGCTGACCCCTTACTGGCCTCTCCAGTCCCTGCTCCTCCTCACTCCTTCCTGTGTCCTCTGGGCGTGCCAGGTGTGTGCTGGCCCTGGGTGGGGCAGGTCCATGCAATGCAGCGTCCTCTGCCCCAGCACTCACAAGTTCCCTCCCTCCTCGCCTCCTGATTCTTCTCTCTCTCACTCTCACTCTCTGTTTCTCTCTTACTCTCAGTCTCTCTCTCTCTGGGACAGGATATTGCTCTGTGGCCCAGGCTGGGGTGCAGCTGTATAATCATGGTTCACTGCAGCCTTGAACTCCTGGGCTCAAGTGATCTTCCTGCCTCAGCCTCCTGAGTATCTGGGACTACAGGTATGCATCACCACAACTGGTTTTTTCATATTTTGTAGAGATAGGGTTTCGCTATGTTGTCCAGCTGGTCTTGAACTCTTGTCCTTTGGCAATCCTCCTCCCTCAGCCTCCCAAAGTGCTGGGATTACAGTGTAAGCCATAGCCCATGGCCCCTGATTCTTCTCGGATGTCACCTCCTTTGGGAATGTCTCCTCCACCCACAGCCACCTTGTGGAAACAGCCTTTCCATCACCCTCTCTCTTCTGGCTCCTACTCTGGTTCTCGCCATCCATCCTTCACCCTCCCATTCATCCGGCTTTCCATCTATTCATTTGTTCATTCATTCACTTGTTCACTCAACAAATAGTCAATGAGGCCAGGCACAGTTGCTCTCACCTGTAATCCCAGCACTTTGGAAGAAACTCTTTCTTTTTTCTTTCTTTTCTTTCTTTCGACAGAGTCTTGCACTGTCGCCCAGGCTGTAGTGCAGTGGCGTGATCTCAGTTCACTGCAATCTCTGCCTCCTGGGTTCAAGAAGTTCTCCTGCCTCAGCCTCCTGAGTAGTTGGGACTACAGGCATGTGCCACCACACCCAGCTAAGTTTTTTTTTGTATTTTTAGTAGAGATGGGGTTTCATCATGTTGGCCAGGCTGGTTTGGAACCCCTGACCTCAGGTTATCGGCCCACCTTGGCCTCCCAAAGTGTTGGGATTACAGGTGTGAGCTACTGTGCTCAGCTGAGGGAGGATCTCTTGAGCCCAGGAATTCAAGACCAGTCTGAGCAACATAGTAAGACCCTATCTCTACAAAAAAAAAAAAAAAAAAAAAAAAAAAGTAAAAAATTAGCCAGGCAAGACGGCACATGCCAATAGTCCCAGCCTTTTAGTGGGGCTGAGGCAGGAGAATGTCTTGAGTCCAGAAGTTTGAGGCTACAGTGAGCTGTGATCACACTATTGCACTCCAGCCTGAGGGGCAGAAGGAGACCCTGTCTCTAAAATAATTAAAAATAAATAAACCGGCCGGGCGCAGTGGCTCAAGCCTGTAATCCCAGCACTTTGGGAGGCTGAGGCGGGTGGATCACGAGGTCGAGAGATCAAGACCATCCTGGTCAACATGGTGAAACCCCATCTCTACTAAAAAAAACACAAAAAGTAGCTGGGCATGGTGGCGCTTGCCTGTAATCCCAGCTAGTCAGGAGGCTGAGGCAGGAGAATTGCTTGAACCCAGGAGGCGGAGGTTGCAGTGAGCCGAGATCGCGCCATTGCACTCCGGCCTGGGTAACAAGAGCGAAACTCCGTCTCAAAATAAATAAATAAATAAATAAATAAATAAATAAATAAACAAACAAACAAACAAACAAACAAACCAATACTAAATGAGCTTGACTTAGTGCCAGATGCTGTGCTAGGTACAGGGGCCTAGGGGGAATGAGCCCTGGGCCCATGCCGGTTCGTGTACTGGGGGACAGGTGTTACTAATCATGCAAGCACATGCCTGCAGCTGTAAGAAGAGCTATAAAATGAAAGTCCAGGCTGGGGGTCAAGCAGGGCCTCTTTGTGGAAGTGGCTGCTGACTTGGGATCTGAGGGGGAGTAGGAGGTAAGTGGGTGAAGTGTGGGTGTGTTCGCTCTGAGGCTGAGGACGGGTGGTGGAGGAGTGTTCTAAGCCTTGGAGTGGGTGCCTTTTGGGGGCAGCAAGACCAGTCAGTGGCAGAGCGTGGAGGGATCAGGGATTGGGTGAGGGCAGCGGAAGAGGAGGTCTGGAGGTAGCTCAGTCCCAGTAAGGAGCTCCAGGAAAGCCAGTGGGAGATTTGAGGCAGTGGGAAGCGGGGGCTAATTTACATCATAACTCCTCCTACTTCCCTCAGAGAATGATCTGAAGTAGGGTCTGAAAGGCAGCAGCGAGCCTAGTGAGATGGGTGTCATGGTGTCCAGGCTAGTGGGGGTAGTGGCCTTAGTCGGGAGGTGGTCGGGGAGTTGGAGAGTTAGAGGTAAAAGAGATGGGCCCTGGGAATAGAGTGGACATGAGAACTGAGGGCAAAGGAGGAGTGAAGAGCTCATTTCCCATTAAATTGCCCTTTACCCAAGTGGAACCAGGCAGAGCCCATGCTGGGCACTGAGGAGTCTACCAGTTCAGGGGCCCTTCTCTGCATCCCACCATTCACCCAACCAACCTCCCAACCAACCAGCCTCCTATCCATCCATTCACCCAGCCACCCTCCCAGCCAGCCTCCCAACCAGCCTCCCATCCCTCCATTCACCCAGCCACCCTCCCAACCAGCCTCCCATCCCTCCATTCACCCAGCCACCCTCCCAACCAGCCTCCCATCCCTCCATTCACCCAGCCATCCTCCCAACCAGCCTCCTATCCATCCATTCACCCATCTACCCTCCCATCCACCCTCCCAGCCAGCCTCCTATCCAGCCATTCACCCAACCACCCTCCCATCCAGCCTCCCATCCCTCCATTCACCCATCCACCCTCCCAACCAGCCTCCTGTCCTTTCAGCCAGCCAGCTGACCAGCCTGTCAGCCTCTCATCCATCCATTTCTCCATTCATCCAGCCATTCACCCATTCATCCATTCATCCATCTAGCCTCCCATCCATTCATTTGTCCGTTTATCCATCCACCCATTCATCCATCCACCCATCCATCCATCTATCCTCCCATCCATCCTCCATCAGCCAGCCTCCTGTCCATCCATCCATTCATCCATTCATTCATCCATTCATCCATCCATTCATCCATCCATCCATTCATCCATCCATTCATCCATCCATCCATCCATCCATCCTCCATCTATCAGTTTATTTGTCCATCCAGCCAGCCTCCCATCCATCCATCCGTCCATCTATACATCCATCCTCCCATCCATCCATTCATCCATTCACCCATCCATCCATCTATCCTCCCATCCATCCTCCATCCATCAGCCAGCCTCCTGTCCGTCCATCCATCCATCAGCCAGCCTCCTGTCCATCCATCCATTCATCCATCCATCCTCCTCTCCATCCATCCATCCACTGAGTCATCTATTCATTGAATTATCCACCCACCCATCCATTCATCTATCCATCTAGCCTCTCATCCAGCTACCCATTCATTCGTCTATCCCTCCATCCTCCCAACCACCCTCCCGTTCATCCACCCATCCACCTTTCTACTGTGCATTCCTCAGCATCTACTCTAACGCGCTGAGTGTTGAGACCCAGGGGCCTAAAAGGCCTAGGATTCAGCCAGCTGTCACTGGGAATCTGGAAGTCCAGTTTCAGTCAGCGGATCTTAACAAGGCTGGAGGGGGCCTCAGAGGTGGCAGGGGCCAGATGCCATGGTTCCAGGAACACTGAGGCCTGGGGAAGCTCAGGGGCTCATCTAGGATCAGGCCTGGAACAGAGGGGCCTACTACCTCCCACCGCAGCCCTTTCTCCATGTGTCTTGGTTCCTGTAGATCTCCAGGGAAGCCCTGCAGCTGGGCGGGGAGCAGCCTTCCTGCACCCGGGCCCCTTCTTGCAGACCTCCTTGTTCCACCCATACCCTCACCCCAACAGCTGCAACAGAGACCTGGCTGGGAAAATGTTTCTGTGCTGCCCGAATGAGCCCTGGGTTGCTGATTCATGGCTCACAGGAGCTGCCTGTTAAATATGCAGAGCTTGGCTATAACCTGTCTCTTTAAGGAGGCCTTGGGCCTCCTTGATCAGCCACCATTCTCTGAGGAACTGGGCAGGCCCGGTGGCTCCCCTGGCCTAGACCTATTGACTTCAACTTGTTAAGGCAGCCTGGGGCTCGGAGGAGCCCTCCCTTATCTAAGGTCCTTGAAAGCGAGAGAAACTGGATCCCAGACCAGGCAGTGGAACTCCGAAGCCTGGGCTTGTGGCGCTTGGGAGGTTCTGAGTTGGGATGACCAGCTGTCCAGCTTGTCTGAGACTGAGGGCTATAAAATGTGATGGTCCCAGGCAAACTGGGATTCCATCAAGACCAAAGCCACCCCCATGCCTGGGCAGGCAGCCTTCTCTGCTGACTGAGCTCTATGGGGTGCAGAATTCCTGGATTCCAGGGGCCGTCCCACTTGAGACATATCTGTGTGACCTTGGGCAGGGCTCCTAGTGTCTCTGTAACATGAAGGCATGGCCACTGCCCTGCCTCTCAGGCCAGTGGGAGAGTGCTGGGAGGGAATGGCTGCCAGAGTAACCATCCCTCGTTTGAATCTCCATGCCAGGGGACAGATGTCTTTTGAGCCTCTGGATAGCCCTACGTGGGGAAGAGGGTTCATTGATTCACCCAGCACAGGCCCTGGCACATTAGAGGTGCTCAGTGCATGCTGAGTGAACACATGCTGGGAAAGTGAAACGTGCATCCGTGCCTCCTCTGGGCACAGAGCTGGAGAGACAGAAGAACAGACCATCTTGGCTCTCAAAGGGGTCACCTTTAGTGGGAGGGGGACAGAAAAGGAGTCAGCGTCCAAAGTGGCCCTGTTTGGAGCTCCTGGGCTGTGCTACTGCCCAGCCAGGAGAACGTGGGAAGCTCTCTTTACTGCTGCGTGCCTCAATCATCTCCCTGTGAAAACAGTATTACAAATGGCACCCTCCCTATAGGTAGTGAAAGGAGTGAGCACACAGCTCAGTGGCCGGCATGGGGTCAGTTATCGTTACTGCAATTGTTATGTGAGGGAGGCAGATGGAAGGAGGGAAGTTGCCAGGGGTGGGGTGGGCAGCAGCATGAAGAAGAGCCAGGAACCTGTAAGGGTGGACTTGGGGAGGGTGCCCGGCCTCTGTCTCACTGGTGGTTACAGAAGGAGTTGGAAGCCAGCATCTCTTGGGCTTCTGGGGTCTGCCAGCCTGTGGGTCTGCAGGAAGCTCGGCTCCCTACCATGGCAGGAGTGGAGGAGGTGGAGGTAGAGAGAGATGACCCTCCCTGGTGCAAGCCCCTCTGCCTGTCCACAGCTTGGCTGGGCAGGTGTTGGATCCCAGCACAAACTACACAGCTGATGGCTGTGCCAAGCAATTGCCAGCCCTTCTGCAGGACCACACTCTAAATCCAGGCAGCTTAAGGTTTCCCACCCCTGTTGAGCAAGGTTGGGGCAACCACTTCCTGTCCAGAGCCACCTCTTCCCTGGGCCCTATCCACACAGACCTTCAGCTCTGCCAGGGAGGCCCTCTCATCCTCTGTGAGCAGACGAGGAAGCTGAAGCATCCCCGCGAGCAGGCAGAGCCGAGAGGGCGGGACGTGGGCAGTCAGTCTCCGCCTGCTGCCTCCTGGGCTCCAGGGCATTCATGGGCCAGGGAGAGATGACAGGGCTTCTTCCCCCGGGGAGGACACAGTGGCACCGGGCATTGTCTGAGCCCACCACGCGTGCCAGCAGGCCGACAGCCCGCAGGCTCTGCTGCCCAATGCTGCTGGTGTCTGCCCTGCCCCAGGATTCCCGGGGGCTCCGTGGCCAGGCTCATTCATGACGCAAAGCCCAAAGCGGCCCCAGCTGACTCCTCTGCCGGTTCAGGAGCTCGAGGCCAGGGCCAGGGCCTCTCAGCGAGCTGGTGGGTAAGGGGCCCGCAGCCTGCCACTGCCCTGGGCGGGCAAGGGTCCCGAGCCCCTTCCGGGCACCCGCTCACTGGCTCGGCGGCATTTGCTGTAATTCTCCAGCCATCCCCTTCAAGTGTATGGCAACCATAGCAACAGACAGATGTTCTGTCCCAGCCACGGTCCACAGCAAGGCAGGAGCCAAGCACAAAATTTAACCCTTTCCAGCTCAAGCAGGCAAGGACAAGACTGGAACGTGGGCCCAGAGGCCACGCGGCCCCAGGCAAGACATCCAACCTTGCTGGACTCTGTTACATGGGACTACAGGAACCCTGAGCACCCATTCACCTCTGATACTCACTATCCCTGCTTCCACCTCTTCCACCTACATTTTCTTTCTCCCCAGGACCAAAGGATGGGAATAAGGGGTAGTGGTTGTATCTGAAAGGCTGGGGAGAGGCTGGTTGAGCCCTGAATGCTAGTTATGATATAAGCTGAAGAGCACTGGACACTGAGTCAAGTGAGCTGAGCCAGGCTCCTGCTGTGGTTCTGCCTCTGGTTTGCTGTGTGACCTTGGGCAGGTGACTCACCCTCTCTGAACCTCGACTACTGATTTTGTGCAATGAGGAGCGTAGACGCTCGTGTTCTTATTCCACAAATATCTGTTAATCAGCCACTGAGTATCAGGCCCCATGCTAGGCCCTGTGAAGACTTCAGGGAAGAAAATCCATGGGGCACTTCAGCCCAGTGAAGAGACCGAGCATTGACAATAGGCAGGTCCACAGCACATGGGATGCCTGGCATGTTTGTTAAATGCCATGAAAGACCTTAAAGGGCCCTCAGATGGGCCGGGCGCGGTGGCTCAAGCCTGTAATCCCAGCACTTTGGGAGGCCGAGGCGGGTGGATCACGAGGTCGAGAGATCGAGACCATCCCGGTCAACATAGTGAAACCCCGTCTCTACTAAAAATACAAAAAATTAGCTGGGCATGGTGGCACGTGCCTGTAATCCCAGCTACTCAGGAGGCTGAGGCAGGAGAATTGCCTGAACCCAGGAGGCGGAGGTTGCGGTGAGCCGAGATCGCGCCATTGCACTCCAGCCTGGGTAACAAGAGCGAAACTCCGTCTCATAAAAAAAAAAAAAAAAAAAAAAAAAAGGGCCCTCAGATGGCGAGGGAGAGGGGGTGGGGGCAGGGCTGCTCGAGACAGGTGGGGGCCTCTCAGGAGGTCACTCTTGAGTCAGGGTGTGAGGCGGAGTGGAAGCCAGCGCACAAGGGTTAGGGGAAGAGTCTCTGGCAGAGGGACCAGCCAGGGCAAAAGGCCTGTGGAGGGAGGGAATGAGCGTGGCCATCTGGGAGCAGCGGGAGTGACCCATAGGCAGTGAGTGGGGGAGGGGACAGGAGAAGCTGGAGTCCCAGCCGCAGAGGGCAGGGCATCACGGCCGCCTGCTCCAGACTCTGAGAAGGTTCTCACAGGGGCAACCTGGCCAACTTCCCCGTGGGCTCTAGGCCCCTGGCAGGTAATGACCCAGCCAGTCAGCCCGGACTCCAGCAAATGAGGCCTTGCCCTGATGCTGATGGCCCAGCTCTAGGGGGACCAGGGCTCCAGCTGCACCCCAGCTGGCCCCATTCACTGACTCACTCACTGGGCTTTGCCCCGGAAGCCACTGGGCTGAGCCTATATTGGGGGTTCCTGACCCGGCAGGGCCCCACCTGGGTTAGCTATTAATGAGCACAGTGTGGGTGAGACCCAGGGCACACAGACAGGGCCCCCACCCCTGGTCTCGGGCCCCACAGACCAGCAGGCACAGGTCTAGCCTGCCTCTGCCACTCCTTGTTTTGTGGCCTTGGACTTAGCACTTAGCTTCCCCGAGCCTCAGTTTACTCTCCTGGAAAAGGGCTTAGTGAAGCTTCTCCCCAGCCCAGCCCCACCCACCCCTCTCTCCCCCGATTCACTCACCTCGGACCTCACTTGCTGTTTTCAGAACACCTCGAGCTCAGCCCCGTCCTGGGACCTTTGACATTTACTGCTTCCTCCACCTGGAACATTATTCCACGAGCTCAGCCCTTCACATCACTGAGCCTCAGCTCAATACCAGCTCCTCAGAGAGACCCCCGGGACCACCGCAGTCAGATGGAGCCACCCTCACTCCATGTGTCTGAGCCATGCTTCATGTACTGGTAGAATTTACAGATTTTATTTCTTCATTCAATGATGATTTCCTCCATGCCTGGCACTGTCCTCAGTCCTGGGGACAGAGCAAGGAGCAGAATCGCCAGCCTCTGCCTGCCCTTCCCAGAGGGCATGTCCTCATGGATGAGATAGACAAAGCAGCGAGAGGGGTGGGGAACTAGGGGCTGTGGGCATTTTAGACCTGGTGGTGGGCAGGCTGCGCAGAACCGGTGACATGTGAGCAGGGAGCTGAAGGAGAGGCGGAGTGTGGGGCTCTGTGGAAGCCCAGAGGAGGTATTTGCCTCGCTGGCTGGAAGCTGCCTCCAGGGATGAGGGCAAGGCGTGCCTTCTTGTTCTGTTCTTGGTGCCTAGCACACAGTTGGTGCTTCATAACACAGATGTCACTGCTGTCCCTGTGGACCCTTGGAGGACTACGCATGGCCTGGAGCCCTCCTCACACGAAGCCTGCATAAGGCGACCCTGGGAAGCCCAGCACCAGGAGGAGAGCCTGCCAGGCTGGGTGTGAGGGCATCTGGGAGAACAGGCCGCCTCCGGGGAGACAGAGCAGCTCCGCAGGGGAGGAGGAGGCGGGGGAGGGGGCTGGGCCAGGCCTCCAGGGGCCTCTATGCCTTGCAGGGACTCTGGACATTATCCTGAGGACGACCAGAGCCACTGCAGGGCTCAGGGGAGGGGATCACAAAATCAGGTCCAGGTTTGTTTGTTTTTTCTCTTTTTTTTTTTTGGAGACAGAGTGTCGCTCTTGTTACCCAGGCTGGAGTGCAATGGCACAATCTCGGCTCACCGCAACCTCCGCCTCCTGGGTTCAGGCAATTCTCCTGCCTCAGCCTCCTGAGTAGCTGGGACTACAGGCACGCGCCACCATGCCCAGCTAATTTTTTGTATTTTTAGTAGAGACGGGGTTTCATGATGTTGACCAGGATGGTCTCAATCTCTCGACCTCGTGATCCACCCGCCTCGGCCTCCCAAAGTGCTGGGATTACAGGCTTGAGCCACCGCGCCCGGCTGTTTTTTTCTTTCTTTTTTTTAGACAGTGTCTGGCTCTGTCGGTCACTGCAAACTCTTCCTCCTGGGTTCAAGTGATTCTCCCGCCTCAGCCTCCTGAGTAGCTGGGATTACAGGTGCCCGCCACCATGCGTGGCGAATTTTTGTATTTTTAGTAGAGTCAGGGTTTCACCATGGTGGCCAGGCTGGTCTCAAACTCCTGACCTCATGATCCGCCTGCCTCGGCCTCCCAAAGCGCTGGGATTACAGGCGTGAGCCACGGCACCTGGCCAGGTCCAGGTTTTTAAAGGCCCTTCTGGCATCTGTTGCGGGGAACGGGGTGGGTCTGAGCGGAGCCACAGGCCGGAGGGAGGCAGGGCCAGTGACAGCTGCAGACGGCAGTGACGGCAGGAGGCCACAGGCCACGCCAAGGGACTGGCAGGCATAGGCTGCACTGCCACAGCCACACCTAGGTCACTCGAGCTCTCACCTTGCACGCCCGCACCATGCCCCTCCTGGGCACTCCTTTGCCAAGGGCAGCCCGGCTCCCGGCTGCAGTCCAGGCCCTGTTCTAGGCCCCGGGAGAGGTGGCACAAACACAGGCCCAAAGCCCTGGCCTCCTGGGAGAACCCACCAGAAACATGGTAAACAGATGAAATGGGTGGTGTGTGAGGAGGGCACAGAAGAGAGGAGGGGGCTGGATGGGAAAGGCCAGGCGGACGTCAGGTCAGGACAGCGGGCAGGGCGTGGGCTGGGCCTCCCCAGGAGACGCCTACGCCAAGCCCTGAAAGAAGGGAGGAAGATTCCATGGCTGCTGCTGCTGCTGGGGGCAGAACTTTCCAGAAGGGGAAGACCCTTGACAGGAGCTGGAGTGGGGTCAGCCTGTCAGGAGAGGGAGACTGGACGGGAGAGTCCGTGGCCAGGGGTGTTGGGGCTCAGAGAAGATCTCTATGAGGACTGGGCTGCGCCTAGCGACGCAGGAGCCACTGTGGGGCCTGAGCGGAGAGGGACGGGGTGGAGAGTAGACTGCAGGTGGCAGGGGCAGAAGCCCCCGGAACAGGCAGGCAGCAGGGTGGGATGAAGGTGAGACGGTGGAGGCTGGCCCAGGGGAGCCCGAGGGGAGGCGAGCAGCTCTGGGTCTGAGGTGTGTTTGGGGTCACAGTCCATGGGATTCGTGGATACAGTGATGTTGGGGGGAAGACAGAGACACCAAGAGTCAGAGACAGAGAGAGAGAGAGAGACGAGTCAGAGACAGAGAGTCAGAGTCAGAGACAGAGATAAGAGAGAGGTAGAGTCAGAGAGAGTGATGGAATCAGAGGGAGAGAGACAGAGACAGACAGAGAGGCACAGAGAGACAGAAACTCAGAGAGAGAATCAGAGACAGATGAGAGAGGGCTAGAGATGGACAGGGCAAGAGGGTTGAAGATGGCAGCCTGTGTCCGGCCTGGGCCAGGGGAAGAAGGCAGCGCCATTCTCTGGATGAGGAGGGTTGAGGGTGAAACCAGTCCACGTGCAGATGTCAGGAGGTCCTGGAGAAGCCCAAGGAGCTGTGCGGGAGGGAGCGGATGTGCGGCTTTGGGGCTCAGGAGCAATGTCCAGGTTGTTGATATCAGTGTGGGGCGCAGCAGAGAAAGGGTCTTTAAAGCCCACCAGGGAGGAGGGCAGCTGGAAAGGGACAGCAGCCCAGGGATTGAGCCCACGGCCCCTGCCCGAGAGGTGGGGGAGAGATGGGCAAAGAGGCAGAAGATGGACTGAGGAGGGGCACCGGTCCGTGGTGGGGGTGTTCTGGCGGCCAGGGGAGGGCAGCGTCGGAAGGAGCAGCAGGTGTGGCTGCGTCTGAGGCCCTGACGGTCCAGACCCGGAGGGCTGCGGCGGCATCAGGCAGGTTTAGCCATGTGAAGGGCCTTCGTTTCCTTGGGAGGAGGAGGTGAGAGAGACCCCGTGGGGAGTGGACTGCAGGGAGAAGAGGGGAGCGACTGGAGACAGCAAGCATAGGGGCGTTTTCAGGACAGTCCAGCAAAGGGCTGGAGAAAAACAGAACAGCAGAGAAAGGAGGGAGGCTCAGAAAAGGGTTCTTTTAAAATCCGAGAAAAACTAGCACCTTGTGTGGGGAGAGTTTCTGGAGCAAAGTCTTAGGGATGACAAGAGGGAGGGGGTCACCGTGTCCTTCCCACGACCCTGGACGGTCAGCAACGTTATCATGCCCACTTTATAGACAGGGAAACCTCAGCCCAGCGAGGGGGGGATCTCCAGCCTAAGGTCCTACAACCGGGCAGTGGTGGCGAGTGCCTGCAACTCCGCCCGGGCCTGGGCTGTTATCCCGTTTGACAGATTGCTGGTTACCAGTCTCAGTTCACAGAGCAGGTTAGCGGCTGAGTTAAGGAGGTGGATTTAACAGGCTGTGCGGGGAGAGGCTGCGGGAGGAATCCGGAGGGAATCCTGGTGCTCCGCCGTGCTCCGGGCTGGGAACGGAGAGAGGAACAGGTTTTCAGAGCTCAGCTCAGTCACGGGTGTGCGTGAGATTTCCCGTCCGTGAGATGAGGCTGATCACAGAGCTGACCTCAGAGACACTGTGAGACTCCAGTCAGTCCCAGCACACAGCAAATGCCTGGGGTGGCACGTTTGTTCTCATGTCTGAGTCTAGCTAGCTGGGTACACCGTGGGACTTCCCGGCACCCGTGTGCACAAGCAGCTGGCTCCTGGGTGAGATGGGCAGGATGGGAAGTTCAGGATTACATGGACCCTTCGGGGGTCCTTCCTGGAGGAGCCACACAGCTCTGAGTTTAGTCCTGGGTGTGGAGGCCCAGCCTTCAGGGGACCTTCAGGAGCCCTTAAGAAGGTCCACGGGTGGGGCCTCAGGTGGATAAGGAAGGTCCTGGGAGAGACTTCCCTTTTCAAAGCCTGAGGTCAGGCTCCATGCGGTAGCTCTTGCCTGTAATCCCAGCACTTTGGGAGGCTGAGGCGGGTGCATCACGAGGTCAGGAGTTCGAGACCAGCCAGGCCAATATGGTGAAACCCCCGTCTCTACTAAAAATACAAAACTTAGCCGGGCATAGTGGCGTGTGCCTGTAATCCCAGCTACTTGGGAGGCTGAGGCAGGAGAATCACTTGAACCTGGGAGGCAGAGGTTGCAGTGAGCCGAGATGGTGCCACTGCACTCCAGCCTGGGTGACAGAGCAAGACTCCATCTAAAAGAAAAACCAAAAAACAAAGCGTGAGGTTGTGGAGATGTGGCGACTGTGCAATGCACTCAGAAACGCCCAACAATCACTCAGGGCAGACGGCTTGAATGACCCCTGGGACTGAACGTCAGGGGGGCTGGGCACCCTCCCTGCTCTGCCCTAATTTGCTGTGTGAACTTGGACAAGTAGCCTCACCTCTCTGGGACTGAGCTGTAACGCCTGGTTGGTGCAAGGCCCCTGCCGAGCACGCACTTCATCGTTACTTGGAGCTTCCTGATTTTATTAGGGCTAACACCTTTCCTGCCTGCTATACCGAGTTTTTCTGCTACAAAGGCCTGCTTCTTGCCAGGGCAGGAGAGGGGCTGGGGAAAGTAGAATGCAGAGCCTGAGCCTGAAGGGTCCACTTTGGGGCAGCCCTGCCCCAGGCACACTCTGAGATTCTCGAGTGGCATTTTGGATGATCTATGCCTCACTGATCTGGGACAGAGAAGCTGTGGGTCCATTTCCACGTGTCCATTTTACAGATGAGCAAACTGAGGTTCAGAGGAAACATGAGTCACCTGCCCTCAGAGCCCTCCTCTCGCCACAACTCCAGGCCACCCCTGAGGAGCTGGCGGTCAGGAGGCAGGCATCAGACCCTCAAGGGCATCCACCAGCTTCTGACCCTGGCTCCTTCGCTCATTCATTCAGCCCGTGGGGGGCACCTCCCATCTGCCAGGCTCTATCCTGGGCACTGGGGACACCAAGAAGACTCGGGCGGACTCTGGGCCTCCTCTAGTAGTGAAGACACATGTGAACAGAAACCAAAACAAATCAAGAGGGGGCTAGATGCCGTGGCTCACCTCTGGAATCCCAGGATTTGGGGAGTCCAAGGCAGGCAGATGGCTTGAGCCCAGGAGTTTGAGACCAGCCAGGGAAACATGGCAAAACCCATTTCTACAAAATACACCAAAAAAATTTAGCTGGGCGTGGTGGCACATGCCATGCCTGTAGTCCCAGCTACTCAGGAGGCTGAGGTGGGAGGATTTCGTGAGCCTGGGAGGCCAGGGCTGCTGTGAGCTGTGATTATACCACTGCACTCCAGTCTCAGCAACAGGGTGAAACCCAAGAGAGAGAGAGAGAGAGAGAGAGAGAGAGAGAGAGAGAGAGAGAGAAAAGAAGAAGAAGAAGAAGAAGGAGAAGGAGAAGGAGAAGAAGAAGAAGAAGAAGAAGAGGAGGAGGAGGAGGAGGAGGAGGAGGAGGAGGAGGAGGAGGAGGAGGAGGAGGAGGAAGAGGAAGAAGAGGAAGAGGAAGAGGAGGAAGAAGAAGAAGAAGAAAGAAGAAAGAAGAAAGAAGAAAGAAGAAAGAAGAAAGAAGAAAAAGAAGAAGAAGAAGAAGAAGATTAAAAAGGAAGGAAAGGGGCCGGGCGCCGTGGCTCACGCCTGTAATCCCAGCACTTTGGGAGGCCGAGGCGGGTGGATCACGAGGTCAAGAGATCGAGACCATCCTGGTCAACATGGTGAAACCCCGTCTCTACTAAAAATACAAAAAAGTAGCTGGGCATGGTGGCGCGTGCCTGTAATCCCAGCTACTCAGGAGGCTGAGGCAGGAGACTTGCTTGAACCCAGGAGGCGGAGGTTGCGGTGAGCCGAGATCGTGCCATTGCACCCCAGCCTGGGTAACAAGAGCGAAACTCCGTCTCAAAAAAAAGGAAGGAAAGCAAAAAGGAAAGGAAAGGAAGGAAAGAAAAGAGAAGTTGAGAAGGGCTTGGGGCAGAAACCCTGGAAAGAAGAAAGAAAGAAAGAAAAAAGAAAGAAAAAGAAGTTGCGAGGGGCTAGGGACACTGGGAGGGAGTGCCCTAAGGATCTGGGGGGGCTTCCTGGAGGAGGAGCATCCACGATGGCTCTGCAATGCCGAGAGTGACTGTGAGCATCGTGGGCTTCCAGTTGGAGGTCAGGTGCAGGAGAGGCTGCGGGGGTTTCAGCAACGGGGCCGTGAGACACGGTCAGTGTCGCCTTCCCGGTGAGCCAAGTCCTACCCTTTGTCCCACTTTCCGGGTGAGAAGACAGGATCAGCGAGCTGAAGCAACGTGTCCAGGGTCACATGGCTTGTGAGAGGGGCCTGAGCCCGTTCTCAAGGCCCTGGCAGGGCTCAGTCCCAAGACCTGCGGTCCCAGGCTGAGGAGGCAAGGAAAGACCACCCCTCCACAGCCTCAACCAGGAGGCCCAGGTCTCCCTCCGGCCTGGTGTCCGCGACACCCACTTTCACTTCCCGAAACACAGGCCTATTTTGGACCCTGCTGACTTCCTTTCTCAGCTGTGGCTGCTCAGGCTCCGAGGACTGGGCAACCGAAGGATGGATCTGGTGCCCCGGGGCCTTTCCCAACCCGCTCTTACACCACCCTGCAGCGGGTGGAACTGCCGGGGCTGCCACCGCCTTCTCCTGGCCCGGCCCACTGTGGCCCCTCGGGGACGGGACTGACTGCAGGCGGCCTGGCAGGGTCCCTGCCCCACGCCTGTTCCCAGCCTATGCCCCGTCTGAGCCGGACAGAGCAGGAGGCTTGGACCGGGGTCCAAACCCCAGCCCCACGGCGTCCTGGCCTTGTGACCTCGAGCAAATTGTTTTCCTCTGTGAGCCTCAGTTTCCTTCTCTGTGACAGGAGACGAAGGCGACCTCCCACCTAGAACTGTCAGGAAAACCACTCAGGTTCAACAGCACACCATTCCCAGCGTCTACCATGTTCCAGGCCCGTTGTGGGCATGGGCCACTCAAAGAGCCTTGTCCTCGGGAGGCTGAAATCCTAGCGGGGAAGAGAGCTGGGAATAAACACTATGAATAAGTTCATTAAACAGCACGTTAGAAAGTGACGCACATTTTGGAGAAAATGGAGCTGAGACAGGATGTGTGTGTGACGGGAGGAGGGGGGAGGCCATGTTAAACGGGGTGGTTTGGGAGGCCTCCTGGGAAGGTGGCATCTGACAACAGGAGGGAGAGGATGGAGCTGGCCCTGCAGGCATCTGGGGAAGGGCACTTGAGGCAGGGTCACTGCAGGAGCAGACGCCCGGAGGCAGGAATGCCAAGGGGTTGGGCGAGAGCCTTGAAGGGACACACGGCCAGATGGGCAGGGAGGCCAGAGCATGAGGCCCTCAAGGGCCAGGCTCAGAATTTTCTGCCGAGTGAGGTGGGGAGCCCCAGGGGCTCTGGAGGAGGGGAGGGGTACAGTCTGATCCTCGTTTCATCCGTCTACCTCTGGCTGCGTTACGGAGGGGTGGCAGGGCCAGGCTGGAGGTCAGGTGCAGGGAGAGGCTGCTGGGGGTTTCAGCAATGGGGCGGTGAGACATGGTCAGATTCTGGTTATATTTCGAAGGTGAAGCCAAAAGGGGTGAGAGAAAAGGGCCAGGGGCAGGGATGACTCCAGGGCTTTCGGCCTGGGCCTCAGAAGTCTCTCAATTCCCATCCCACGCTCCTGCAGGCCAGTCAGTCCCCAGTAGCCAGAGGGGTCTCTCGAGGACCCAAGCCAGATGGTGTCTAGACCTTTCCGTTCCAATGGCTCCCCATGGCTGTGGTCTAGGGTGCACGCTCCTTGCTTGGCCTGGCCCCCTCCCACCTCCACAGCCGCGTCTGGCTCTTAAGCCCTCAGCTCATACTGTGTGCCGGCCTCAGGACCTTTGGATCTGCTATGTGGGGTTCCAGCCTGTTTCTCACACACTCAGTGGCCCTGGATATGACTCATCTTTTGGGGGGCCCTCAGTTTCTCTATAGGTAAAAGGGTAAGTTTAGATCCCTTGAGCCCTAAAGAGAGTCCTTAGGTTTGCACACTTTGGGGATTTGCAGTCTGTGGAGAAGCTGCCCTTCTCCTGCCCAGCAAGACCTCGGGCAAGGTGCTTCATGCTCCCTACTCTCTGCAGTCTTAGCCACCTTCTGGGGTCTCTCTCAGGTACTTCTGGCTGGAAGAGGAGAGATGTGCTCCTGAGATCACGTTCCTGGAGGGGAGTAAAGATTCAGACAGGCTGGGGCGCAGTGGCTCACACCTGCAACCCCAGCTCCTCGGGAGGCCGAGGCAGGGGGATCACCTGAAGTCAGGAGTTCAACACCAGCCTGGCCAACATGGTGAAACCCCACCTCTACCTAATACGAAACAATTAGACAGATGTGGTAATGCATGCCTATAGTCCCAGCTAATTGAGAGTCGGAAACAGGAGAATCACTTGAACCCAGGAGGTGGAGGTTGCCGTGAGCTAAGATTGTGCCATTGTATTCCAGCCTGGGCAACGAGAGTGAAACTTTGTCTCAAAAAAAAAAAAAAAAGAAGATTCAGACAGACCTGGGCGGGAATGGGAGGACCGTTCCCTTCCCCACCCTGAGCCTCAGTTTCCCCACCTGTAGCATGGTGCTCATGATTGCTGAGCAGTCTAGTGACAACAGAGTAGGACGCCGGGTCCACTCAGTCATTCAGCAAGCACCCCCTGAGCAGCTCTAGGGGCTGGGTGTCGCATATAATTGGCATGAAAGATTTAGCCTTGCCCTCAGGTAGCTGGGCCCCACAGGCACCAGGCAAATGGTGTGAGTGACCAGCAGGGCACACCTCGGGCCTGGTTTCCCGGGAGACAGGGCTGTACCTCCACTTCCACCAGCACCTGCTGCCCAAGCTCCCCAGTCCACCGGCCCCAGCCCGGGACCTCCCTCCAGGACTCTACTCCTCAGGGCCAACTCAATCTCTCCTCACTCTTTGGTTCCTGGACCCTTCAGAGCAAGTGACCCCAAGAGCAGGCTCTGGGCATGAGTCCTGCTTCTGCAAGTCACAGACTGTGGGACTTAGACAAGGCACTGGCCAAGGCCTTGGTTTTCATACTTGTAAAATGGGAGAATAATAGAACCTGCTCTTTTTTTTTTTTTTTTTTTTTTTTTAATGAGATGGAGACTCGCTGTATTGCCCAGGCTGGAGTGCAGTCGTGCCATCTCGGCTCACTACAACCTCCGCCTCTCGGGTTCAAGCAGTCCTCCTGTCTCAACCTCCCGAGCAGCTGGGACTACAGGCATCCACCATCACGCCTGGCTAATTTTTTACTTTTATTAGAGATGGGGTTTCACCATATCAGTCAGGCTGGTCTCAAACTCCTGACTTCAGGTGATCCACCTGCCTCGGCCTCCCAAAGTCCTGGGATTACAGGTGTGAGCCACTGCACCTGGCCTAATTTTTGTATTTTTAGTGGAGACGGGGCTTCTCCACATTGGCCAAACTGGTCTTGAACTCCTGACCTCAAGTGATCTGCCTGCCTTGGCCTCTCAAAGTGCTGGGATTACAGGCTTGAGCCACCGTGCCTGGCCTTGAGCCTGCTTTTGATAGGTCATTTCTGAGGATTCAGTGGGTTGTGAAGTAGCAGGGGCTCAAAGAACAGTCACTGTGATCTTTGAAGCCCTTCTCAGGCATTTTCTCCATGGCCCTGAGGACACAAAGCTGATAATTCTGACGAAAGAACTCAACACTCCCTGTGTTCCTGGCCAGGTCAGCTCTAGAGTTCACGTTTATTAGAAACTGTCTCAGACCTTCCCTGCTCTGGGTGCTTTGCTACATTGACTAGTTAACCCAGAATTTCCCCATTTCACAGATGAGGAAACTGAGGCACAGAGAGGTTAAAAGCACCCAAGCAAGGTCAAATAACTAGTGAGTGGCAGAGCTGGGGTTCTGACCCAGGCTGCCTGGCACTATCCGGCCACCCAAACCCTTAGAGCGCTTCCGCCAACATTGTCCACCCCCACGGTTGCCCTGTGGTGTCATCCGCCATCTGAAGCCTCAGGGACATCCAGGGTCAAGGCCAGGAATCCTCTGCCTCAGCCTAGCAGGAGCAATGTATCAGAGTTCAAGAACAGATTCCCAGCTAAGCACAGTGGTTCCTGCCTGTGATTGCAGCTACTCGGCAGGCCAAGGTGGAAGGATCGTTTGAGCTCAGGAGTTCAAGACCAGCCTGGGCAACATAGCAAGACCCTGTTGCTACAAAAAAATTCAAAAACTTAGCCAGGCATGTTGGGGCATGCCTATGGTCCCAGCTACCTGGGAGGCTGAGGCAGGAGGATCGCTTGAACCTGGAAGCTGGAGGTAGCAGTGAGCTATGATCACACCACTGCATTCCAGCCTGGGGACAGAGTGCGAAACCAGCAATTAAAAAAGAAAAAAAGAATTACAGCTGGCCGAGATGGCTCACGCCTGTAATCCCAGCACTTTGGGATGCCAAGACAGGTGATCATGCGGTCAGGAGTTCGAGACCAGCCTGGCCAATATGGTGAAACCCAGTCTCTACTAAAAATACAAAAAATTAGCTGGGCCTGGTGGCACGAACCTATAATCCCAGCTACTTGGGAGGCTGAGGCAGGAGAGTTGCTTGAATTTGGGAGGCGAAGGTTGCAGTGAGCTAAGATTACATCATTGCCCTTCAGCCTGGGTGACAGAGTGAGACTCTGTCTCGGAAAAAAAAAAAAAAAAAGAATTACTGATTCCTGTTGTCCCCACCTTGATGCTGACCGGCTGAGAACACCCTCGGCCAATCCCTGCCCTCTGTGCATGTTCCTACCTTTGTCAGATGGAGAGCAGAAAGCCCTTCCAGCTACGTCACCCCTGGGATCCTACCTCAGCCCTGTCCCATGCCTGCCATGTGAGCCTTCCTCCAGCCAGCATGCCCCTGGGGCTGCCCTCCTTGTCTGGCAAATGGAGCTGACACTACACGCCCATGTCAAGCCCTCAGCTGGCGGGGAGAGCCCCTGAGAGGGCACAGACGTGGGTGTGCCCTGCAAACAGCGCACACCCCTCGGGGCTCCCCGCATCTCCCAGCCCTCCTTCTGAAGGCAGGGCCTGTCACCACCTCAGCTCCCAGGGAAGGGTGGAGCCCCTCAGATCCTCAGCGGTCTCCCCTCTTCCTCACCACCAGGTCTGTTCTGCATGGGTGCCTGGAGGGAGGAGCTTTTGTGAGCAGAGGCGGCCCTCTACTGACCCAAAGGAATGGGGAGGTCATCTGCTCATCCATTCAACAGCTGAGCGTCTCCTGTGTGCCAGGCCCTGTGCTGGGTGTCAGGGACACAGCGGGGACCAAGACAGAGCCAGTCCCTGACCTCCTAGAATTCCCAGCTAGGGGTGTGGTAGACAGTTATCAATTGAGAAATGACATAAATGTAAACTGCAGGGGTAGTTAAGTATTCCAAAGGAGGGGCCTAGGACTCGGTGAGAGTGAGTCCTGGGGCAGGGGTCTGGTGGGGCGGTCTGGAGGTGATGATGGAGCCGAGTGTATAAGGATGAGTTGGAGTCGATCAAGTGGATTTGGCCAGGTGCAGTGGCCAAATCCCAGCATTTTGGGAGGCTGAAGTGGGCGGATCACTTGAGGTCAGGAGTTCAAGACCAGCCTGGCCAACATGTGAAACCCCGACTCTACTGAAAATACAAAAATTAGGCAGGCGGGGTGGTATGCACCTGTAGTCCCAGCTATCCAGAAAGCTGAGACAGGAGAATCGCTTGAACCCAGGAGACAGAGCAGAGGTTGCTGTAAGCCAAGATTACACCACTGCACTCTAGCCTGGGCATCAGAGTGAGACTCCTAAAAAAAAAAAAAAAAAAAAATTAGGTCAATTTTTGGCAGGTGGGGGAAGGGCTTCTGCAAAGGTCCTGGGGTGGGAGGGAGCTGGAAAATTCCAGGAAGCAAATGAAGATCAGTATATCTGAACTGCCCAGTGATGGCCAGGGAGGTGAGCAGAGGTCAGACCTCACTGGGCCAGTTGTGGGTTTTACAGAACCAAGAGAGAAGAATCTCAAAACCATCCAAACTCTTCATGGCACAGATGGGGAAACCGAGGCTCAGTTGGGTCAGGGACATGGCCAAAGTCAGAGAAAGTCAGGGGCGGATGCAAGGCTAGGACCCAGGCTTCCTAACTTCTGCCCAGCCCACTTTTTGCATCTGGGGAGTGGCCTGAGAAGAGGGTGAGAAAACCGACCCGACTTAGCACCTGCAGCGTGACTGGAGGGCTGCGTGCATCTGCGCACACACGCTTCACCACGGGGCCCCTGGGCCTGAGACCAAGGCCTCAGCCTTAGGAATTCCTCCCAAAAAGAGGAAAGGGGACCTCCAGAAGTGCTCCGATACAGCCCCTGGACACTGACCTCAAGGCCTCACCCCACTGTTGCCTTTGAAATGCTCTGTGGCAAATAGGAATTATAATCCCCATTTTGTGGACAAGCAAGCCGAGGGAGGGAGAAAATGAGGCAGTGACCCAAAGTCCCATGGGACTGTCAAAGCTGCCTGGACTCCTAGCTTAGTGCTCTTTCCTAGGCCCAGCACAGCTCAGGTTTTAGTCATCTGGCAGGGCAGAAGTCCCTCCTGCTGTCTAACTGAAATCTCTCTTGCTTTCATACGTTAGCTTCTTTTTTTTTTTTTTTTTTTGAGACGGAGTTTCGCTCTTGTTACTCAGGCTGGAGTGCAATGGCGCGATCTCGGCTCACCGCAACCTCCGCCTCCCGGGCTCAGGCAATTCTCCTGCCTCAGCCTCCTGAGTAGCTGGGATTACAGGCATGCGCCACCATGCCCAGCTAATTTTTTGTATTTTTAGTAGAGACGGGGTTTCACCATGTTGACCAGGATGGTCTCGATCTCTTGACCTTGTGATCCACCCGCCTCAGCCTCCCAAAGTGCTGGGATTACAGGCTTGAGCCACTGCGCCCGGCCCATATGTTAGCTTCTTGTTTGGCTTGCTGAAGATACAGAGAAGCTCTGTTTTCCACCTCATGGTTCCTGACTATCCATCTTTATTTTTTTTTTTTTTTTGAAACATAGTTTCACTCTTGTTACCTAGTCTGGAGTGCAATGGCACAGTCTCAGCTCACCACAACCTCCGCCTCTTGGGTTCAAGTGATTCTTATGGCTCAGCCTCCTGAAAGCTGGGATTACAGGCATGCACCACCAGGCCTGGCTAATTTTGTATTTTTAGTAGGGAGGAGATTTCTCCCTGTTGGCCAGGCTGGTCTTGAACTCCCGACCTCAGGTGATCTGCCCACCTCAGCCTCCCAAAGTGCTGGGATTACAGGTGTGAGCCACCAAGCCTGGCCTCCTAACTATCCATCTTGAAGGGGGCTGAGCTGAGGGTAGGAGACTTGGGCACTTTGTCTACCACAACAGCACAAATCTGAACCCAGGGTGTGAGTTTGCTGGGGTGGGGTGGGGAAGGTGGCAGGCCATTTGCCATTGAGCCTTTCCTCTGAGGGATGGTTCTGGGAAACCTCTAGAAGAGTTTCCCAGGGGAGAAGCCCTTCTGGATCACCCCAAGGACACACACTCTCCCTTGGATACAGCTGCCCAGGGGCTCAGCTCACAGCCAGCAGCTGGCAGAGCTCAAGGCCTCAGACCCACCCCCATGGCTAAAGGCAGCCTTGCGTCTCCTCCACATACATGCCCATAAGACTTGCTTGTCAGAAATCACTCAACAAAATCCAGTTTATAGAGCCAATATGAAAATGGGGGGAACATTCCTCTAAATAAAAACCACCTTTATTTCCAAATCAGGGAGACGAGGGCCCAACATCTGGGCCTCCAGAGGAGCAGGCCCCATGTGGGAGGTCAGCCCAACCTGGACCTAGTATTTAATTGGCATCTTTCTCCAGTGAGAACCACAGCTCTCCAAAGATGTCAAGGCTCAGTGCGTCTGGTATCTCCTGAGAAATCTAAGGTTATAGAGATGCTGGTGGCGATTTATTGGGGGCCTACTATGTACTGGGCACTGTGCTAAGTGCCTTTTTTTTTTTTTTTTTTTTTTTTTTCTTTTTTGAGAGAATCTCGCTCTGTTGCCCAGGCTGGAGTACAGTGACTCTCGGCTCACTGCAACCTCTGCCTCCCGGGTTCAAGCGATTCTCCTGCCTCAGCCTCCCAAGTGGCTGGGATTACAGATGCCCACCACCATGTCTGGTTTATTATTGTATTTTTAGTAGAAGACGGGTTTTCACCATGCTGGCCAGTCTGGTCTCAAACTCCTGCCCTCAAGTGATCTGCTCACATCAGCCTCCCAAAGTGCTGTGTAGGCTTGAGCACGGCGCCTGGCCTTTTGTTTGTTTGTTTGTTTTTGTTTGAGACAGAGTTTCACTCTTGTTGCCAAAGCTGGAGTGCAAGGGTGTGATTTCGACTCACTGCAACCTCCACCTCCCGGCTTCAAGTGATTCTGCTGCCTCAGCCTCCCGAGTACCTGGGATTACAATTATGCGCCACCATGCCTGGCTAATTTTCTATTTTTAGTAGAGACGGGGTTTCACCATGTTAGCCAGGCTGGTCTCAAATTCCTGACCTCAGGCAATCCACCTGCCTTGGCCTCCCAAAGTACTGGGATTATAGGCGTGAGCCACCATACCCAGTGACAACTGTTTATTAATAGGCCCTTTGGGAAATGAAAAATGAACAAGGTATGACCCTGTCTTTGAGCAGCTCCTTGTCAGGGAAGAGAATAACCACATCAGGTGGTCACTGCCTGAAAGAGACCAGCCGGGGAGCTTGAGATGCCAGGAGAGAACAGACGTCTTACCCCGCCTAGGGATCAAGGGAAGCATGGCAGATGGAGCGACAATCAGATGAGGCCTTGAATGATGAGTAGGAGTTTTTCAGGAAGAGAACTGGTGGGGAAGGTCAGTCCCAGTGACAGAGGGGAACAGCATATACAGATGATCTCCAACTTACTGCGGGTTCAACTCACAATTTTTTAACTTTGCAATGGTGCCAATGTGACATGCATTCAGTATACTCCTTGACTACCAAGGGGTTATGCCCAGGTAAGCCCACTGCTGGAATACGCTGGGTACAGTGGCCTACACCTCTAATCCTAGCACATTGGCAGGCCAAGGTGGGTGGATCGCTTGAGCCCAGGAATTTGAGACCAGCCTGGGCAACATGGCAAAACCCCAACTCTACAAAAAAAAAAAATACAAAAATTAGCCAGGCATGATGGCAGATGCCTGTGGGCTCAGCTACTTGGGAGGCTGAGGCAGGAGGATTGCTTGAGCCCAGGAGGTGGAGCGAGTGATCTCACCACTGCAGTCCAGCCTGGGTGACAGAGTGAGACCCTGTCTCAAAAAAAAAAAAAAAAAAAAAAGTGTAATTTTGACTTAATTTCCAATTATATTTTCAACTTCAATGGGTTTGTCAGGACTTAACCGCATTGTAAGTCAAGGAGCATCTGAGCAAGTCTGAACATAGTCTTGCTGCTGAAGGAAATGGAAAGCTCAGCGAGGTTGGCACAGAGAGAAGTGGGTTGGAACAAGATGGTGAAAGGCGTTGAATGCCAAACCAAGGAGTTTGAACTTGATTCTGGTGTACCAGAGGGGAAATCCTAGAGACCGGAAGTGCAGTGAGGAGGCCAGTTCGGCCATCCAGGCCAGACCAGAGGGTGCCTGACTGCACTGAACAGACAGCGCATCTGTCAAGGCTCATGGGGTTCCAAGAAATCCGGCACCGAGAGACCTAAGTGAAGGCGAAAAGGGCCTTCAGGTGTGGTTCAGTCCAGGGGCTCAAAGGGTGTTGTCAGAAATCTTTTCTTTTGAGACTGAGTCTTGCTCCATCGCCCAGCCTGGAGTATAATGGTGAGATCTTGGCTCGCTGCAACCTCTGCCTCCCAGGTTCAAGCAATTCTCCTGCCTCAGCCTCCTGAGTGGCTGGGATTATAGGCCCAGCTAATTTTTATATTTTTAGTGGAGACGAGGTTTCACCATGTTGGTCAGGCTGGTCTTGAACCTCAGGTGGTCCACCCGCGTTGGTCTCCCAAAGTGCTGGGGTTATACGCGTGAGCCCCCGTGTCCCACCAGTGTTCTCAGAAATCTGGTCACAATCACGGTGGCCAGGGGCATGGGATGCTTTCAGTGGCCTAGTCATTCAGTGCTTTCAGTGGTCAGGTCAGTCCGGCTCCAGCAACGTGCTCTAATATGAAGGAGGCAGTTTCTCAAAGGGATTTCAGGATGCTGTTACCAAGAGAAGAAAGTTGCTATGTAGGTAAGAGCAGCAGCCCATCTTTGTGGATGGTGAGTGCTGTGGACTTGCGTGGAGGATGGGCACTTTCCCAGCCCTGGTCCCCGGCAGTTTGGGGGCTGGGGCATATAACCGAGGGCTGGTGTGATCAGGGCAGGCTTCATGGAGGAAGTGGCCTGGAAGGAAGACCTGAGCAATTAGGTAGGGTCTGGGTAGATGGAATGGGCACTGCAGGAGAAGGGGCCAAGAGATCAGAGATACAGAGATGAGAATGAGGTGCGTTTGGCTGCCCCTGGCATGCCAGGCGCAGGGGGCTGATGGAGGGAGATGAGGCTGAAACTAGATGTTACAGGTTCTCAAATGCCAAGCACCCTCTGGCCTGACTAGCTGGCCTCTTAGAACATATAGGTCAGGGGGAAGCAGTGGCTTTATTGCTCAACAGCCTCCCATAGCTCCCCATGTCCCACCAGGGAGGTCCAAGCTTAGCCAAGCATTCAAGGGCCCAGATGCCCACTGCCCGCTTCCAGGGCCCTGGTGCCCTCCCAAGTGGGGATGGTCACCACAGTCCAAACACACCGCTCCCTTTTCCCCTCCACACCTCTGCTTGGCTGCTTCTCTGCTGTAAAACACACCCCTCTTTGGTTTCTCCAACCACCCGCTGAAGGCTGGTTAAAGGTCTCAGCCTTCGGGAAGCCTCCCATGGAAAGGGCTGGCTCTCAGTGTTCGGCTCCCACAGCAATTACTTTTTTTCTTTCTTTTTCTGAGATGGGATCTCACTGTCACCCAGGCCTGAATGCAGCGGCCACTGAAAACACCCACGCCCCCTTGACCACTATGATTCTGACCAGATTTCTGATAATCGTAGCTCACTGTAGCCTCCAATTCCTGGGCTGAAGCACTCTTCCTGCCTCAGCCTCCTGAGTAGCTGGAACTACAGGCACACACCACCATATCCCACTAATTTTGACATGTTTTTTGTAGAGATGGGCTCTCACTATGCTGCCCAGGCTGGTCGCAGGCTCCCGGCCTCAAGCAGTCCTCCTACCTTGGCCTCCCAAAGCACGAAGATTATAGGTGTGAGCCACCGTGCCCATCAAGAGCTCTTTCTTTAGTTAGTTTAGTTTTTTTTTTTTGTTTGTTTTGAGACCGGGTCTCACTCTGTCTCCTAGACTGGAGTGCAATGATGCAATCTCGGCTCACTGCAACCTCTGCCTCCCAGGCTCAAGTGATTCTTCTGCCTCAGCCTCCCAAGTAGCTGGGATTACAGGCATACACCACCATGCCCAGCTAATTTTTGTATTTTTAGTAGAGATGGGGTTTCACTGTGTTGGCCAGGCGGGTCTTAATTCCTGACCCCAAATGATCCACCCACCTCGGCCTCCCAAAGTGCTGGCATTACAGGCGTGAGCCACCATGCCTGGCCCAGATTTTTTTAAAAAAATATGCCCCTTGGCCCAGCCAGCCTGAGCCCGGCAGGGTGGCAGTAATGTGCCCTGGCTTTACAGCCAGGCAAATCTAGGTTCCAACCCTCCTCCTACCCCCAACAATGTGTGACCTCAGCACATTTAAGCCCTGCATGAGGCTTAAATGTGGTTACAGGTACCAAGTTCTTGGCACACAGCAGGCGTTCATGCAGCTCTCACCATTTTGGCTGTTGGAATTATGTCCACCTCAGCCCTCTATGAGCTCAGGCCAGGCAGGAACTACACTTGGTTTATTTCAGCCTGCACTGCCTGGCACACGGAAGGGGACTGACTTGTAAGGGCTGACCTATCAGTTTTCCTGGGCCAGGCAGACCCAGGCTTCCCTCCCCTCCCTGCCTGTGTGAGGTGGGGTAGGCCCGAGGGCCCTACACCTGCTCCCTGAGACTGACCCAGCACGCTGCTGGGTGCCAGCATCCAGCATCAATAAATTACTGGCGAGTTCAGGTGACGGGACAGATCCAGTGTCAGCTTCCTTTGTGTCCTGAAGGGAGGCTCAGGCCCTGGGATCCCCTCCACGTGTCTCTCCCTACAGGGGCTCCATCATAGTGACAGAGTTGTCCACCTACTATGTGCCAGGCCCCACCTAGGTACTTTGCAAATTTGACGCTTCACAAAGATTCTGCAAAGCAAGTACTAGCTCCATTTTACAGATGAGGAAACTGAGGCTTGATGAGGGAAGTGACTTGCCAAAGACAAAATGAATATAAGCAAAAAAGGCCCCTGCCTCTCCAATTCAGCAGAAATCTTCCTGGATCTCATTGCAGTGTAGGGTCAAAATACACACGCACACACACACATGCACACACTCACACACACAGGGATTTTCATTCATTCATTTATTCCGTAAATACATATGGGACACCTACCATGTGCCAGGCACTGTTCCGGATGCTGGAGATACTGCAGTGACCAGGACAGAGTCCTGCCCTCTAGGAACATACATTCCAGTAGGTGAGATGAGCAGAGACAGGAAACAAAGACACATGTATTACAAAGGAGGCTGGGACTGAGTCTGTGAGGATGAACCAAGTAAGGAAAGGGAATGGAGGGTCACTGGGGAACTTTTAAGAAGGGCAGTCAAAGAAGACTCCTCAGAGGAGGTGACATTTGAATGAAATCCCTTGACAAGTTTATTCTCTTTTCTCTTTTTGTTTTAGTTTCTGGAAAAAAGGGGATGCTGGACTCGAGAGGTCTCAGACTCTGCGAGGTGGACCAAATTGGTCCCCACTCAGTCATAATTCCGCAGGCAGTGTGGTGTGGCCACTGCAGGAGTGGAGACGCTTTTCTCCTCCCCTCTACTTTGCCCAGTGCCTCCATCTCCCCGTCCAAAGGTCCCTTAGGGCACTTAGCGCGGGGCTTCTCGAAGGTGCTCATCTGGCCTCCCCTCTCCCCTACCACGTGTTCATTCTCATCGCTTTTTTTTTTTTTTTTTTTTTTGAGACAAAAGCCTCACTCTGTTGCCCAGGCTGGAGTGAAGTGATGTGATCTCGGCTCACTGCAACCTCCACCTCCCAGGTTGAAGTGATTCTCCTGCCTCAGTCTCCCGAGTAGCCGGGATTACAGGTGCGCACCACCACGCCTGGCTAATTTTTGTATTTTTAGTAGAGATGAGGTTTCGCCATGTTGATCAGGCTGGTCTTGAACTCCTGATCTCAGGTGATCTGCCTGCCTTGGCTTCCCAAAGTTCTGGGATTACAGGCATGAGCCACCGCGCCTGGCCTCATGGCAAATTTTTGTTTTTAATTCTAAACCCATTTGTCACAGTTCTTTTTTTTTTTTTTTTTTTTTTGAGACAGAATCTCACTCTGTCTCCCAGGCTGGAGTGCAGTGGCACAATCATAGCTCACTGTAGCCTCTACCTCCTGGGCTCAGGCAATCCTTCTACCTCAGCCTCCCAAGTAGCTAGGAGTACAGGTACACACCACTACCACAGGCTAATTTTGTATTTTTCTGTAGAGATGGGGTTTCACCATCTTGTCTAGGCTGGTCTTGAACTCCTGGGGTCAAGCGATCCACCCGCTGTGGTCTCCCAAAGTGCTGGGATCACAGGTGTGGGCCACTGTGCCCAGCCTGTCAGGATCTTTTTAAAGTCAGCTCGTCCCTGAGCTTCATGGGCCAGGCCCCTCTTGTTTATTATTATATTCCCAACACTAAGCACGGTGGCTGACATACAGAAGATGCCCAAGCAAACATCTGGATGATGGATGGGCATAATCACAATAGGAGCTAGCATTTGTTGAGTGCTTGTTCTCTCGACAGCCCCATGAGTTAGGTCTGATTATTAATATTCCCATTTTATTGGCTTTGAACACTGAGGCTTAGAGAGATTAAGGGACTCAGTCACTCAGCAAAGCCTGTTAGGAGGAGCACAATAAATGCTGATGGATGGCTTGATTATGGGGGAAGCATAGTAGGGTGGTAGAAAATGCTGTAGACTTTAACACCTGCTTTTTGAGGATAAGCCCATTCATTCATTCATTTGGTTGGTTGCTTATTTATCCATTTATTCAATAATGATTAAGCCTCAGCTCCTAGGCCGGGCACTGGTCGACACAGGTAATGAGGTCATCATGATATGCTGTGGTTGGAGCTGGCAGGGGGACAGCCCAAGGCTCTGTAAGTGACCAGAGAAAGCCCCTGACTTAACATGAGAGGTCAGAAGGCCTTTCTGGAGAGGCGGGGGTGCAGCAGCGGCTCAACGTGGCTGGCAGACCGCAGGGGGATGCTATGGAATGGGGGGTGGCAGGTGGCTTCGTGAACCCTTGATGGAAGGGGCACCAGCACTCAGTGGTGGAAACTACCTCTCCCCAAGGCTCTGGGACCTCTCTGCTCTTCCTAGCCCTTGGATGGACAGGACTCTGTGGGAGCCTGGGTCAGTCTGCCCCACCCCAGTGGGCAGGGACAGGGCTACCTCACCGCCGAGTGGCAGGCATTCCCGCTGGGCCCAGGGTCAGAGCTCAGTGGAAGGCAGGTGATCGGCGCCAAACCAGGAAAAGGCCAGGTGCTTGGCTCTGCCCTGTGGCCCTCAGCCTCTTTTCTCCTGTGGGACTTAGTTTACCCATCTATCAGATGAAGAGTTTGGAATGTATACTCTTTACCACCAAGCTCAATGACTCAGTTATTATCCATATTAGGAGTGGATGTAAGCCCTGGGGGCCTGGACTCCCTGCACTTCGACTCTAGTCTCTCTTGGACACCTGGAGTAAATGTGAAAAAGAAAAAAAAATCCAGAGGCTGGGCATGGTGGCTAATGCCTGTAATCCCAGCACTTTGGGAGTCCAAGGCGGGAGGATCACTTGAGCCCAGGAGTTTGAGACCAGACTGGGCAACAAAGAGAGTCCCTGTCTCTACAAAAAATAATTTAAAAAAAAAAAAAAAAAGCTGGGTATGATGGTGCACCCCTGTGGTTCCAGCTGCTGAGGAGGCTGAGGTGGGAGGATCACTTGAGCCCGGAAGTAGAGGCTCCAGTGAGCTGTGATTGCGACACTGCACTCAGCCTGGGAGAGTTAGACCCTGTCTCAAAATTTTAAAAAATGCAGAGGATCTCCTGGCCTTTGATTCATGGGGCAGCCCGCTTTGTCCTGTGGCAGGGGTCCAGAATGGGAATCAAAAAGGAGCAGCTGCCCCCTGGGACTGCGATTGCATCTCCTCCCGGAGCTGGGCATTGTGGGAGACTACCTCCAACCCAGTATGCCCCTTCTAGAAAACCCCAGTGACGCCGAGAGGCGGAAGACCCAGGCTCTGTTTCTGTAGAAGTGGGGATGGGTCGCAGTAGGCCGTTCTCACCCCTTGGCTCAGCCACCTCCACCTCCGCTCTCCCAGGAGCCCTCGGGGCAAGAGGCTGGGACGTGCCTGGTGCGGTGAGCTGCCACAGATGGGGAGAGCTCCAGGCCTCTGACCTCCAAGACCACAGACCTCTGGACCCCTGCAGCTGCCCTCCGCTCCTCACTTCTTCTCTATCCCACAGTCTCGCTCGTTTCAATCCCGCCAGTAGCTCCCATAGCAGCTGGAATGCCATCCAAAGGATTTCCCAGGGTCTTGAAGACTCCTGCCCTCCAACCCCTCTTCCCTTGCTTCACCATACTGGCCGCCTTCCAGCTTCCGGAACATGCCAATCTCCTTCCCACCTTGGGGCTTTTGCTCTTGCTCTTCCCTCTGCCTGGAATGCAGGAACAGCATGCCTTGGCACCTGTCACTTAAGTCACTGCTCAGATGCTCCCTCCTTAGAGGGGCCTTCCCTGATCCCCCTAAGAGAAGCAGCCCCTTCTCTGCATTATTTGCTATCATAGCTCCCTCTTTCCTTTGTGGTCCATTCCCTGGGCTGTTGTGATCAATTGCTGCTTTGCTCCATAGCTGTCTTCCATACCCACTGGTGCGCTCCCGTAAGGCAGGGACCATGACCATATCCCAAGCCCCTTCTGCAGAATGGCTGTGAAATAAATGTTTATTGAATGAATGAATGAAGCACAGCAATGCCTGTCTTCCTCCTTGGATACTTCGAGGCCCCATGAGGGAGAAAATGGCACTTACTGGGCACTGGTCACAGGTCAGGCACTCTCATCCTATGGAATCTCTACATCCGTGACATCCTGCCCCATTATACAGATGATAAAGTAAGGGCTCAGTGACCTGCCTGAGGTCACCCAGCAAAGGGTGGAATGATGGCTTCTTGCAGTTGGGAAGTAGCCAAGTGGGACTTGTGAGCATGAAGAATGCCATGGCAAATAATCGTCAGGCTTCACTTCCAAATCTGACTTTACCCGAAGCCTGTGTTCTTTACATGACACTGTGTATTCTGCTGTGCCGGAACTCAGCCAGAGATTGACAACCAGGTTTTTAGGTTCTGAAAGGCAGTCAAAGACCGACTGAGTGGGGAGGAGGTCGGGCTTAGTGGTTACTGAAGCGGGTTCTGGAATTGGACAGAGAGACCAGGGCTCACATAGGGACCCCACCATCCAGGCACAGGGCATATTTGCCACCAGTTATATTACCATTGGCAGGCTACACTTTCCTTTGCTCTCAGGAAGAGGCTGCTGGAAGGATAACCGTCAAGGATTATCCTTGAAAAACTCAGGGTCTGAGCTTCATCATGCAGAAGTCCCGGCGCTCCTGGGGCTGGCCTTTGGGTAGTGCCTCCCCTGCTCTGAGTGGTCACCTCTTAAAAACGGGCATGCCTACCAGCATAGATCCAAAAAGAGCTCTTGGGAAGATAAAGAGGAAAAATGACTGTGGAGTTGTTGGTGTATATAAAGTAACATGGAAATGTAAATTATCTAAAAATAATCTCCTATGTGAAATGCAGGGAGAGGTTGGGACTTGGGAGACCTCTAGGGTTCTTTCAGCATTTATTGGCACCTACTGTGTACCAGGTATGGTGCTAGGGCCTGTGCATATGAGGATGGGTCAGATATGACCCTGAGCATCTGGAGCTCCCTGTCTACTGGGGGAAAGGAGCCAGGTATACACCGCGTGCCGCTCTCTCCCAGCACCGTGAAAGGGGAAGACTCTGTGTGATATGGCAGTTAGGAGCCAGATGCACATGAGCTGAAACCCACCTCCTCCTTCCTGCGTGACCTTGAGCAGGTCAGGCCACCTCTCCAAGCCCCAGGCCTTCCTCTGTAAAATGGGGCTGTCCCCTCTGCCTCTCAGAGTTGCCAGGACATGGCACGCAGTAGGTCCTGGGGTGGGGGACTTTGGGATGAGTGTAGCCCATAGTTACTAGGCAGGAAATGATGGTCCTGCGCTAGCCAAAGTCTGGGTCTCAGGACTTGGATGGTGAATTGCCTGCAGGAGTGTCGTGGGGACAGGGGGTGGATGCAGGGGATGCCCGGGAGAGAAGTGCAATTCCTCATGACCTGTTAAGGAAGTGGGGGTAGGGGGTGCAGAAATCCTGGGGAATTGGCCTGTGCCTTTATTTATGTTGGTAATTTCATTAAGGCGGAGGGGGCCAGGTAGTTCTACCCAAGGTCAGATCTGCCCAGGTAGGAGGAGGGCAGTGGGGCCACCTGAGTTTACTCAGCAGGAGATTCGAGGACAAGGCGCGCCCGGGAAGGCAGGGAGTCTCAGGATGAGTTTGTGGATGTGCTGAGTGTTTTCTGAGGCCGAGGTGGGATGGGGCTGAGGCCAAGGGCGACTTCCCAGGGAGCCTGGGCCTGCCCCAGAGCAGTGGAGCAGGCAAGCAGAGGCAAAGCTGGCCAAACTTCGGGGAATTCAGGGTGAGGCAAAAGCAGAGGAAGTTTGGGGGCCCCGAAGGGCGACGATGTGGGGTTCCCCCAGGGGAACACTACTCTCCTGGCGTCGGCTGACAGGAGAGAGGTCAGTTGCGGGAGCGAGAAAGGGGAGCCTGCTCTCTATCTCCGGCCTGGCTAAGTGGGGCGGGGCGGCTGGCGGCTGGGCTGGGGTCTGCGCCTTACTCCCCACGGGACCGCCGCGTCCGGGAGGAGCGGGGCCTGCGAAGCTCCGGGCCCGGTCGGGCCAGATGGAACGCGGCCCCTGCGCTGGGCACTGCGCGCCTGCGGCTTCTGCCCTCCCAGCGGCTGCGGGCGCAGTGGCCCCCGCGCCCCCAGGGGCCGGGCCGGGCGGGGGCTGGGCCCGGCGGGCGGGCGCGGGAGGAAGGGGGGGCGGGCGGCAGCGAAGGCTGCGCCGCTCTAACAGGTGGGATCCCGCGGCGTGGTGGAGGCGGGCGCGGGAGGAGGAGGAGGAGGAAGAGCCGCGGCAGCGGGAGCCTGAGCAGGAGCAGGAGCAGGATGAGCCGCGCAAGCTGACAGCCACTGCTGCCGCCCGCGCCCAGGCTCGGTCTCGCTCCCCGCGCTCGGGGCCGCTCCCCGCCTCCCGCCTCCCCCGGCCGCCCGCGGGGCGGCCCGCCCCCTCTGCACCTCCGGGCCCGGAGCTGCCTCCATCGCTCCTGCATCCCGGCCGGGGGGAGGAGGAGGCGGAGCAGGAGGCGAGCCGGAGCTGCCGCCGCCAACGCCGCCGCCGCCGCCGCCGCCGCCGCCGCCCGAGCAGGACAGAGCGCGCCGCAGCCCCGCGCGTCCGGCCGCCGCCCGCGCCCATCCAGCAGCAGCGCCGGAGCCACACCGCGGGACAGCCCCGGCCGCGGCGCGCCCCGGCCCGGCCCAGCACAGCCCAGCCCAGTCCCGGCACCGGGCGGCCCGGCGGCCGGCCCGCCCCCGAGGGCGCCGGGCGCGGCGGGAGGATGCCGAAGCCGACGCTGCTGCTGCGCGGGGGCTGGGAGCGCGAGCGCAGCCCCGGGGACTCGGAGCTGGGCCGCCAGTTCCGGGACTGGTGCCTGCGCACCTACGGCGACTCGGCCAAAACCAAGACGGTGACACGCAGCAAATACCAGCGGATCGCCGAGGTCCTGCAGGGCGGCGGCGGGACCGGCGCGGGCAGCGGCCCCGCAGCCGGCGAGAAAGGCAAGTTCCAGTTCTGGGTGCGCTCCAAGGGCTTCCGCCTGGGCAGCGGCCGGGAACCCAAGATGGGCCAAGTGGTGTATGTGCCGGTCAAGACGGGCTCGGTGAGTGCGCGCGCGGCGGCCGCGGGCGGGTCCCGCGGCGGGGATCGGGGCGGGCGGGGGCGGGGTGGGGGTGTGGATGTGTGTCCGAACGTGTGTCCCTGAGGTTGTCCGTGTGTCGGGCCGCCGGAGGCGCACGCGTCCCTGCTCACCGGCCCTCCCCGGCTCGCCTGGGCAGCGCTCCGGGTTCGGGGCGTCCCTGCCCCCCTCCGCGCCGCTGCCCGGGCCGTGGCCGTGCTGGGCGGGCTGTCCCGGGCTGCTCACCCCAGCATGTTCCGTCCTCCTGTCCCCTCCCCCCGCCAGCAGGCGGCTGCTCTGGAGCCCGAGCCTCCCCCCGCCCGCCCCGGGGCTGCCTGTCCCGGGCGCCTAGCGCTCCCGCCCCCGGGCCGGCTGGGCGGTGTGTATGTGTGTGTGCGGAGGGTGGTGCCGCCGGGTTGGGGGGAGGGAGGTAGGGGCTGCCGCGGGACGGGGAGTCCGCCGGGCCTCCCAGCGCCAGAGGAGGGGGCCCGCCCGGGCACTGTCGCCCCGACCCCACCCGGGGCTGGCCCGGGGAGGGGCGGCCGGAGCCGCAGCCTGGCGCAGGAACAGCCTCCCGCGGGTGGGTGGGGCGCCCCCTCGGCCCCCCGGGCCCCTCGCTCCCCCCTCTCCGGGACGGGGGCGGCCTGACCTATCCATCCCCTCCCCTCCCCCGTCCCCCGGGCCGGCCCGGTCCGGGCGGGGTGGCGTGGGGGAGGGGGCGGGGAACCGCAGCCGCCTAAAGGGAGGAGGCGGGCGGCCGGGCGGGGGCGTCCCCTCTGGCCCGGGGCGCCCTGGAGAGGGCGTGCTACGCGGGCCCCCGAGGCTCCCCCGCCGGGACCCCATTGTTCTGCAGAGGGTGGGGGCTGGGGGGGCGGCCGCTCTCGGGGCGCTGCTGAGCTTTGAACTTTCCGTCGCCGAGACCCTCCATTAGTGCGTTCCGCCCCCGACCCGGTCGGGCCGCGCCGGCCTCCCCCCACCCTTCTTGCTCCCTCCCCGGCCAGAGCGCTAGAGCCGGGCCGCCCCGCGCCGGCCTCCCTCCCTCCCCCGCTCCCCCGCTCCCCCGCTCCCCCGCTCCCCCCTCCGCGCTCCTCCCCCGGCCGGCCCGCCCGCCCCGCGCTCAGCCCCGTCCCCGGCCGGAGCGGGCTCTTCACACACAATTGATTCGGTCGTTACGAAAAGTGCACTTGTCCCCTCCTCCTCCCCCTCCGCGGCCGCCCGGGCCCGGCCCGCGGGGTGAGGGGGCCGCGAGGGAGGGAGGCGGGAGCCGGGAGCAGATCCGGAGGCGCCTCCTCCCGCGCCCAGGGGACGGGGTTGCAGGCCGCGGGGAGTGGGAGCCGCTAGCGCAGAGGGCGGCTGGCCCATCTGCGAGGAGCGCTGATAACCGCGCTGCGGCCGCCAGCAGCCCATCTGCGCCGCTGCTGCCTCCGGCCGGACCGGGAACACGGGCCGGGCCGAGGGGCGCGCCGGGACCGGGTTCCACGAGGGGGAAGCCGGGGCAGTGACCCCCCCAGCCTAAGTCAGCACTCTCGCCCAAACCCGGCGAGTCTGGGTCATTGTCCCCTCCCCCGATCGAGTCCTGTACCCCTCCCCCAGCCCAAATCAGTGCCCACTTTCCCAGATGGGGAGTATAGGTCAGCCCTGCCCACCATGCCAGGTCGGTCCCCTCATCGGTTCTCCGCATCTTTGGTCACTGCCCCCCGCCGGAGTGCGGTTTTTCTGAGGTCAGTGATCCAGGAGATGGTTGGTTGGGTCCGTGCCCCCTACCCTGGGTCAGTGCCCTCTGCCATCAGGGCTTCCCAGGTCGGTGCCCCACCCCCCCCCCATCCTGGTTACACCTGCCCGAAGAGCTGGGAGTCTTGACCCAACATCCTGAGTCTGAGGTAGGAGCCCTGAGCCCTCTCCTGGATTTGGGGGGTGACCCCCCCAGACCTGGCGACTGGCTCACTGGCTCTCTGTGTGGCTCGACTTCTCTCTAGGGAGCAGGCATCTGGAGCAGTCGTCCCCTATCTACACAGCTGTCGAGGCTGAGCGCCCCTTCCCCTTATCCAGGCCACATGCAGAAACCGGGTGCTAGGCCTGGGCCCCAGGTCCTGCTGGGCCAGCTGCTGGCTTCAGAGGCTCCTTGAGACCCATGCTGACCTGCCCTGCCTGCCCCTGACAGTGGGACTGTTCTCAGCCTCCACCCTGGCTCTCAGACCAATAATGAGCCCTCCCCGAGGGACCACCTGCCCGAGAGGCAGAGAAAGGGGACCCAGGCCTCCCAGTCCAGGCTGCCAGGGGGACGACGAACACAACAGACATGCCCTCCCTCGACAGCCCGCCCCTCAGGCTCCCCACGCCCGCCTGCCTGGCCTGCTGGTCCCCAGAGAGCCCGTTAGTTACCTGCCACTCGCCCAGCCAGCCGGAGCCAGCCGCAAATGCCCGAGTCCTGCCACCCCCATCTCCAAGTGCCTTCCTGGGGCCCAGTTATTATTTTTATATTTCCATTTTCCTTTTCACTGATCCAAGAGGAACAAATCCTGCTGGGAATTCTGGGGCAGCCCTGGCCTCTTCCTGGGAGGGGCTGAATGGGACCTCCTTTGAAAGGTGCAAAGCACATCTACGTTCCCTGGTGTGTGTGCGCGTGCACACACACACACACACCCACACACCCTCAACCCTGGTATCAGTTGGGAGAGAGCCTCTAGTTTGGTCCTCGGTGGGTTTTTGTGAAGGTCATTGGGCCGTAAACCTTTGTCCAAGGCATTTGTTAAGTACCCACAGGCCTTATATGGGCACTGGGGTGCTGGGGTGGGTGGGGCTCTGTGCCTGCTTCCCAGGTCACCCAGCTGTCGGGGGTGGTGGGTATAGCTGAGGACAGGATAAAGAAGCCCATGGGGGCTTCAAGGGAGGGCAGGTAGAAAAATTCCAAGGAATAGGGGAGGTAGGAGTTGGGTCACCCGGCATCAACAGGCCCCACAGAGCCTCTGTCCCCATGGTGGCCATGGTGTGTCACCTCTCTTCCACGTTGCTCTCTGGCTGCCCCCACCCTGGGCCTCCCTTCCTCCTCCCACAGCCATATGCGGTACTGCGGTCGGGGCCCTCTCCTAGTCCCGGCCAGCCTCGGGTCGATGATCTGACACCACTTGTCCCGTCCCATCTGGCCCTGAGCTTTTCTGGGTGTGTGTGACAAAGGCTTAATCTGTCCGGACGGGCCCAGGGCAGAGAGAGGGCGAGGGGAATTACACTCTGCAGGGCCTCCTGCAGCTGGGGCCCGGGTGGGGGTGGGGCAGGGCGGGGGGTCGAGGAGAAGCCTGGGCGTCAGGGGCAGAGGCAAGTTGGCCTCCAGTTTGCAGGTTGTCACAGGAAGTAGAAGGTGGAAGCAGGGGACAGAGGGGAGGAGGGCGGAGTCCTCCACGTGCAGCTGGGGGTGCTGGTGGGGATAAGATCTCTTTATGACAAGAGCCATCTGGGGGCCTCCTGGCCAGGCGCGAAGCCTGGTGAGGATTTATGATTTCTTAGGTTTGGCCTGCTTCAAATCCAGCCCCCGTGGGTTGCCAGGTGGGGGAGGCGAACCCCTTGGAGATGAGACCCTCCGGTTCTATTCTGGCATCAGCCACAAAGTCAAACAACCCCTTCTCTCTTCCTCTGGCCTCTCAGGAGTGCAGCCGTCCCCAGAGCCACAGGTTAGGGCCGAGGTGAGGCCCTGGGCCGTCGGTCAGTTCCTAGGATCAGAGCCCAAAGTCTCTGTGGAGATAGAGGTTCTCAGCCCAACTGTACCATCTTCCAGATGGGAAAACTGAGGCCAAGAGAGAGGAAGTTTCCATCTGTCGCGAGCCAGGACTGGAACAGGGCTCTCTGTTGCACCCCTGTAGCTTCTCTGTGGGCCTGTCGCATCCAGGAATCCCACCATTATAGCCCCATTCCCCCCAGGGAAACTTCCAGATTGCCAAACTCCGCTCTCTACACCAGGCTTTTGCAAGCTGGACCCCAGGTGTTCCGCTACCCAAATTGACTAATGGTGGTCTTTTCCCAGTTCGCGACAACGTTCATTTAGTGGAAAGCGTTTTCAGTCCTGAGTCTTTCTCCCCAGAGCTTTTGTGTGAACCTTTGGCACCTGCGGCCGCTGGTCTGGGCGGGAAATGGCCTCTGACTTAGCACTGCGTAATATGTGCTGTGACCTTTGCTTGAGTCCCTCGATCGTTCCTGGTTTTCTCTGAATTACCAGAACAGCAGCTGTTTCAGGGGTCACCTACTGTGTGCCTGTCACTGGGCTGAGGCGCCGATATGCATCAGTTTGTGGAATTCTCACAGCAGCCTAGAGGCCCGTGCTGTGATGACTGCTAGACTTCAGGAGTAAACTGAGCTAAGGGAGGCTCGGAGCTTGCCCCTGGCCACGCCGATGCCAGGGGGCCTTGTGTATATCTGACTTTGAAGGGTCTTACAGCCTGATCCAATTTGAAAGCATAGTTCTTCATGTCCCGCTTTCGGTCCCTTACACTTTAGTCTGAATTAGTTTCAAAGCATCCCTCTGGTCAAGGTGTCTGTATTCCCAGGCTGGTGCCTGAGGAAGGACTGGCACAGCATAAAGTCTGTGGGCTTTCCTGGGGTTCACGAGGATGGGTGTGGGGTAGGGAGGAGGGAGAACTCCTCTTGTCCTGGGCCCTGTGGGGGCTTTCGGAAGAAGGTTGACAGTGGTGTCTGGCCCAGGGACCATTTGCATTTCTTGTGAGTGGTGGAGAGTGCGTTTTTGTCAGTTACGCCTTGTGATTTGGGTGGCGTGGTCCTGGGTAACTCTGGGGGGCTGCATTTTGGTGCCAGGGTGAGGCAGATGGGTCAGACTCTGCCTTCCTGGGGCCTCCCCTCTAAGTCCTGGGTCACTCTCTGCCGAGGGGGCGGGGACACCGTGCACCCTGCTTCCTTGAGTAGGTAGGAGCTGGAGGAAAGCCCTCTCCTTCATGGCCCCTGCAGGCTTCTTGGCTGTCCCTGTGTGTCTGGGAGGCTGGAAGGCCCATCTGGGACCTCGGAAATGCTGCTGGGAGGATTGCAGGGGTGGGGAGCCTGTGGCTGGGGCTGTCTGGGGACCCAGGCGGAGGGCCTCAGGCATACCTGGCCTTCTTCAAGCCGGATCTCACCTCAGAGGTCATGTGATTTCAGTGCTGCCCGTGTGTGTGCTCACTGGCCAGAACACGCATGTGCGCATGTGTGTGTCAAAGTGCAGCCTTGTGGGTGTGAATGTGCTGTCCTATCCATGTGCAGGCTGGGAGTGCCTGTGAGTGTGTGTGCATGGAGTATGTGCCGGGCGCAGGTGGAGAGGCTCCTCTGCATATTTGTCAGCATCTGTGTGGGCACCTGGGCTGTGGGCCTTGGCAGCTGCGGTGTGACTGCATGTGCGTGCACACATGTGTGAGGTCCGGATCAGACTCACCCTGTCCGGCAGGGGTGTCCTTCATCACCTCCGAGTCCCCCGAGCTGCTGCCCTGGCCGTTGCCATCCCTGGCGTCTCAGCAGCTGGCTGAAGCCAAGTGGTGGGCATAAGAGCTGGTGCCGTGCCCCTGTCCCCATGACTGCAGCCAAGGCATCTCCTTGTTCCAGCTTCCCAGCCCACCCCCTACCCGCCTCTTGCTGTGGTCCTAAAATAACAAAGCCTGAAGCCAAACACGGGGCTGGAGGTTTCCAGGGAGAAAAGGCTCTGAACTTGAAGTGAGGGGGCCAGGGCCTAGGGGGTCCTAACTCAGCTACTTCATCGCCGCATGACCTTGGGCAAGCAGCCTGCCTGGCCTCTCTGAGTCTGTTTCCTTTTCTGGAAAATGGGCTCCAAAGCTCCACTCTTGGCAAGCTGGCTGTCTCTGTTGTCGTTTGAGGATGGTAAGGAACGTGCTCAAGGCCACCCTGCTAACTCATGTCAAAGCCAGGCCTACCGGCCTGCGGACATGGTGAGACCCCAGCTCTATACAAAATTAAAAAAAAAATTAGGCATGGTGGCACGCACCTGTAGTCCCAGCTACTCAGGAGGCTGAGGCAGGAGGATCACTTGAGCTCAAGAGTTAGAGGCTGCAGTGAGTTGTGATCATGCCACTGCACTCCAGCCTAGGTGACAACCAGCTCTGCCCTTTTATCAATTTGGCCTTTTTTTTTTTTTGAGACGGAGTTTCGCTCTTGTTACCCAGGCTGGAGTGCAATGGCGTGATCTCGGCTCACCGCAACCTTCACCTCCTGGGTTCAGGCAATTCTCCTGCCTCAGCCTCCTGAGTAGCTGGGATTACAGGCACGCGCCACCACGTCCAGCTAATTTTTGTATTTTTTTAGTAGAGACGGGGTTTCACCATGTTGACCAGGATGGTCTCGATCTCTTGACCTTGTGATCCACCCACCTCGGCCTCCCAAAGTGCTGGGATTACAGGCTTGAGCCACCGCGCCTGGCCTTTTTTTTTTTTTTTTTTTTTTTTTTTTTTTTTTTTTTGACACAGGGTCTGGCTCTGTCACCCAGGCTGGAGTGCATGACGCATTGTTGCACTGCAACCTCTGCCTCCTGTGGCCTTAATTTTCTCATCAGTAAAATGGAGCTGTATCATATTCCTCTTCTAGGACTGATGTGGAAATTAATGCTTTAATGCACATAGGGCCCCCAAATGTAGCAAATCTTAGGAAATGTTAGCTGCTATGTGATCTCACTGAGCCTCAGTATTCCTCATCTGGAAAATGGGGGTGGCGATAAAGGATGTTGTGACTATTAAATGGAACAGTGGACATGAAGCACCCAGCTAAGTCCCTGGCATAGAGTAGGTAGGCAGCAACTCTGCGTTCCCTAGAGGTTATATCTGAGTCATTTCTGTGTCTCTAGTGCTATCAGGGGCCTGAGAAATGTTGCATTGAATTGAATACAGAAGTCTTTTTCTCTTTTTTCTTTGCTTTTCTTTCTTTCTTTCTTTTTTTAGACAGGTTCTTGCTTTGTTGCCCAGGGTGGTCTTAAACTCCTAGGCTCAAGTGATCCTCCTGCCTCAGCTTCCCAAGTAGCTGGGCTTACAGGTGGTAGGCACTGCACCTGGCACCAGAAGTCTTGGTGAGGGACGGAGGGGTGGCATGAGCCCCCAGAACTGGGAACTTGCGAGCTCAGGGTCTCTTGCTGCCCTGATGGGTTCCTGCCCTGCAGTGAACTGCATTATCTTTTACACACAGAAGGCTCCAGTGATCTCCCTGCCTCTGAATTCCTCCCAGGTGCCAGATCCCAGAGGTCAAGGAAGGGCGCTGGAGAGCTTTACCAAGGCCTGTCAGGCACCTGCTGAGGAGAGGGACAAGCCTCCACCCGCCCCGCCCATCTCCCATAGGGACCAGACCCCACCTGGTCCCGCCCCTTCTCTATGGACCAGACCCCACTTGGCCCCGCCCCTTCTCCCTCGTGGACCCAACCCCCACCTGGCCCCCTGGCTGGGAACATGAGTTCCTGGGCTCTGGAGCTTTAAGCAGAACAGGTAGTGGCTGGCGTAATGACTGCTTCCCTCAGGCAGGGGTCTGAGCCCATCTCCCAGTTTTTCAAGCCCCTGCTGCTGTTCACACTATTCCATTTCCTCTCCCCTGGGTTCTGTGAAGTAGATGCGAACTTGGTACCAGAGAGGCCAGCGAACCTCCCCAAGGCCCACAGTGAGCACACGGCTGGGCTGGAGCTCCAGGGCTCTGTCTGACCCTCCACCCCGGGGCCTGGAGGCTGGGGTCCACGGGAAGACCCCCGGGAGCGAAGGTGGCAGGGGTGTTCTAGCTCTCCACCCACTCCCTGAGGGCACCCCACTTAGACTTTCTAGACCTCAAGGCCGCCCTCCCACCTGGCCAGACCCAGCCCGGTGGGAGACAGCTGCCACCCCTGCCTCTCGTCCATGCCCTCCCCCTCCGATTTCAGCTGCAGCTGCAGGCCTGGCCTGGGCAAGCTGCTGGGCCAGCAGAGGGGCGTGCAGGGGAGTGGGGAGACGGCAGAGCAGGTGGCGGGCCAGGCCCATCCTCTCACCAGAACAGTTGTAGATCCCAGAATATTAGTCCTCTTGGCCACCCTGAACGTGGAGCCTCCTCCGCCGCAGATGGGGAAACTAAGGCAAGGGGAGGGAACTCACTCAAGCTCCCCCTGAGCTCTAGAGCTGGCTGTGAGCCTCTGGTGCCCAAGCTCAGGTTATTCATTCATTCACTCCCTCGTGGCCCTTCCTACAGGCAGCCCACTGCAGCCTTCCCCTTCCTTGGCCACACCTGAGAGTCACTTCTGACCTCTTTCTCTGACCTCCTCTCCCTCCCCATCCAACCCATTTGCAAATCCTGTTGGTTCTACCTTCAAAGCACATCTCAAATTCTCCCATGTCTCATAGCCTCCACTGCCTCCAGCCTGGTCCAAGCCTGGAGAAACCGCAGCCTCCCAGGGGACCCGCTGGGTCTACCCCGTCCCCTGCCCCCTGCCCCCATAACCCCTCCTTCCCACAAATAGCCAGAGGAAACCTTGGAAAGCCCGAGTCAGGTTCTCTTCCTCCTCGGTTCAGAACCCTCCAAGACTCCTGTCTCACTCAAAGCAAGAGTCCCTGCCTTCCCAGTGGCCTGCAGAGCCCTGTGTGAGCTGGCCCCGGCTGCCGCCACCCCCACTTCCCTCCCACCTCGTTCATTTGGCCTTAGCCACACTGGCCTCTTCGCTATTCTCCAAACATGCCAAATACAGTCCTGCCCCAGGGCCCTTGCACTGGCCTTCCCCCAGCTTGGAGTACTCTTTCTTGAGATCGCTGCATGGTCAGCTCTTCTCCTGCTTCGGATCTTTGCTCAAATGTCACCTGCTCAGAGAGGGCCTCCCTGATCACCCAGTGAGGACAACCTTAGGTCCCTTGGACCCTCCCCCATCTCTCTTTTCTACTTGATTTTTCCTCTGTGGCCCTTCACACTCCCTGACATTCTGGTGGATTTCACTAGTTTCTATGCTTAGGGTCTGGCTACCCACAAGGCCATGAGCACCAGCCGGGCAGACCGCATCTGTTTATGTTTCTGTTTTTGAGACAGAGTCTCACTCTGTCACCCAGGCTGGAGTGCAGTGGCGCAGTCTCAGCTCACTGCACCCTCCGCCTCCCAGGTTCAAGCGATTCTCCTGCCTTAGTCTCCCGAGTAGCTGGGACTACAGGTGTCCGCCACCACACCCAGTTAATTTTTTGTGTTTTTAGTATAGACAGGGTTTCAGCGTGTTTGCCAGGATGGTCTTGATCTCCTGACGTCAAGATCTGCCCACCTCGGACCTCCCCAAGTGCTGGGATTACAGGCTTGAGCCACCGTGCCCTGCCTGCATCGTTTTTGCTTGTTTGTTTGTTTTTGCTGCTATATCCCCAGGACCCAGAGCAGCCCCTGCCCTTAAGGGGACCCCCACGGGGCAGGAGGGGTCATCAGGTGCCTCAGAGCCGGGTTTTGAGAGCTGCCCAGTTCTGCACAGAGTCTCTGAGGAGCCCCAAGGTGCAGACCCACCCTCCCAAGGTTCAGGGCCTGGGAAGTCCTTGGGGAAGTGACATTTCAGCTGGACCTGGAAGGCCAAAAAGGACTTTTCGGCAAGAGCAGAGCATGGAGGAGCTTATTCTGGCGGGTGGGACTGGTTTTGGCGGGGTCAGCGCGGGCTGCATACGGCAGATCCCAGGCCTGATTTTTCCGGAGAAGCATGTTTGGAAGAACATTCCAGGTGGAGTGGGGATGAGTAAATGGCCAAGTCAGCTTGAGAACCACGTTGGGGTCCTGAGGGGGTGAGCTGGCAAGATTGGTTGGGGCCAGATAGAGGAGAGGGATCTGAGGAGCCCATCAGGTCAGGCACAGCAGGGAGCTGGCAGGGGGGTGCTTGCTTACCGCGAGGGAGCTGAGGTCACGTCGGGGTTTCAGAAGGAGCGCTGGGATGCTGTGGCAGGAGGCAAGAGGGTGATGGAGGAGGAGGACCAGGAGGCGGAGACATAGCCACGGGAGGGAGAAAGGCCTGGAGGGTTTCCTCACAGGACCAAAGGTGGAGTGGCTGGGGGCAGGTGACGGGGGAGTGGGCGAGTGGGGCCGGAGGGTCACAGTCCACCCCGGTTTCCTGGGTGGGAAGAGCCGTTTAGGAAACCGGGCAGCGCAGCCAGACGCGCAGATCTGGGGAGGAGGCGCAGGCGCGGGGGCCGGATCTGGGGGACAGCATCCAAAGGTGTCCTCCAGGCTGGCAGCCTGTGGCTGTGGGAGGCCACGGAGGGGACCCCATGGCTCAGGCCTCGTGGGGCCTGCGTGGGAGTCATCGTGTTTCCCAGCCTCCTCTCCAGCTCGAAACCCTCCCCTCTGGCTGGGACCCGACACAGGCTCCTGGGAGGCCTATGCTTGGGTGGATGACTCATCGTTTTCTCGGCATCCCCGGACTGAGGAAATGTTCAAGGAGACATGGGGCCCTTCCTTCGGCAGGCCAGGCCCTGACTGCGGGCTGGCAAGTCGGGAAAAACACACTCGGGCCTCCGGCCTTGTCCGAGGACAGCCCTTGGGGGTGTTTCCAAGGGCCCCTGGTTTCCACAGACTTGCACAGTCCTCAGGGAACCTGAAAGCCTGTTATGACCCCATTCTACAGGTTAGCAAACAAAGGCACAGGCTCTGCTGGGCCCCTAGTAAGCAACCACTTGGTGCCTCAGTTTCTTCGTCTGTAAAATGGGTCTGATGATTGCCCGTCCCCTGCCGGGTTGTTGGGAAAGATGAAAGGCAAGAATCCATGTGAAACGTTTAGCTAGTGCGATTGTTGTGTCATAGGGATGTGGAGAGGGGTCTGCCCGGGCAGCAGGGGCTCTTGGCTGGGCAGAACCATCGTAGGGACACCCAGAAGGCAATATGGTCAAGGACAGTCCTGCATTTGGATCCCAACTCTGGCACCAGCTGGGTGGTTCTGGACAAATGGCTTTCCTCTTCTGATCCCTGACCCCTTCTGTATAAGTGGGAGATAAAACTCGTACCCGTGGGAGTAGCTGGGAAGATGGCATAAAACCAAGCCTCCCAGGCGGGCCGCAGAGTGGGGCTGCTGCTCCGTCTTGGAGTCTTTCAGAGCAAAGACCCCGAAGCCAGCAGCCGTGAAGCTCCCAAGAGTGGTTCCGAGGCTCTCTGTGGGGCGACAGGAAAGCCTGGGCCGAGGGGAGAGAAGAAGGGAGGCAGCTCGGAGGGCTCGGAGGGCTCATCCATGGAGGGTGGATGCTCTCTGGAGCTCTTGAGGTTGGGACAGGAGCAGGCTGTGGGGAAGGGCTTTATGTTGATTCGAGGGCCTTGCAAGTCAGCAGAGTAGTGGGGGTCTGGAGCCAGGGGCCGTGTCCAGTCTCCGCCGCTTACTGCTGTGCAGTCTAGGGTAAGTTACTTTCCCTCTCTGAGCCTCAGTTTCCTCATCTGTAAAATGGGATGATAATAGCTGTGGAAGCAGTTATATCCTCCTTGTATGCTATTGTGTAGAAGTATGTATACTAAGGTGTGGACAGAGTCAAGCCCTCAATGAAAAGGAGCTACAATTGTGATTGCGACTGTGATGGAATCAATAACCTGAGAAGCAGTGCCGCTGAATGGGGCTCTGGAGCTCAGACTGGCCGGGGTTTCCGAGGGACGCGGGGACTCACTAGCTGAGTGGCCATGTAGCAAGTTGCTGCCCGTCTCTGAGCCACGGTTTTCTTCATCGGTAAAATGGATCCAGGCCAGGCACGGGGTTTCATGCCTGTCATACCAGCATTTTGGGGGGCTGAGGTGTGAGGATTGCTTGAGCTCAGGAGTTCTAGACCAGCTCTGGCAATATATCGAGACCCTGTCTCTATAATAACGAAACAAATTAGCTGGGCATGGTGGCGCACACATGTGGTCCTAGCTCTGCTTGAGCCTGGGAGGTTACGGCTGCAGTGAGCCATGCTTGTGCCACTGCACTCCATCCAGCCTGGGTGACAGCGAGACCCTGTCAAAAAAAAAAAAAAAAAAGATGTGGTAGTATGACCTCTCTCTCAGGGTTGCCTGGGGGAGGTGAAGAGAGACTCCATGTCAAGTGCTCAGCACAGAAACAAGCTGCTCTCTGCTTAGGCCTCTGGCGTGGCCAGTGGCAGTTAGATCTACGGACGTGGTGTCCTGGGCAGGGGCAGGGGACGCTGGAGCAGAGAGCTGCAGAAGGGGCAGCAGGCAGAGGTAGAAGTGAAGCCAGAACATGTTCAGGGAAACTGGGCTGGGGGAGCTGCCAGGAGGGCGGTTGTCAGCTGGGTTTGCCTCCAGGGTGGACAGGACCCTGGCCCCCAGATCTGGAGGAGAGGAGGCCTTGATGGAAGCCAGAGGGCAGAGGGACAGCGCCCAGCCAAAGAGGTGGGAAGCAGAGGCTGGGAGTCTTGCTGCTCCAATCAGAGGCTTGTCCCTGGGGAGGAGGGGCGAGGGGCAGTGGGCCCCACGGAATCCAGACTGCACATTGCGGGACTGAATGGGTCCGAGAGCCCTGGGTTCAAATCCTGACTCACCAACCGGCCTGGATCCATCTTTAACAACTTCTTCCATTCTCACATCTGTAAAACGGGAGAGAGATGTCAGCTACTTCTTAGAGTTGCTGTGGGGAGAGTCTGGAATGCATGAAGTGCTCAGTCAGTGTTTGCTACGGAGTGAGAATGGCAGTCGTGACACAGCCAGTGTTAGTACTGTCTAGCCCTTATGAAGTGCCGGACGCTGTACTAAACACTTTATGCACACAGCCCCATGTGACCGTCCAAACCTGGCGACCGCTGTGATCCTCATCTCGCCGATGGAGATATGGAGGCTCAGCTAGGTTAAGTAAGATGCCCAAGAGCACACAGCTGGGAGGAGGCCGAGCACAGACTGGAGCTCGCACAGGGAAAGGGGTGTGTCCTCGGCTCCCTAAATCGCCATCCTTCTGACAGCAAGGCCTAGTTCCTGGGATCCCCCCACCATGTGGTGTTACATGGCCTTGGATGGTGGTTGGTCCCAGGTTGGGGAGTTGGGTGTGAGTCTGCCTGGCAGAGGGTGCCAACCCTGGGATATGCCACTTAGGCACAAGCAGGGACTATTGGTAGGGTTCACCCTCAGTGATCCCCCAGGGATTCTGCAGTTCAGGGAGGGTACAGAGTGGCCTGGAGCCCCTCAGCCAGCCACTGGCCACTCCACATCAACCAAGGCTGGGAGAGGCACCTGCCAGCTCCTGTGAGACCAGGCCTCTGCCCACAGCGGGTGGGGGCTAAATGGGGAGGTGCAGCCCCTCGCCCAGGCCAGGTCAAGAGCATGGCCAGCCACCCCAAGAGCAGGCGGGTGGCCAGTGCGTGATCTTGGGCAGCCTCCTGGGGAATTAGGACAGGGAGAGAGTGCCTGGGTGGCTGGAGAAGAAGCAGGGAAGCCTCTTGTGAGGAAGCGAGCCATGCCATGGAGAGAGGAGGGAAGAGGCCTCCCACGAGGGGGCAAAGTGGACGAGGGGGCACCACAGGCAGTGCACACACATGATTTAAAACCCAAACTAAAACTGGCAGTTGGCTGGACGTAGTGGCTCATGCCTGCAGTCCCAGCACTTTGGGAGGCCAAGATGGATGGATCAATTGAGGTCAAGAGTTCGAGACCAGCCTGGCCAACATGGTGAAACATGGTGAAACAAAAAACAAACCGTCTCTACTAAAAATACAAAAATTAGCCAGGCATGATGGTACATGCCCGTAATCCCAGCTACTTGAGAGGCTGAAGCAGGAGAATCATTTTGAACCCAAGAGGCGGAGGTTGCAGTGAGCCGGGATCATGCCACTGCACTCCAGCCTGGGCAACGGAGTGAGATTGCGACTCAAAACACACAACAGAAATCCCGGCAGTTCCCAGGGCCTGAGAAGTGGCCAGTCCACCCCATTCCCTGCTCCCTGGTTCCCCTGCATGGAGGGGTCTAGTCCCTTCTGTGCCCAACATCCGTGGCCCCAGAGCAGGGTTGCCTCGGTTTGAATCCTGAATCCACTGCTTACTTGCTGTGTGACTTGGACAGCTTGCTGAAGTTCTCTGTGCTTCAGTTTCTACATCCAATAAGTGGGAGTAGTAAGGGGACCTGCCTCACCGGAGGCTGTAGTGAGCATTGAGGGCTTCTTAAAGGTCACGGTTGGGTGCTTGGTGAGTGTTGGCCGTCAGTCAGCACTGCGGCTGCTGCTGTTACCATTATTATCACAATTATTATCATGCGTATAGAGCTAAGCATGTCCTGCCTGCAGGTTTAAATGCCCAGCTCCCAGCGCAGGTCCTCGAGCCCAGTTTTTGTGGTGTTTGCCTATTCAGGAAAAAGAGAGGTAGAGGCGAGAAAATGGCTCAGAGTCAACCCGGTGGCCCCAGACCTTGAGACTGGCCTCTGGATACCTGCTGGGCCCCCGGAACTAGCTGCTGCTGTGGGCGGGGCTTGTGGTTTGGGAACTCAATCCCTGCCCCTGTGCTGGGTACACTGGGTGACCGTGGGGACAGGACAGGGAAAGGGACTATGGGAAGAGCCCTTGGCCAGGCTCCAGAAGATTGGGGCTCAAGGTCTTCCTCTGCTGCCCCTTTGCGGTATCATTCTTGGAAAAGCTCCCAAGCTCCAAGCCTTGGGTTCCTTATTGGGAAGGTGGTGTCATTCTCTAAGCTGCGGGGGAGAGCCAACGCAGTACCTAAGCTGTGATGGAGGATTAGGATTGTTCATCAGGGACCCCAGGGATCCCTCTCCTCAGGAGGATTGACAGTTGAGTTGGGAATGACGGTGTCATTGATAAGATCCTGGTTCAGGGGGTATTAACATGTAGCTGAGAAGAACTCAGCCCTGGCTTCGAATCCTGGGTGGTGCTACTTAGTAACGCAGTGACCTCGGGGAAATGAATTAACCTCTCTGGGCCTCATTTCTTCCTCTGTACAGTGGGCCTGGCAATAGAACCTGCCGTTTGGATTGTTTGCGGGTAAGAGCCAGCCCAGGGCCAGGCTCCCGGTAACGCTCTGCCGTCCGCAGCAGTCGTAATTATTTTAAGGAACCCGACTAACACGAGAAACGACCAGCAAATGATACAGGGCTGCAGGCAATCTATTCATTCATTGATTCGTTTGGCACATTTTGATCGGTGCCTGCTAGGTACCAGCTCCTGTCATTCATTCCGCAAAGATTTCCAGAGCACCTACTCTCTGCTAGGAGCTGTGCTAGGTACCGCCTCCCTGGTGGTGAATAGGACTTGATCTCTGCCCTCCCAGAGCTGGGGGTACTAGGTACCACCCTGGCTAGAGGTCGAAGGCAGCTTAGGGGCTGGTGTGCTCTCCAGCTGGTTGGCTCGGGGACCCAGCCCCTGTCCAGGTTGTGCGAGGCTTGCTGAGCTCCCGGAGGTGGCTTCTGCCTGGAGTCCCCCATGCCAGCCCCACTGCCCTGGTGTCTGGCTCCTCTGGGCCCCGCTTTCCCAGGAACTAGTGCTCTAGGACTGTGGGAGTGCAACACCTTTTCCATCGCCACCCTCCACCCTAGCTCCCAGCTCCCGTCACCTCCTCCCCAGCCATAGCACTCATTGTCCTTCCTCTTACTCCCTCCCCTCTTCACACTGTGGCCAAAGTGCTGTGTTAAAAATGTAAACCTGACCATGTTCCTTCTCGGCTCAAAACTCTCCTGTGGCTTCTCATCACTCTCTGAACAAAAGTCACTATGACCTGCATGGCCCAGCTGTGGTCCCTCACACTGGCCTGGCTGTTCCCCTGGACTTCAATGGGCTCTGCTGAAATGTCACTTCCTCAGGGAGGCCCTCCCTGATTGTCTTTTCTAAATGTCATTGGTTCCCATCACTCTCAAGCCCCTTATATTAACTCTGGAGCCCTTATGAACATCTGACAGATGCTGTGTTTTTGTGCGTGTTCCTCTCGGGCTCCATAAGGACAGGAATATTTGCTGTCTTGTTCACTGCTGAGTTCCCAGCACTCAGTGGCTATTTCTTTAATGAATGCCTCAGTTTTCTCCTTTGCAAAATGGAGAAGCAGAGCTGTCGTGGGGCCAACATGAGGGCTGGCAAGATGGCCAGAGTCCCCCACACAAGCAGCCTGCAGTCCCATCAAGGGGGGGTCTGACCTACCCAACAAGCAGGCTCCTCCAGTCCCAGGGTGGAGAGATTCAGGAGCCTGGCAGGGTCGGCAGGCTGGGTCATCACTGGCCTCAAGCCCCATAGGGAGGTTTCCACTTCCTCTTGCCCATGCTGGGAAGCCCAGGTGGGGCAGGGGCACGGGCAGTGGGAAGGAAGGAAAGAAGCTGCCTCGAAGGGAGGTGCAGGGCTGGGGAGAGATGGCTGGATGGCCCCCTAATGGGGTCCCAGAAAGCCAGATCTCAGGCATTGGGAGCCATTGAGCGTTGTGAGCCGGGGGAACATGAGGAGGGAGGTATTTAGGGAGTGAGTCTGGTCCAGTGTGTGTAGGGCAGAGACTGGAGTCTGGTCTCCAGGGAGGCAGCAGGCTCTAGCCATTGCTGGCTCCCATATCTCTCGGGAGGGGAAGGAGCCCCAGGCTACTGCACCCGCCATTCTAGCAAACCCAAATGGGAGCAGAATCTGCAAGAATGAGGAGGGGCTGGAGGGGTGAATCAGAGTCTCCTCCTCCTCCTACATGCTCCTCCTCCATCCCTCCAGCTGCTTTGTCCTACATGAAGAACTCTTCCACATCCATTCACTTATTTATCCATTTAGCAACCTGGAGAGGGCTTCCTAGGGTGCACTGTTGAGACCCACAGATGTGGTTCCTGCCCCGGCAGAGTTCAGGACATATTGTGGGGAACAGATGCTACATGACACAGTGATGGTGGTGATGGTGTTGGGGATGGTAGGGATGGATGGTGGTGAGGATGGTGAATGGCGGTCATGATGATGATTATAGTGGTGATGGTAATGGTAACAATAGTGGTATTAATTGTGGTGATGGTGATGGTGGTGGTGATGGCAATGGTAACAATGGTATTAATGATAATGATGGTGATGATGTTCATGTGGTGATTGTGATGGTGGTGTTGATGGTGATGAAGATGGTGATGATGATAGTGGTGGTGATGGTGAAGATGATGGTAGTGGTGATGATGGTAATGAAGATGATGGTGAGGAAGGTGGTGATGATGGTGATGAAGGTGATGGTGGTGATGATGATGGTGATGATGGTGGTGATGATGGCAGTGATGAAGATGGTGATGGTGATGATGGTGATGAAGATGATGGTGGTGATGGTGATGGTGGTGGTGATGATGATGGTGGTGATTATGGTGATGAAGATGGTGGTGACGGTGGTGATGATGGTGATGAAGGTGATGATGGTGGTGGTGATTAAGGTGATGAAGATGATGGTGATGATGGTGGTGATGATGGTAGTGGTGATGATGATGGTGATGATGGTGGTGATGATGCTGATGGAGATGATGGTGGTAATGATGGTGATGATGGTGGTGGTGATGGTGGTGATGATGGTGATGGAGATGATGGTGGTAATGATGGTGATGATGGTGGTGGTGATGGTGGTGATGATGGTGATGGTGGTGGTGATGATGATGGTGGTGATTATGGTGATGAAGATGGTGGTGATGATGGTGGTGATGATGGTGATGAAGGTGATGATGATTAAGGTGATGAAGATGATGGTGATGATGGTGGTGATGATGCTAGTGGTGATGATGATGGTGATGATGGTGGTGATGATGGTGATGGAGATGATGGTGGTAATGATGATGGTGGTGGTGATGGTGGTGATGATGGTGGTGGTGATTATGGTGGTGAAAATGATGGTGATGATGGTGGTGATGATGACGGTAGTGGTGATGACAGTGGTGATGATGGTGATGGAGATGATGGTGGTAATGATGATGATGGTGGTGGTGATTGATGGTGATTAAGATGGTGATGGTGGTGATGATGGTGGTGATGGTGATTAAGATGATGGTGGTGACGATGGTGATGGTGATGATGGTGATTAAGATGATTGATGGTGATGATGATGGTGATGATGGTGGTGATGGTGGTGGTGATGGTGGTGGTGATGATGATGGTGGTGATGAAGATGACGGTGGTGCTGCTGATGGTGGTGGTGATGGTGATTAAGATGATGATGGTGGTAATGATGACGGTGGTGGTGATGATGGTGATGAAGATGATTGATGGTGATGATGATGGTGGTGATGACAGTGGTGGTGATGGTGGTGGTAATGGTGGTGTTGATGGCAATGATGGTGATGATGGTAGTGTGCCAGCTCATGTTTATTGAGCATTCACTGAGTGCCAATCTGTTCTAAGTGCTTCCTGTGTGTTTGCACACTGGCCCCCTGCAGCAATGCTGAGAGGCACTGAGATCTTATGCAACTTGTCCAAGGACCCCTGTGAGCAAAGGGCAGCACCCAGATGTGCGCTCAGGCAGGCGGCTGACCGGCAGCTGCTCCCAGCTACGGCCACGCGCCACTTCCGGCAGGCAGTTTCCTCCCTCTGTGTGGGGCTCAGCACAGGGAAAGCACATGAGTCTGACTTGCCAGAGGAGAGTTCGAGGTCTGGCTTTGCCCAAGCAAGTTTGGGCAAATGGTGCCCTGCCTCCTCTGCCCTCAGCACCTGTCTGTGAAAGGGGAGAACCATCCTCTGTGGAGGCCACGAGGAAGGCAAGGAACAGCCACCTTGCCATGGCAGCTAGTGTGTCTGGGGCAGATCCCATTCCCTAAATCAGGAGGAAGTGAGAAAAGAAGGCTCTGTTCTAAGCCTTGCCTCCGGGGTCTGGGATGGGGAGTGGGGCCAGTGGGAAGCCAGGGTCTCTTGGACAGACACATTCTACACACCCACATTGCTGTTTCCCCTACGCTGCCCCCAGGGCAGGGGCTGTTCTCCCACCCATTGCTGGCTTCCGTATCTCTCGGGAGGGGAAGGAGGCAGGGATCCCTCCTGCACCCCCATTCTAGCAAATCCAAGCTGATCCCATGCCAGTAAAGAGAGGGGACAGATGCCCAGGGCTGGGGGCAGAAGGCCAGGACACAAATGCTGCCCTGAGCTTCCTGTGCAGCCTGGGGCGCTCCAATTTCCCTCTCTGGGCCTCAGTTTGATTCACCCATTCAAATATTTGTGCTAGACACTCTACTCTGGAGGCGTAAACAAAATTCTCTGCCCTCGGAGAGCTGATGTTCTAGTGCAGGCTGACAGCACCCAATAAGCAATGAACGAGCCCACTGTGTCAGATGCTGGTAAATGCGTACGGAACAGCAAAACAGAGCCAGGGGAACTGGAGGGGTTGGGGCAGGAGGTGGTAGAATTTTAAACAGGGTGTTGGGGAGGGCCTCAGTGAGAGGCCTTCATCTGTGAAATGTGACATTTTAAGCAAAGCCCTGGAGGAGGTGCCAGAGTGAGTGATGTAGGAATTGGGTGGAAAAGCATTCCAAGTAGAGGGAACAGGACGTGTAAAGGCCCCGAGGCAGGAGTGTCTGGTTTGTCTGAGGAGCTGCAAGGAGGCCACTGTCCCCTGCTCCCCCAGCCCTGTATTTGGGAATCAAAAGACCATGTTTTACTCTGCAAGACCTTGGCTCTCAGAGCAAAATGATTTCTGAGGCCTCGTAGCCCATCCCCACAAGAGTCGGTGATGCCAGCCTCCTAGGTGGGGCTGGGGCAGGTGCCTTGCTGCCCATATCTTAAAGGTGCAGAGTGGGTTTGAAGACCCATGGGGACTCGGAAAAGAGGCTACCATCCTCCAGCTCCTTACCCTGAGTGGTGGATTCTTGGATGTCCCTGGATTCAAATCCTGGGTCTGCCACTTCCCAGCCACGTGATCTTAGACAAATCACTCCCCGAGCTTCAGCATCCTCAACTGCAAAACAGGGACAGGAGGCCCATAGAGCCGGGTTGCGATGGGACTGCAGAGACCACACCAGGAAGCGTGCATGTGAGTGCCCAGCCTGGGGCCTGGCTTGTGGGAGCTTCTCAGTAAATGTATATTTTTGTTTGTTTGTTTTTTTGAGACAGGGCCTTGCTCTGTTGCCCAGGCTGGAGTGCAGTGGTGCGATCACAGCTCACTGCAGCCTAGACCTCCTGGGCTCAAGCGTCCCACCTCAGCCTCCCGAGTGGCTGGCACTACAGGTGCATGCCACTGTACCCGGCTAATTTTTTTTTTTTTTTTTTTTTGTAGAGATAGGGTCTTGCCATGTTACCCTGGCTGGTCTCCAACACCTCAGCCTCCCAAAGTGCTGGGATTACAGGCGTGAGCCACCGTGCTCTGGTTTTAAACCAGAACCTGACATAATGTATGACTCTGAATTGTTTTCAAAGCTGTTGGAAAAATGTGTCCTGTTACTTTGAGTCTTCTAAGAACCCCATGAGGAAGAAGGAACAAGAAGTCATAACCCCAGTTTACAGAGGTGGTGAGTTGAGGCCTGGAGAGGATGTGTGGCTTGGCCAGGGTGACAGTGAAGGGCTAAGACCAGGCTGTCCTGGCTCAGAGAGCCCAGGGGGTGGAGGGCAGGGGAGATCGTCCAGCGCCCTTACACCCCCCACCAAGAGCAGCCCCATGCATGCACCTCCTGCCCATGTGTGCCACGCAGTAATAGCACCTTTCAGGTTTGTGGTCCCCGAGCAGGCTCTGTGAGGCACGGCTCGATGGGTCGGGAGGTCTGCTGTAAGGTCGTTGAAAGGCCTGGAGCCCGGGGACACTCGGCCACCGGCAGGGAGAGTCTGGGGCAGGTCTCGACGAGAAGAGGAAGAGGTGGCTCACGTGACCGTGCACTCGGCCTGTGTGTCCGTCCGGTGTCCGGCCTGGCTGGGCTGGGAGGGCGGGCGCTCCACACTGTTCTCGGGACAGCCCTGTGAGGGGATGCTGCCGAGGAGGAGGCTGAGGTTCAGCGAGGGGCATGCCTGGCGGGGTTTGGACCCGGGCCTGCCTGACCCCAAGCCCCAGAGCACTAGTCACAGCCCAGGCAGGTAGAGGCAGGCAGACTTTGTGCAGGTGGCCCCCTGCTCCCTGGCCCGGCCTCCCAGCCCAGCCCACCAGTCTCTGCTCCTTGGTTCCCGCAGCCTGAGTCCTATCTCACAGGGCTCCGGGCCGCAGGCTCCAGCCACACCTGCTTCTGCCCCTGGGGCACCGGGCTGGCAGACCCCTCCAAGGAGCAATCAGGGAGCCCACTGGTATGCAGCACCTTGCTGGCCGGACATCCTTTCCCCAGCCCACATAACCCGGAGATTTCTAGCCCATTCTACAGATGAAGAAACTGAGGCACAAAGAGGGAAGATTATGTCCTGAAGCACACAGGACATAAGAGGCAAAGCTGGGAATCCAAAGCCCAGCTTCCTCCATTCTGTAGCCTTCTGCCCTCAGTTTCTTCAGCTGCAAAATGGGAGCCTTGAACTAGACAGTCTCAATTTCAATCACAGTGAGAACAGTACAAGCTCAGCAGCGAGATGGGCTGAGTTCTAATCCTGGCTCCTTTACATCCTAGCAGGTGGCCTTGGGCAGTCGCTTCATCCCTGTACCTCAGTTTCCTCCCCTGTCAATGGGGCTGAGAGCAGCATCAATCCATGAGCAGCTGCGAGTTTCCATAAGCAACACACGCAGAGCGTCTAGAAGATGCTGGAACGCTCGTGGGAGTCATCCGCTTCCTCAGTCGTTAGCTCCCTGTCCACCTCCCCTGCAGTGCTCTGAAGGATGACAGGGCCATGCTAATGCTCTCTTCTGCCCTTCCTGGGGCATGGCTGGGTGACCCACACTGGACAGAGACGGTGTGGATGTGTCTTTGGGACAGACGGATGTCCTGGGCCCACGGTGACGGATGGCAAGCGGGGGGGGGGAGCTCTGGATGTGAAGCTGGCTCAGGCTGCACCCGGGCAGCCAAGGGCGCCTTCGTCCCTTTGTCTCCTCTCGTGCAAATTAGCAATTACCTTTCCTGCTCCTGCAAGCTCGGCCTTTCCTGGGAGAATTGCTCCAAAACAGCCACTGAGCAGGCAGGAGCCTCCTGGCTAATTAGCGGGTGGCCACCGGGGACAAGCTCAGGGCCTAGTGACCAGAATTGGGGCCACTGCTGCTTGAGGGCTGCTGCCACCTTGGCCGGGAGACCAGGCAATGTCCCGGGCTCTAGGACGGCATGGCTTCTCCAACATGGGGTGTAGGGCCTCGCGCTCTGGCTTGTCAGCGGTGTGACCTTACATAAGTCACTTGGCCTCTCTGGGCAGCAGTTTCTTCATGGTTAGGAGTAGTTGGGCTTTGGGGCCCAGTGTCTAAGGGGTGCCGTTATCAGCCAGTGTTTGTCAGGATGATTGCTGTGGTCACCACTGCCGTTGCCTTGGGCCCGTGGCTGGCTCAGGTGAGAGAACAGGAGGAATATGCAAACCCTGCGGTGGCCCGCGGGGGACCTGGTAAGGCCTCCCGAGCAGCCGACAGGCCCTTAGGCAAGAGGGAGGCTTCATCTCTCCAAGCTCAGTCACCTTTTGGTCCTCTGTGAAGTGGAGTCATCGAGAAACTGCCTGGCCATGTGCCTAGAATAGGGCCTGACCCAGAGCAAGTGTTCAGAAAGGTGAGGCTCTCTCCCTCCCTCCCCTCAACTCTCCCTGCCCTCCACTCCCCTGCCCTCCACTCCCCTGCCCTCCACCCTCCCTCCCCTCCACCCTCCCTCCCCTCTCCCCTCCCTCCCCTCGACTCTCCCTCCCCTCTACCCTCCCTCCCCTCTCCCCTCCCTCCCCTCGACTCTCCCTCCCCTCGACTCTCCCTCCCCTCGACTCTCCCTCCCCTCTCCCCTCCCTCCCCTCTACCCTCCCTCCCCTCTCCCCTCCCTCCCCTCGACTCTCCCTCCCCTCTCCCCTCCCTCCCCTCTACCCTCCCTCCCCTCGACTCTCCCTCCCCTCGACTCTCCCTCCCCTCTCCCCTCCCTCCTCTCTACTCTCCCTGCCCTCCACTTTTCCTGCCCTCCACCCTCCTCCCTCCCCTCTCCCCTCCCTGCCCTCCTCAGGAACACAGCTCCTGCAGCAATAGGATGGTGGAAGAGCTGTCAGCCTGTGGCTTGGGGGGATCAGGGAAAGCCTTCCCGCCCCACGGGAGCAGGATGGGGAGGGTGGAGAGCTGTGGGTGCTGAGTGAGAAAAGGAGTGGCAGCCGGGCCCAGGGCAAAGGTGCAGCCAGGAAGCTATGGAGGTCAAGGGAGGGCAGAGATTCTGGAGATAGGATACCAGGCTGGGAGCATTCTCCCTGCTGGCTGGTGACTCTGGAGGCGCTCTCCCAGATCTACAGAGAGGGTGCGGGGCAGAGGACGAGTCCCTGGCTTGGCCTGGGGAGTGCTGGGCTGGGAAGATTTTCTGGCAGAGTACACCTTGGGGCTGAGGCTCACCAAGGGGCTAAGCAGAGGGGAGGCATCCCAGGTAGAGGAGGCAACAGGTGCAGAGGCAGGGAAGTGTCATTTAAACCTGGGGTGGGCAGAGCCATAGCACACAGGCCTCTAGTGCCCAGCAAATCAGCCTGGATTTTATCTGGGCACTGGGGAGCCCAGGAAGGTTTGGGGCAGGTGGTGTTGAGGTCTGATGTTCAGGGTCAGCTTAGAGCACTGCTACTCAGGGAGACAGTGGCCGAGAGAGTGAAACCGGAAGCCTGATGGGGCGGGCGGGGTGGGCGGGGGCTGATGGAAGCCAATCTCACGCTCCCCAGTGTCAGGGAGGCGACGCCGTCCCTCCTGGAGCCTCAGTTCTGCCTGTGGCTGGTGAGTGGACTGTGGACTTCCTGCCTCCCTGAGTGCTGAGGGGTGAGAATGAAATAGTCCTGATGACCGGCCTGGAGCCGGGCACCTTCTGGTGGCCCGGAGTAAGCGCGCCCGTGTCTTTCACTGAGCACTTGCTTTATTTTTTTTTTTTTGAGACAGAGTCTCACTCTGTCACCCAGGCTGGAGTGCAGTGGCGTGACCACAGCTCCTTGCAGCCTTGACCTCCCAGGCTCAAGCGATCCTCCCACCTTAGCCTCCCAAGCAGCTGGACTACAGGCACGTACGTGCCGCTATGCCCAGCTTAATGTGCTAGGTACTTCACACGAATCATATTGTCTCATTCTCATAACCACTCTTCTAGGTCCTCCCCATTCATTGAGGAGGAAACTGAGTCAGAGAGGAGAGAAGTACCTTGCCCAAGAGACAAAGCTGGGATTTGGGCCCATGCTGGGTGACCCCAGAGTCCTCACTGGCTGCTCCTCCACACTCCTGTCGGGGCGTGGCCCCATCCCCAGTCAGCTCCCTAGGGCCCAGTTAAGCCCCTCTCAGGGCCACCGACACAGGAGCCAATTAGTGCCTGCTGTGCTGGGGGCACCACACCTGTCCCCTGCTCCGGCCCCCCAGAGGCCCAGCCCTGCCCGGATCCTTTGGGCACACCCTCGGCTCTGGAAGCTGATGCTTTCAGTATTGCGCCATTAAGAAAAAGGACTCAGCCTCGTTTTTTGTCAGGGAAGCTGAGGGAAAATAAAGCCAGTGAGAGAAGCATTCCAGCATCGGGATTTTTCCAAGACTCAGCTGGGCCGCCCATGGAGCGCTGTCTCCCCCCTGCAGGCTCCCCTCATCCTCCCGGCACCCGCCTACCTCCCCCCGACCAGGCGCCAAGGGCCCCCATGGTCCCTCGTGACAGGGGGCTGCTGGTGGGGCTGGCTGTGGTTTCTCACCTGCGGGCCCGATCTGGCTCCAGCGAGAAAGGAGGAAGAGGGAAAAAAAGGTCCTTGAGATGGTGACAAAGGTCTGAGTGTGGGCCGAGGGAGCAGCCTGTTTCCAGGCAACTGCTATACCCTGGGCTCCCCGCGGTGGCGGGCACATCCGTCATGCCGTGGCTTGGCTCGGGAGGGAGCTTGGGCCTCCCCGGCAGCCCAGGCACACTGCCCACCGCCCCCAAGCTCCGGCCCTGCTGGAAACACGAGGCCCCTCCGGCAGGCACCGCGTGAGAATGCCCAGTGTTCTTGTGGCCACTACTGGCCAAGCGCCTGCCAGGTGCCCAGCCTCAGGCCTGGTGCGCGTGGGGCGCACCTGTCAATCATCAGTCCTATCCCTCCGTCTGTCTGTCCCTGCCGTCCGCGCCGCTATCCAGCTCTCCAGGATAGAACTGTGGTTTAGTGTGCAGGCGCTGGAGGGCTGGGTTCAAACCCGCTCCACCAAATCCTTGCTGTTTGTCGTTAGGTGCTCGGCCCCACCTTGCTGCAGTTTATTCATCTATGAAATGGACGTAATAATAGTTCTTACATCATTGGGTTGTTGTGAGGATTAAATCACTTAATACAGGTTTAATATAGGTAATGCCTTAGGCACGGTGCCTGCCGAATATTAAATGCTTGATACATGTTTGTTCATTCTTTCTCTTTTTCTTATTAATTGCTAGGTGACAGTTGGGGCATCGGGTAGCATGCCCTCTGTGGCAGTCAGGCAGACCTGGGTGAGGGGCGAGTTTGCCCCACTCTGAACCGTATGATCTTAGACAGGTGGCTCAGCCTCGCTGAGCCTCAGTTTCTTCTTGACTACCTTGGGAAAATCATGCATAGCTGCCTTGACACGCTCCCCTCCCCAGCCTAAGTGTGAAACCCCATCTTTTGTCAGGAGGATTAGTCGTGTCCATGTATGCAGGGCCCCACCCTGGCCACACTCAGTACTCAGAATGGTCGTTATTCAGCAGGCCATGATTGGTGCCCACTGGGTGCCAGTGTGAGGGCTGGGTGAGGAGTCCGGCCTGCCAGGGCGTGGCCTTGCCAGCACTCCCTTCCACTGCCTTGGCCTGCCCAGCCCTGCCACCCCATCCTCCAGCTGCTTTGTGAAAACAACCTCTTCGAGGGCCCTGGGGTGAGAGGAGGAGGACAAGAAGGCATCCCGCGTGCCAGGGGGCTGGGCACACCGCCGCCTTTGTGTGGGGCCACCCTGGAGGCAGAGGGAGGCTTGGTCCCCCAGGGCAGGCCATGCTGCTGGCCTGCTGGCGGCTCAGGGAGGCCGCGTGGGCGGCAGGGCCTGGGCAGGCCTGGGCTGGCAGCGGCCCCATGGGACAGCTTGGCCCACTCAGGCGAGAGGGATGCCCACGCCTGGGAGGAGGGCGGCTGCCAGCTCGGGGGTGACTGTGTCCTTCTAGGGCCCATTACAGACATATTTTAGTACCTACTACGTGCCAGGAGCAGTGGCAGCCCCTGGGCCTTCAGAACTAGGCCATGCATTCCAGTCCTGGCGCCTGGGGTTCCACTCCCTGCCCCACTATTGACAGCTGTGTGGCCTGAGCAAATTCCCTCCCCCGTGTAGGCCTCCATTTGCTGGTCTGCAAAATGAACATAGTAATAGCCATACCTGGAGTGCTCTGAGCAGTGCCGGGAACAAAGAAAGCTCCCAGTAACTCTTGGCAATTTATCATTGACTCTGTCCTTGAGGAGAAAGGGCTGAACATTTGACGAGTTCCTACGGCGTGTTAGATTCCTGACCTGAAGAGAATCAGTTCAAGAAACACCTACTGAGTACCTACTATGTGCCAGTGTCTGGGCTGGGCTTTGGTGATACCTGGATGCAAGGAATCTAGCTGGGCATGGAAGGAAAAGGAAGGGGAAGGGAGGTGAGATATGAGGTCCTACTATGTGCCAGGCTGTATGCTGAGCACTGGGAGTCCAGAGAGGAAAGCAGTGGCCCTGCCTTCATGATTGGGAAGGACAGACATCCAGAACCCAATGATTATGACCCAGGGTAATCCCGTGGGGGTGCCTGGGGGCCAGGGAAGGCTTCCTGGAGGAGGTGATCTGGAATCGTGGCATCGTGGCCATGCTACAGCCCTCGTCTGCAACAGCCCTATCATCTTGTGATCTGGCCTCTGGAGATAAGGGATGCACAACCCAAGGAGGACTAGACTTTTTCCATCTGTGGTCGGCCCACCCTCCCTTGCACCGGTTCCCGGCGGCCCCTCCGCTGCCCCTGCTCTGGTCCAGGCTGCAGCGAGCGGCTCTTGCTTCAGCCTACCGGATCCCTCTCTCCGCCCAGCAGCCAGAGCGATCTTCTGAAACATAAATCACACATCATCAGTTCCTAGCCTAAAACCCTTCAGTGGCTCCCCAGGGGCTCTTAAGACAAAGACCAGACTCCATACCACAGCCTGCAAGGCCCGGCCAGGCCCAGCACCACCGACCCTCCAGCCCCACCAGTCAGGGGAAGGGGCCACAGCCAGGCCAGTTCCTCCACCTGCCGGTGCAGCTGGAATCCTCGGTTATGGCTGTCAGGGGATGAGTGTTGCAGGGTGGTGGGGCAGCCGTGGACTCAGCCGGCTGTGTGATCTCAGCATACAGTCCTTTTCCAGATCTGTGCCTCAGTTTCTCCATCAGTAAGACAAGAGGGCCTCAGGGGTGATACCCTTAATATTCTAATTCAGGGTGCTGAGGCCCCTTGGACTTTTGTGAGCTCACCCCGCTTCATACATCCTGGGGCTCCCAGGCTGGAATATTTCATGCCCTCCTCAGATCTGATCGAAAGAAGAGACCAGCAAATCAGGGTTAGATCACCATGTGGATTTTAGCAGCTCTCTAGATGGTAAGGAGGAACTGAGGCCCATAAGGTGAAGTGGCCCTTCCTGGGCTCACTCTCAGCGAAGCTCCTCTGTGGCCAGTTGTCAGTTGTGAGCAGCAATGACACAGGGCAGCGGCACTGGGAATCCCGTAGGGACAGTCATTGCAAACTCGGAAAGCTGGGGATTTTTTTTTTTTTTTTTTTTTTTTTTGAGATGCAGTCTTGCTCTGTTACCCAGTCTGGAGTGCAATGGTGTGATCTTGGCTCACTGCACCCTCTGCCTCCCGGATTCATACGATTTTCCTGCCTCAGCCTCCCGAGTAGCTGGGACTACAGGCTTGAGCCACCATGCCCGGCTAATTTTTAGTATATTTAGTAGAGATGGGATTTCACTGTGTTGGTCAGACTGGTCTCGAGCTCTTGGCCTGCCTTGGCCTCCCAAAGTGCTGAGATTACAGGCGTGAGCCACCGCACCCGGCTGAAGCTGAGGATTTTTTTTTTTTTTTTTTTTTTTTTTTTTTTTTTTTGAGACGGAGTTTCGCTCTTGTTACCCAGGCTGAAGTGCAATGGCATGATCTCGGCTCACCGCAACCTCCGACTCCTGGGCTCAGGCAATTCTCCTGCCTCAGCCTCCTGAGTAGCTGGGATTACAGGCACGTACCACCATGCCCAGCTAATTTTTTGTATTTTTAGTAGAGACGGGGTTTCACCATGTTGACCAGGATGGTCTCGATCTCTCGACCTCGTGATCCACCCGCCTCGGCCTCCCAAAGTGCTGGGATTACAGGCTTGAGCCACCGCGCCCGGCCTGAAGCTGAGGATTTTAATCCCTTCACTTGGAGTCTAGATTTTATTATTTTTACTTTCAACTTTCTTTAATATACAGTACATTCACGTTATTACTATTACATTGAGACAGGGTTTCATTCTGTCACCCAGGCCTGGGTTCAGTGGCATGATCACGGCTCACTGCAGCCTCCACCTCCCCAGGCTCAAGTGATCCTCCCAAGTAGCTAGGACCACAGGCATGTGCCACCATGCCTGGCTACTTTTTGTATTTTTTTGTAGAGACAGGGTTTCACTATGTTACCCAGGCTGGTCTCAAACTCCTGAGCTCAAGTGATCCACCTGCCTCAGCCTCCCAAAGTGCTGGGATTACAGGTGTGAGACACTGTGCCTGGCTGAGTTCACATTATTTCAAATGCAAAAGTTTAAAAACAGAAACTTTTTCTTTTTCCCAGCCACTCAGCTTCCTTCCCAGAAGGTTCCCCTATGGCCAGTTTCTTGCCTGTCCTTGCAGAGATATTTGATGCACGTGTAGGCAAATGCTAGCGTGCAGACTTTGTTTTTAGCGCTAGGAGGAACTGGTCCTTGTCTGAGTTTGCCCCGTGCCCACCATTAAGGGCTGGCATGAGGTCACAGAGCTGGGCAGTGGGTAGAGCCCTCCGCCATCCTCTCCCTGCTGGAACACTGGGCATACCCAACCGAGGAGATTTGGGGAAGCCAACTGGGGTTGCTCTGACTTTGCTGCACAAGACCTGAGGAGGCTCCTGTCTCCAGAGCGTCTCTTCTGTATAAGCAGTGAATAGGGACCAGGGAGATGTGGAGAAAGTTCTCATTAGCTACACTGAGCACTTGCAGCACCACCACAATGCAAGTGAGAAGGAGGCTTGGTGCTTGGACTCAAGTCATTGGGGCTCCAGGGGCAATGGGACTGCAAGGGCAGCACAGTGGCAGGGAGGTTGCTCCCTGGCCAGGGCGGGGATGCGTGAGGGTGGACCTCACTTGATGGAATGAGCTCATCAGGTTGACCCTGCTTTATGTGGTGGACAGGCTGTGTGTTAAGCGTTTCACAAACATTGTTTCAACCCACACATATCCCCACCAGGTAGACACAGTTAACCCCCTGTAACAGCTGAGGAAAGTCCCTTGAGCTTAGGAGAGTTCCTTGGCTGAGATCACATGCCTGGATTGAACATCGGGTCCACCTGATTCCTAGGATTTCCCATTCTGCTTTGCCTCAGGAGCCTGATCAATATCACACAGGCTGCCTCCTGCATAGTCACATCGCTGGCGCAGAAGGAGCAAGGTGGCCGTGTGGCCAGCATCTATGGCTCCCGCACTTCCAGCTCTGGCTCCGCTGTTAACCGGCTGTGTGGCCTTGGGGAGGTCACATGCTCTAGGTGGCCCAGGACTTCTGCCAGGCCTGAGGTCAGCTTCTGTTATGCCCTCCTTCATTCAGGTCTGACCTGCCCAGTGGAATAAATGAACGAGGTAGGGCAGTTTCCCCTGGGGCTGAGGACACTTGTGTCACCAGATGCCTCTGCTGATATGCCTGGAGATGGGACCGGGCCAGAGCTGAGATTCACAGATGCACCAGCCTCTGCTCGGCTTGTGACTTTGGGCCTCTCTCTCTCCCTTTCTGAGCCTCCGCTTCAAGTCTCCGGGCCCCTGGGGATGAGCTTTTGGAGAATGAAGTTTGGAGTGTAGCCCTTAATAGCTGGCAGGATTTGGGCAGGGCTGGAATGGGGGATCAGGAAGAATAGCATGCAAGGAAAGACAGAGACAAGTAGCAGAGGATGAGGCAGGGTGGTGACAGAGCAAGACTCTTTGAGACAGAGTCTTGCTCTGTTGCCCAGGCTGGAGTGCAGTGGCGCGATCTCGGCTCACTGCAACTTCCGCCTCCCAGGTTCAAGCGGTTCTCCTGCCTCAGCCTCCTGAGTAGCTGGGATTATAGGCATACGCAACCATGCCTGGCTCATTTTTCTATTTTTTTTTTTTTAGTAGAGACGAGGTTTTACCATGTTGGCCAGGATGGTCTCGAACTCCTGACCTTGTGATCTGCCCATCTTGGCCTCCCAAAGTGCTAGGATTACAGGCCTGAGTCACTGTGCCTGGCCCTAGATACCGTTTCTTTTGCTGACTTCAGGAATGAGTTTCATATTTTTCAGCAAGGATTTGATTTAAAGTTGCTGGACAGAACCAAGCCTGACAGAGCTGAGGGGCTCCAGGGAAACCCCCCGAAAGGAAATATTTGCTGAAGAAGAGGAAATAAGGTCAGACGTTCCAGAAGCCTTGGCTGTGCTGTTTTGGTCAGGGTATAGAGGCACCAATGGAGGCAGGAGGGTGCCCGAGGCTGCAGAGCTTCACTGGGTCTTCCCTTCTCTCACTCTGCACGTATTTCCGGAGGGCCTACTATGCACCCAGCACTGTGCAGAGACCAAGGCAGACCTGGGCTGTGCCCTCGTGATTGTCACCATCTATGGAGGTTGCAGCCATGAATCAAATGGTCACAGAAATAAGCAGAATACTGTGGCCGTGAGAGGCACCATGAAGGGAACAGCATTCACAGGATCCCAGCCTGGGTCTGGGGGGTCAGGGAGGGCATCTCAGAGACCACCTACTCAGTCTACCTGGACTTCCATGACAGAGTAACACAGACTGGTGGCTTAAACCACCCATTTTCTCACAGCTCTGGCGACTGGAAGTTCCAAATCCAGGTGTCAGCAGGGTTTGGTTCTTCTGGGGCTTCTCTTCTTGGCTTGCAGACGGTCGCCTTTTCTCTGTGTCTTCTCATGGTCTCTCTGTGAATGACTGTGCCCTAATCTCCTCTTACGAAGACCAGTCATATTAGAGTGGGGCCCACACTAAGGACCTCATTTAACTTAGTTGCCTCTTGAAAGGTCCTGTCTTGGCCAGGCACAGTGTCACTCCTGTGACATCCTAGCACTTTGGGAGGCTGAGGCAGGAGAATTTCTGGAACCCAGGGGGTTGAGACCATCCTGGGCAACATAGCAAGACCTCGTCTCTATGAAAAAAAGAAAATTAGCCAGTGGTAGTGTTACACGTCTGTAGTCCCAGCTACTTGGGAAACTGAAGCAGGAGTCTGAGTCACTTGAGCTCAGAAAATTGAGGCTGCCATGATCACTCCACTGCACTCCAGCCTGTGCAGTAGAGCAGAACTCCGTCTCCAACGAAATTTCCAAATTTTGAAAATGGTCCTGTTCACAAATGCAGTCACATTAACAGGGTCAGAACTTCAACATATAAATTGGAGGTGGCACGATTCAGGCCATTAAAAGGCGGTCACACTTGAGTTGAGGGCTGACGATCAAGTAGAAGTTAACGTAACACCAGGAAAGGAGGGTGTTTCAGGCAGAGGGAGCAGCCTGGGCAGAGGCCAGGTGCCGAGAGGGGCTCATGGTGCAGATGCGGCTGAGGGAAACCCGCATGGCCGGGGTGCAGGGAAGCCATGGAGGGGGGCTTCAAGAGGAGGCCGAGGAGGTGGAATCCCGGCTTGGCCACCCCATCGCTCTGTAAATGGATCCATTTCCCCTCATCGGTTTCCTCACTGGGGAAACAGAAGTAATCAAACTTAGCCTTCTGGGGCTGGAAGCTGGAATGAGGTCACATACTTCTAAAATGTCTTGCCCCAGGCCAGCTCCTAGTAAGTGCTCAAGATGAGTTAGCTGTCCCTTTCTCCTCCCTTCCTGGACCACCCTTGGTCTCCCTAGCCCGCTCCTTGTTTTCTACTCTGATTTAGATGACCTGGCCTGAGATCCTGAGCTCCAGGGTCAAGGACCCTTGGCAAACAGTGTTGCGACTCAGCAAGGCCCTTTGGGCCTCCTGGGAGGCAAGGAGAAAAGGAGCATCTCCTGGGGGTTTCCCACGAGAGGGGTGCCTGCTTCTGAGTGATACAGGACCTGCGGTGGATTCCCAGTGAAGCCTCTGAGCCACCTGTGACATTTGGGAAGGAAAGCTCCACCTTCCCCCAACACAGCACTGTCCTTCATTGCAAAAGAAATGTTTCTCCAGTGACAGGGGCCTCCTTCTCTTGGGAAGGTGTTTGCTGGGTCTCTCTTCTATGAGCCACTTTCTATTTGGCCGCAAGCGCCTTCACCTCTGAGCCTGTTTGTTCATTTGCACTTAACATCCAATACATTCTTAACATTTCAGTAAATGGTTTATTGTAGAGTCAGTTTCGATTTACAGTTACAAAGTTGCAAAGATAGTCCAGAGAGTTCCTATCTACTCCTCACCCACTTTCCCCTGTGGGTAACACTGGATATTACTACGGAACCCATCCGGGTCCATCACCGTTCACGAAACTCACCCCCGCTTTTTTTTAAATTTCACTAGTTTTTCCCTAATGTCCATTTTTCTGTCCCAGGATCCCAACCATAACACCACGTTACATTTAGTTGTCATGTCTCCTTAACCTCCTCCGGTCTGTGACAGTTTCTTAAGATGCAGTTTTATTTTGACAAATATTTCTGAGCACCTACAATGTGCATTGATCTGTTCTTGGTGCTAGAGAAAGAAACAGAATGCCATCTTCCATGGAGCCTATACGTTTGGGGGTGGGGAGACAGACCATGAACCCTAAATGTGAATGTTAAATATATAGAAAAATAAAGCAGAGAACGGGGCTAGGGCTGGGGGCTGCTGCTTGCGATAGGTGTAGAGGGGCCTCCTCTTCCCAAGGAGACATGGGGGCAGAGACCCACTGGAGGTGAGAGAACATCTGTGTAGGTATCTGGTGGGAGAGGATTCCAGGCAGAGAAAAGGACTTGTGCAAAGGCCCTGTGGCAGAAAGTGCCGGGTGATTTGAGCCAGGAGAAGGCCGGTGGAGTGGGCTGGAGCCCTGGGGGTGGGGGTGAGTGGTAAGAGGTGAGCACAGATCAGTGTGGAATACAGACCAGGATAGGGGGTGAGGGTGGCAGCTGGGAGGGGGCTGCTGCGGTGATCCAGGTGAAACGGAGAGAGAGGGTGGCGGCCTGGACCAGAGTGGTGCCCATGGCGGGGTGAGAAATGAGCCATTCTAGGCCTGTTTTGAAGGGGGAGCCACAAGATTTACTGCTGGAAATGGGGTGGTGCTGAAACCTTCTGGCAGGGCCTGTGTGAGGAATCAGAGGTGGAGGCGAGCGGGCGTGGCACACTGTGAAGTGGGACTCCTCAGGGATCTCTCCTGCTCTCAGAGCCACCAACCAAGCTCATCCTCCCGCTGAGGGCCAGTCTGTAATAAAGCACTCATTTAAAATTTTTTTTTTTTTGAGACAGAGTTTTTGCTCTGTAGCCCATGTTGGAGTGCAGTGATGCAATCTCAGCTCACTGCAGCCTCCACCTCCTAGATTCAAGTGATTCCCCTGCTTCAGCTTCCCAAGTAGCTGGGATTACTGGCACGTACCACCATGCCCAGCTACCCAGAAGGCTAAGGCAGGAGAATCACTTGAATCCAGGAGGTGGAGGTTGCAGTGAGCTGAGATCGTGCCACTGCACTCCAGCCTGGGTGACAGAGGGAGACTGTCTCACCAAAAAAAAAAAAAAAAAAAAGCCCACAACATTTTCTAAGGTAACAGAATTTTGTTATTTTATTTTATTATTTATTTATTTATTATTTTGAGAAGGAATGTCACTCTTGTCGCCCGGGCTGGAGGGCAGTGGCACGATCTCGGCCCACTGCAGCCTCCGCCTTCCAGTTGAAGCAGTTCTCCTGCCTCAGCCTCCTGAGTAGCTGGGATTACAGGCACTTGCCACCACGCCCAGCTAATTTTTGTATTTTTAGTAGAAATGAGGTTTCACCATGTTGGCCAGGTTGGTCTCGAATTCCTGACCTCAGGTGATCATCCCACCTCAGCCTCCCAAAGTGCTGGGAATACAGGCATGAGCCATAGCACCTGGCCAGAATTATTTTAAAAAACCCCAGAAAAACATAAAAACAATTCAAGTACCAGCATACAGTGAAAAAAAAAGTCCTCTTTCTGGCCCTGCCTGCCAGTCACCCTGTTCCTCTCGCCAGGCGAAATCACTGTTATTTCTTGAGTATCCTTTCAGAGATATTTTATACATATATATGCACATATGCAAATCTATTTCTGGGTTTTGTTTCTAGTTTTACACAAAATATGTTGTACATTGTTCCATAGGTTGCTTTTTAAAATATAATAGCTTTTTTTTAAAGATATAATTCACATGCCACACAATTCACCAATTTAAAATACAATTCAGGCTGGGCATAGTGGCTCACACGTATAATCCAGCACTTTAGGAGGCCAAGGGAGGATCACTTGAGCCCAGGAGTTCAAGACCAGCCTGTGCAATATAGCCAGACCCTGTCTCTACAAAACATTTTAAGAATTAGCTGGGCATGGTGGTGTGTACCCATAGCCCCAGCTACTCTGGAGGCTGATGTGGGAGGATCACTTGAGCCCAGGAGTTCAAGGCCGCAGGGAGTTGTCATACCACTGCATTCCAGCCTAGGCAACAGAGACCCTGTCTCTAAAATAATAAATACAATTAAGTGGCTTTCAGTATTATATATTCAGTGATGTGCAACCATTACCACAATCAATTTTAGAACATTTGCATTGCCCCCCAAAAACCCCCATGCCTCTAAGCAGTCACTCCTCATTCCTCCTGACCCCCTGCCCTAGGTAGGGAGGCAACCACGACTGTGCTTCCTGTCTCTTTAGATTGGCCTTTTCTGGACATTTCCTTTAAGTGGAATCATACAATACATGGTCTTTTGTAACGTAGTTCTTTGACTTACATTTTCAGGGTTCATCCACGTAGCATGTATCAGGACAGTCATGCACCAACCACTTAAGGACATTTTGGTCAGCAATGGACCACATATATGACTGTGGTCCCATAAGATGATGATGATGTTTATTATTATTATTATTTTGAGACTCAGTCTCACTCTGTCGCCCAGGCTGGAGTGCAGTGGCATGATCTCAGCTCACTGCAAACTCCACCTCCTGGGTTTAAGTAGTTTTCCTGCCTCAGCCTCCCAAGTAGCTGAGACTACAGGTACCCACCACCATGCCCAGCTAATTTTTATATTTTATTTTTACAGTTTTTTTTTTTTTTTTTTTTGAGATGGAGTTTCGCTCTTGTTGCCCAGGCTGGAGTGCAATGGCGCGATCTCGGCTCACCGCAACCTCCGCCTCCTGGGTTCAGGCAATTCTCCTGCCTCAGCCTCCTGAGTGGCTGGGATTACAGGCACGAGCCACCATGCCCAGCTAATTTTTTGTATTTTTAGTAGAGACGGGGTTTCACCATGTTGACCAGGATGGTCTCGATCTCTCGACCTCGTGATCCACCCGCCTCGGCCTCCCAAAGTGCTGGGATTACAGGCTTGAGCCACCGCGCCCGGCCTTTTTTTTTTTTTTTTACTTTATTTTATTTATTTCCCAAAAGTGTTTGCTCAGGAATTTTTTGTATTTTTAGTAGAGATTGGGTTTTCACCATGTTGGCCAGGCTGGTCTTGCACTCCTGACCTCAAGTGACTGGCCTGCCTTGGCCTCGCAAAGTGCTGGGATTACAGGCGTGAGCCACCGTGCCTGACCTAATATATAATATTATTGTTTACTGTACATTTTCTATGCTTAGCTATGTTTAGATATACAAATATTGGCTGGGCACATTGGCTCACACCTGTAATAACCAGCACTTTGGGAGGCCGAGGCAGGCAGATCACTTGACGTCAGAAGTTCGAGACCAGCCTGGCCAACATGGTGAAACCCCGTCTTTACCAAAAATATAAAAAATTAGCTGGGTGTTGGTGGTGTGTGCCTGTCATCCCAGCTACTTGGGAGGCTGAGGCAGGAGAATTGCTTGAACCTGGGAGGCGGAGGTTGCACTGAGCCGAGACTGCACCATTGTACTACTCCAGTCTGGGTGACAGAGCGAGACTCCACCTCAAAAAAACAAATATCATTGTGTTACAGTGGTCTACCGTATTCAGTACAGTAATAGGCTGTGTCATCAAGGGTTGTGTGGATACACTCTATGATGTTCCCACAGTGATGCAATCACCTAATGACGCGTTTCTCAGAACCTATCTCGTCATTAAGTGACACCTGACTGTACTTCATTCCTTTTTATTGTTGATAATATTCCACTGAATGGACATACCACATGTTATTTATGTATTCAGCAGTTGATGGACATTTGTGTCGTGTCCACATTTTGGCCGTTTTGAATCATGCTGCTGTGAACAGTCATGTACAAGTTTTTGTGTGCACATGTGCTTTTGATTCTCTTCCATATAGGAGTGGATTGCTGGGTCATATGTTGAACCTTTTGAGGAACTACCTGACCATTTTCCAGATCAGAACACCATTTTACGTTCCCACCAGCAGTGCATGAGGATTGCAGTTTCTCTACATTTTTGCCAAAACTTATTTATTTATTTAATTTTTTTGAGACAGAGTCTTGCTCTGTCACCCAGGCTGGAGTGTAACGGCGCCACCTCGGCTCACCGCAGCCTCCACCTCCCTGGTTTAAGCGATTCCCCTGCCTCAGCCTCCCGAGTAGCTGGGATTATAGTCGTGTACCACCATGCCGGGCTAATTTTTGTGTTTTTAGTAGAGACGGGGTTTCACCACATTGGCCAGAATGGTCTTGATCTCTTGACATCATGATCTGCCCGCCTCGGCCTCCAAAAGTGCTGGGATTACAGGCGTGGGCCACCATGCCTGGCCAAAACTTGTTATTAACTGTCTTTTTTATCAGAGCCGTCCTAGAGGGTGTGAAGTGGCATCTCACTGTGGTTTTGATGCGCATTTCCCTGATGGCTGGTGGTCTTGCCTATCATTTCATGTGCTTATTGGCCATTTGCATGTCTTTACTGAAGAAATATCTATTCAGATCCTTGCCCATTAAAAAATTGTATTACGGCCGGGCGCGGTGGCTCAAGCCTGTAATCCCAGCACTTTGGGAGGCCGAGGCGGGTGGATCACGAGGTCAAGAGATCGAGACCATCCCGGTCAACATGGTGAAACCCCGTCTCTACTAAAAATACAAAAAATTAGCTGGGCATGGTGGCGCGTGCCTGTAATCCCAGCTACTCAGGAGGCTGAGGCAGGAGAATTGCCTGAGCCCAGGAGGCGGAGGTTGCGGTGAGCCGAGATCGCGCCATTGCACTCCAGCCTGGGTAACAGGAGCGAAACTCCGTCTAAAAAAAAAAAAAAAAAAAAAAAAAAAAATTGTATTACTTGTCATTTTACCATTGAGTTGTAAGAATCTTTTCTGTGTTCTATATACAAGTCTCTTATCAGATACGTGGTTTGCAAATATTTTACCCCAATCTACAAGTCATCTTTTTGCTTTCTTGATGGTGTCCCCTGAAGCACTAATGTTTTTAATTTTAAGGAGGTGCGCTTTGTCTGATTTCTCTTCTGTTGCTTGAACTTTTGGTGTCGTATGTAAGAAATCATTGCCTAATCCAGGGTCACAAAGATTTATCCCTATGTTGTCTTCTAAGAGTTTTACAGTTTTAGCTCCTACATTCTTCTGGTTGTTTTTCCCACTCAACAGTAAATCTGTATGCTGTCAGCGCATAAGTACGTCAGAACATAAAGAACTTTCTCCTTCTTTTTTAAAGCTGTGTAGTATTCAGTTTTATGGCTGGACCGTAATTTGCTTATCCAGTCCCGTTAATATACATTCAGATTATTTATGATGTTCTGCTCTCGTAAGACTTCAGTGAACATCCTTGAACGTAGATGGCCATTTCAGGCATGAGCTTCTACCAAGGAATTGAATTGTTGGGTCTGAGGGCATGTGCTTTTGGAGATGATGCAGACTGCCCTCCATAGGAAGGGAACCAATTCTCACGCCCGGCAATAATGTCTAGAACATGAGCCATTCGTATAATGACCGTGGCTACTGTATATTGAGCACTCGGTGTATGCTGGCACAGTGCATCCCCTTGTAGTGCCCCTGGAGATGAGAATTAGAATCCCCACTTTACAGAGATCTCAGTTCACATGATCTATCTGACTTCCGATCCAATTTATTTTTCACCATTTGATTCAGCCCCCGTGCCTTGAGAGTGTCTCTGACCTCTTCTGAAATAACTACCAGAAACATGCAAATTCAGCACGTGATGCCTGGAGAATCTCTAAGATCATACTTAAGTGTGCAAAAGGCAATTAAGTGTGGAAGCCAAAGGCAGCTAGTTACTAGGGGATCTTGAATGAGCATCTGTTGTGTGCCTGCTAGTGAGATGTGGTCTGGTTTAGGGGCTTAGAGGTCTAGCTTTGCAATTTGTCAGGCAAATGTAGGTTTAATCCTGACTCCATCCCATGTACCTTTGGGCAACTTGCTTCTCTTCTCAGTGCTAAGTTTCCTTATCTGTAAAACGATGTTGACAATAGTACCTCCTGGTACATCAGGAGTGTTTAATACACATTGGCTATTGCTATCCTTGTTGGCAAAATGTTATAGGAAATTGAAGGCAAGAAACATGTTGGGTTGAGGTTTGGGGGAAGGTCAGGGAAGGTTCCTGGGGAGAGGAAGAGCATTTGAATGAAACCACCCAGTCCTGGGCATTCCAGGCAGAGGGGACAGTGTTTGTCCAGGCACAGAGGCAGGATTGCCCCAGAGCTCATGTGAGGAGGAGCAGCCAGGGAGGCTGGAATGTCAGGTTTGTACTGGGGCCTCTAGAAGAAGATATGGCTGGAGCTGCTTCCAGGGGCCTCAAATCCAGGCATGAGTATTTGGATGGAATTTCATAGCCATGGAAGGATTGTTGATCTTGCATTCCTGCCCAGGATGTCCCCACCTGCAACGTGGGTGCTTCGTTGGGACAGGCTTCCTAAACCTCATTTCTTCTTGAGGGGCAGCCTAGAACAGTGTTTAAGAATGGGAAGGCCAGGTGTAGTGATTCATGCCTGTAAACCCTGAACTTTGGGAATCTGAGGTGGGAGGATGGCTTGAGCCCAGGAGTTCGAGACCAGCCTGGGCAACATGGTGAAAACCTGTCTCTACAAAAAAGGCAAAAATTAGCCAGGCATGGTGGCTTGTGCCTGTAGTCCCAGGTACTTGGGAGGCTGAGGTGGGAGGATCGCTTGAGCCTGGAAGATTGAGGCTGCAGTGAGTTATGATTGAGCCACTGCACTCTGGCCTGGGTGACACAGTGGGATCCTGTCTCAAAAAAGAATGAGAGTTGTGGGGCCAGGCTGTCCGGGGTGGTCTCTAGCTCAGGTGCTTTGTGCTGTGTGACACTGGGCGGGAATGTCGCGTTCTCCTCCGGGCTTGTTTTCTCCCCTATAAAAGAGAGTTGTCCCAACCTCCTGGGGCTAGAGTTGATAGATGGAGTTGATAGATGGAGAGCACTGAGGGCAGTGTGAGGCACACCGTAAGTGCATGGTACCTGTTTGTTGTTACAGAGAAGAAAGGCAGTGGCATTAGATTGTTCTGCGTGTTTCTCAGATGGGAAAAATCAAGGCCCTCTGAAAGTTAGTGCATGCCCAGGGTCCCTCTGGAGGACCAGGAGGACTCAGTCATCACTTATTCTTTCAGTACACGTTTCCTGGGCACCTATTCTGTGGTCAGCTCTGGGAGATACTGGGGATGCAGTGGTGAACAAGGCACCCTCCATCCCAGGGAGCTCCTGACCCAGGGAGTTGAAAGTCAAGACTGTCATTGCCTCTAACACCCATGCTCTCCTCCTGTGTCCCACCTGTGTCCTGCCCAGGCCAGAAGGGAATTAGAATTATAACCTAAGTGTCTTGTGAATCAGCCTCTTCCTAGCTCCAAAATCTGGACACAAGAATCATGGGAATCCAAATGTCCTGCTCTGGCCCACCCTTACAGACAAGGGAACCGAGACCCAGCCCGCTAGACTAACAGCACGTGCCTCCTCCTGCACCTCCAGCTGCTGGGACAGCGGTAGAATGCAGATGGATTCTGGATATAGTTAAAGGTGGAGCCCACAGAACTTGCCAATGGATGGGATGTGGGCTGTGAGAACCAGTGAGCAGTCAAGGATGCCTTCAGGGTGTTTGGCCTGAGCCAGGGAGATGGAGAGCGCAGAGGGCAGTGTGAGGCACACCGTAAGTGCATGGTACCTGTTTGTTGTTACAGAGAAGAAAGGCAGATGGAGGATGTTTGGTGGGGGCAGGGGCTGCAGGCAGGGAAGGGGGGTCTAAATGCTTGTTGGATGAGTGGACGGATGTGTCTCTCTAGCTCTCCAGGGAGCCCTAGACACACACTTGCTTTCAGATGTGTCCTGTCGGCTGTCTGGAGGCAGAGGACAGGCCCATGCTAGAGATGTCCAATGGCCCCAAGATGGACCAAGTTCAAGGACTGGGGCCTGGGGTTGCCGACATCAAGAGGTCCTGTCCAAAGTTCATGTTTTCTTTCAGGAAACATCCTATTTTTTCATGTTTATTTTTATTCTTTAGAGAAAGGGTCACATTCTGTCACCCAGGCTGGAGGAGAGTAGCACTATTATAGCTCACTGCAGCCGCAAACTCCTGGGCTCAAGTGGTCCTCCTGCCTCAGCCTCCTGGGTACCTGGGACTACAGGCAGGTACCACCACGCTCAGCCCTAATTTTTAAGTATCAGCAACAAATTGAAATTGTAATAAACCTCTGCAGGTCCCCCAAATACGTCCATAGACCCCACTTGGCCTGAGGCCTCCTGCTTAGGACCTGTGGTGTGGGTCTGGAGTCACCCTGCCTACATCTGAACCTGGCTCTCAATTCCCAGCTGTGTGCTTTTAGGCAGGTGACTTGGCCTCAGTTTCCTGATCTGTAAAATGGGAATCATAATAGTACTCCCCTCCTGGTATCATAGTACAGGTTCTCTGGCCAAAAGTCACGATGAAAAGCTATTTGTGACGGATTTTACTAGTGACCAAGGCTGATGATGGCAAAGGGAAATGGTGCGCTGGATTTTGAGTGTACCCTGGGGTGGGATCCATTTCTGCCATTGACGAGCTCTGTAACCTGGGTCTGGCTTTAGACCTCCGAGGAAGTGGTTTGCTGCTCTCAGAGTTGGGAGCTGGCCAGGATGCCTGCTGAGGCCTCTGAGCCCCCACTGACCACCTCCCTCCCTGCCTCCCTCCTTCCAGCCTCGCCCACCTGCCACCTCCCACCCCTCCACCCTGCAGCCAAAATGATCCTTCAAAAGCACAAATCCCAGCACGGTCTTTTCCTGCCTGGAGAAAAGTCCTTGTTAGCACCCCACTGCCTTCAGGACAAAGCTGGAGAGCCATAGCAGGGGAGGTGGGAGGTGGCCCTCAGCTCTCTTCTCCCATGTCCTTCCACCAACCCTGCTCGGCTACCAGCTGCACACAGCCCCTCGCCATGCCTCAAAGGCCCCGTGCCTCTTTGAGCCCCTTCCCCCTTCCCTTCCTCGCCCTTCCCCTGCTTTCCCATCATCCTTCCAGCAGCTCCTCGGCCCGGCCATTCCTTGGGTCTAACCACTTCTCTCCCCCAGTGATCCAACTGCTTCCCCATGGCTTCCCTGCCTCTCTCTCACCCCTTCTTCTCTATAGCCCATTTCCACAAGCAGTCAGAGGGATCATTTAAAAATATCCTCTGGATGGTGTCACCCGCCTGCTGAAAATCCCTCTATGGCTGCCTGTTTCACGTGAATACAGCCGCCACCCCATCCGTCCTCCAGCACATTCAGCACAGCTTCCTACCATCCCACTCGCCGCTGCCCACGGTGCCGGCCGCCCGCCTGCCTGGGGGCCTGCACGGGCTGTTGGCCTTCAGAGGTGACCTGACGTTGCACCTGCAGCAGAGGCTTCCTCCACGCCCTTTTCACAGGCACAAAGCACTTGTTCAGGAGGCAGCCAGGTCTGCCTGTTGACTTAGTAACAACAGCGCCTGCCCCTGGTATCACCCTTTCTTTCTTTTTTTGAGACAGGGTCTCGCTCTGTCATCCAGGCTGGAGTGCATCGGCGAGATCTCGGCTCGCTGCAACCTCCACCTCCTGGGTTCAAGTGAGTCTCGTGCCTCAGCCTCCTGACTAGCTGGGACTATAGGCGTGTGCCACCACGCCCAGCTAATTTTTCTTTTTTTCGAGATGGAGTCTTGCTCTGTCACCCAGGCTAGAGGGCAATGGCACAATCTTGGCTCACTGCAACCTCCTTCTCTTGGGTTCAAGCAGTTCTCCTGCTCAGCCTTCCTAGTAGCTGAGACTACAGAGCCCCGCAACCACACCTAGCTAATTTTTGTATTTTTAGTAGAGACAGGGTTTCACCATGTTGGTCAGGCCAGTCTCAAACTCCTGACCTCAGTGACCTACCTGCTTTGGCCTCCCAAAGTGCTGGGATTATAAGCATGAGCCACCGCGCCTGGCCTCAGCTACTTTTTGTATTTTTAGCAGAGACGGGGTTTCACCATGTTGGCCAGGCTGGGTATTACTATTTCTGGTGGCAAAAGTGCCACTCATCCTTCAAGGCCCAGCACAAATATCACCTCCTCTATGAAGTCTTCCTTTATGCAGCCCCACTTCCTGCCCTGTTCCCGTGGGCCCTCTGGATGGTCCTCTCCCATTGCATCCCCTGATGGCAGAGCCAGCTGAGCTCCATGGCGGCTTCCTGCGAGCTTTATTCTCTTTCCTTCTCCCCATATTCGATGTGGTCATGATCACTGGCTGGCGAGCTCCTCAAGGCAAGAGTGCCACAGCAAGAGAGCTCATGTTTATCGAGCATGGCTGTGTGCTCAGTGCTTTCCTGCATCCTCTAAAATCCTCATAACCCCATGAGGTCGGTTCTCCTAAAAGCCCCGTTTTAAAGAGAAGTCAGTGGAGGTTTAAAGAGGTTAAGTCACGTGCCCAAGGTCACCCTGACACCAGAGCTAGAGCTTGGAATGAATCACGGCAGTGACTTATATATAGCACCTTCCACATCCCAGGTACTGTTAAGGTGTGTTTCATCTTCACAGTAACTTTTACTGCAGCTTCATGTTATGTCTGGGGAAACTGAGGCATGAAGCTGAGGTTAAGTAACTTGCTAAAGTTCAGGAGGAAGTCAGAAGTGGAGTAGGGGCCGAGCACAGTGGCTTACACCTGTAATCCTAACACTTTGGGAGGCTGAGGTGGGAGGATCTCTTGAGCCCAGGAGTTCGAGACCAGCCTGGGCAACACAGCGAGCCTCTGTCTCTACAGAAAAATAAAGATGAGCCAGGTTTAGTGGCACGTGCCTATGGTCCAGCTACTTGGGAGGCTGAGGTGGAAGAACTGCTTAAGCCCTGGAGGTCGAGGCCGCAGTGAGCCATGATTGTACCACTGTATGATCTGGGTGACACAGCGAGATCCTGTCTCAAAAAATTTTTTTTGAAAAAGAAGTGGAATAGAATTTGGGCCCAGGCTGTCTGGATGTTGGTCATCTCTTGGACATGCTCTCAAACATCAGTGGCACTGGCCATTGTAGCCTTCTCCCTCCGACCCGCCGGAGCAGCTCTCATTGTCCTGGTGCCCCTGAAACCTGGACTAGCGGCCGGCCCCCAGGACGCACTAGTTAATGAGAGTGTCAGGAATGAGGGAGCAGGGAAGCCGGTGGACGTGGGACCCTGCGTCAGCCGTTCTGAAGCTCTGTGTCCGGAAGCCCAAAGATGTGGCCACCCGTCTCCTGGGCTCGATGCCCCCCGCCACCCGCCTGTCCAGACGGCCCCAAGGAAGGGCCAGATCCATAAACATGAGGCTTTACTTGGGCTGGGAGGAGTGCTGGGCACTGTACAAGTCCTCAATATTATTGCTTTATTGTCATTTAAATGGAGCCTGCCTCAAACAGGCCACCCAGTTCTAGCCACCAGCACTGGACAAAACCCCCATTGAAAAGCCAATTACAATCACTCCATCTAAATTGTCATGGATTTGTATAGAAAATTACATCTCCATTTAGTCCTAAAGCGACGTCCTGGGCATGGACGGAGGGGAGGCTGGCCCATTTACCCCCGCCAGCTCAGCGCGGGTGCCGCGGGCAGACAGAAAGCCCAAGCTGCTGGGTCTTGGCCGGCCTGGGGAACAAAGGCCAGTTTGTGGGGGCCCAAAGAGAAGCTGGGCCTCTGAGGGCAGCTCAGATTCCAGGCCTGGGCCGATGGTCCCTGTACCGCCAGCTGGTCTCCCCTGCTGGCGGCTGTGGCCAGACGAGCTCCTGACAGCCGGCTTCAGGCAGCCCGTCAGCCCCGCCATCCCCGCCACCATCCAAGGTGGCTGGAGCTTGGCTCACATCCACATTGCCAGGAAATGAAGCCCAGGGAGCACTTGACTGGGACCCTGAGATCTCGGTTTCATTCATTCATTCATTCACTCACTCACTCACTGACATCTTCGTTGCCTGCTAGGAGCATGAGAAAGGCAGTAGAATAGAAGTGAGCTTCAGCTTCAGCGTGCCCTGCGTTCCGTTCCAGACTCTGTCCTCAGTAGCCATGAGGCCACTTGCTTATTTCTTTAGTTTTGAAATCGTTGTCGAGCGCCTACTGGGTGCCAGAGAACAGGACAAAATGGTCTTTACTCTTGGCCCTTAAAGTCCAGTGCCCTGAGGAACATGAACAGGGGCTGACTCAGGCTGGTATCCCCATTTCACAGAAGTGTAAGTAGGCAGCTTAGAGGAGCTGGGCGTGCCAAATGCAAGTGGGAATAGCGTTCCAGCCAGAGGGAACAGTGTGTGTGCATGGAGGGGTGGCGAGGCAGGCTGGAGCGGCGCTATGGCATGACACGAGGGCAGTGGGGCCACCTGCGGACTGTGGGCCTCTTCTCTGAGCCTCAGTTTCCTCATCTGAGGAATGGGGGTGATGACCCCAGCTGTTGGGGACTTGGGCAAGGGCTCAGGGAGATCAGGTGTGCCAGAAATTCTGTGTGGAGCTGGGCGCGGCGGGATGCTTTTGGCTAACCAGGAAAGCTTCACTTAGACGGCACTCTCCATGGGCCAAACACCGATCGAGGGCTTTCCGCGCATTCATTCCTAACCCCGACAGTCCCACGGGGCAGGGCTAGGCTCCTCATCTCACAGATGAGGAAACGGAGAAAACAGCACATGTCAGCTCATTATTTGTTCCTGCTCCAATAATTCTGATTACGGGTTGTCCAGGATCCGCACAGAGAAGACCCTCAAAAAGAATGTGTTGAATCAGTGAATACCTCTGGAAAATCAGTGCTGGGCAGTGTGGGGGCCTGGGAGGAAGATTCCTGTGTGCATGTGTGAAACCGTGTATAATGCTGTGGGAGTCTGAGTGTAGCTGTGGGCCTGTGTGTAACTGTGTGTGAGTCTGTCCAAGGACTGCATATAGTTGCATGTGTGAGGCTGTGTCTGTTACTTGTGACCTTAACTGTGTGTGACAGTCACACATTGTCTGAGTCCTCCCCAAATGCCCAGTGGCCAGAGGGGCTCTGTCAGACTGACTATGTGCGTGTGTGGCTGTGTCAGACTGTGTGTTACGGCCTACGCACATCTGTCTGGGCCCAGAGGGACACTTGGCACCCTTCCTGGGATGGCTGGCGGGCCTGGAGGCTACCTTGGGGCAGGACAGGCAGGTGCAGAGGCAAAGGGGTCAGAGTCCCCAGCATCTCCTGCCCAGCCCAGCAGACAGACCAGCAAATGGAAAAAAATGTTCACACCTGAGGCAAGCTGGTGGCTGCCCCACCAGGGACTGCTCTGTGCACAGAAAACAAGTTCTTCTGGTATCAGCTCAAGTTTGGCAGGAAGTGGCTTTTGGGTGGCAGGAAGCTGGATTCAGCTCATATCAGCCGAGGCGAGGGGCAGGAGAGCAGTTATCTGGGGTTAAACAGAGTTACTGAGAAGCAGAGACCCAACACGCCATGCCCGATAGAGTTGAGGGCAGAGCCCGTCCCTTCGGGCCCTTTAGGATGATGGGCGGGCGGTCTCATAAAGATTAGCCCCAGGACCCAGACAGGGCTCGCTGTCCACCTCTCGTTTACTCCCATTTAGAAGATGTGCAGACTGAGACTCTGCGAGGCAGTTGACTTGTCCAAGATCACCAGTTAAGTAGAGAGACAGAAAGGAAAAAGACTGCAAGAAATTTACATCTAGAGACAAAAGAAAAGCCAGGACAGAAGAGCAAAGAGAAGAGGAGCGATGGGACAGGACAGAGCTAGGAGTCGCGTGAAAGCAGCCAGCAGTGAGGCTGCACCATGGGAAGGCCTGTGTGTGCCCATCATGTGCAAGGTCATCACGTGGACGTCACAGCTGCCCTTGAGATCCTGAACCCATTTCCCAAATGTGGGGAGTGAGACTCAGAGAGCCTCACTGGCTGAGCCAGGCTTGAAATCCAGATCTGATTCCAAAGCCCAGGTCCTTTGAGGTCATGCCCCTGTGCCCAACTTCCAGGGAAGGGAAGTGGCTATTCTGAAAGGGACACCCAGTTCCACAAGCTGCTTGCCTGGGTGCTCAGTTGAGGGATTCACTCGGCTGGCCAGTGGAGAGCCAGGGTTCAAACCTAGGCGGGATGGCTGCAGAACTCATGTGCTTAACCATGTGACGGGGTGTGCCCAGCACTCTGCTGGAGCAGGCAGAGAAAGCCATGGCCCTGCCCTTGAGCTGGGACCCAGAGGGTCCAGCCACTGGAATGAAGCTCTACAGCTGGCAAGAAACTGAGTCTCCCAACGCCCAGCCCTAGACACTCTGTGCCGCCCCCCCCACCCCACCCCCACTAGAGCCCCTGGGCACTGGGCTCTGGTCCTTCTGCTCTCATCCCAAAAGCAGCTCTCAAGCTGTTCCCTGGCTGAGATGCTGATTTGAAGCTCAGTTTGCATGTCGTTTGCACATTACTCAGTGTATGTCAGAAGGTACGAACATCTCCCTTTCCGGGAGAGGGCTGCCGGGGGCCCCCCTGCCCTCCTCCAGACAGCAAAAATGCCAGCCGGCTAGACGGGAGCGACGCCCTGGCCTCTGACGGCACCCGCCTGCTGCTGCCTCCCCCATTCCCTCCTGGAGCCAAATTTAGGCAGCTCTGCTACTGAGAGATGGGGAGAGCAGAGGCAGGAAACGGTGAGGTTGGAGGCAGCCTGGCCTTGGCCCTCCCAGGGTGGGGCAGCCCCAGGGGTGCCCCTGTCCCTAAAGCTCTAGGCGCAACCTCCCCCCACCCCTCCTCCCACTGGAATGTTGGCGGGGTTGGGGAACGCTGGGTTCTCAGCTGCAGCCCTGGGTGCTGGCTACCCCAGCCATGAGGGAGGAGGGAGTGAGGGAGGGAGGGAGGGAGGGAGGAGGTCATGGTCGGGGCAGTGGGGAAGGGATCAGATAGCCTCCTCCTGCCCCAGACACCCGCCGCCACTGGGGACACAGAGCTGGCTCTGCTTCTTGGACACTTCCTGTCCCTCCTTGGTGTGCCCCTCCCCAACTCTGGGCCTGATTGTTGGTGGGGGGGCAGGGGGCATAGCCAGGCCTGAGTGGACCAAACCCTCTTGCCTCCCAAAGGCTCTCCCAGGCCATCTCCCTGCTTGGGCCAGGCCTAACTAACACCTGAACGGTCTTAGTTTCCCTACCTGGGAAATGGAGGGGGTGGCCTAGAATGACTTCCAAGCAGCTGCCTGCACTGACAACAGGAGCCTCTGGGAGGCCTCACAGAAATGAGGGTTGTGGGCTGGGAGCGGTGCCTCATGCCTGTCATCCCAGCACTTTGGGAGCCCAAGGCGGACGGACCACTTGAGGCCAGGAGTTCGAGACCAGCCTAGCCAACATAGTGAAACCCTGTCTCTACTAAAAATACAAAAATTAGCCAGGTATAGTGGTGCGTGCCTGTAATCCCAGCTACTTGGGAGGCTGAGGCAGGAGAATCGCTTGAAACCAGGAGGTGGGATCATGCCACTGCACTCCATCCTGAGCTACAGAGCGAGATTCCGTCTCAAAAAAAAAAAAAAAAGAAGGAAACAAGGGTGGTTGTGGCAGCGGCTTTAGGCCTAGAAACTTCTTAGATTTCTCAGGTATGGCTAGGAGAGGCTGTGCCTCGTGATGCTAGGACAGGACCTGCGTGGGCTGAACAGTGAAAAGGAGGAAGAGGTGTGGACTGGATTTCAGCCACCAGGAATCCAGGGGTAGGGCCAATGGAGCCCAGTAGTTGGGGTCCTGGGGTCTGACTCCCTGGATTTGAACCCTAGCTCTGCCACTCTGCACCTTGTGACTGTGGGCAAATCCCTTCTGCTCTTCTGTGCCTTCGCTTCCTCACCCTGGGGCAACAGATTTCTCGGAGCTGTTGGGAAAGTGAAACGAGGTCGTCAGTGCTTGGCACACAGTAGGCTCACCGCGATGCCAGCCACCAGCGTGACTGTTGTGCCTCCCAGGGCGGTTAGGAGGCCCCGGAGCCACAGCAGATGTGGATGTGGACGCGGTGGGAGGCGCTGTAGCTTGGTTGCTGAATGGGCACGGGGATAAGGGGTTCAAGTCTGCGTGACCCTGGGCAAATGGCCACACCCCGCTGTGCCTTGGGCGGGGAGCAGAAGAGGCGCTGACCGCGGAGGGTCTGTGAGGATTACGGGAGATCAGGCTTGGCACGGCGCCTGGCACATAGCGGGCGCTCCCTGAAGGAGAGCTGGCAAGATCGAAGGGTACCGCCCTGCACAAAGGACAGGTGGGCAGCGTCCCGGGGGGCGGGGCAGGGCAGGTGCGCCGGGAACGGGTTGGCGGGGCCGGAAGGAGGACGCGAGGCCGGCGGGCGCGCGCGCAGCAGGTGCGCGTGGGGTGGGCGGGGCCCGCGCGGGCGGGGTCTCCAGGTGAGCGGGCGCGCGCCTGGAGGCCGGAGACTGGGGGAGGCGAGCCGCCCCGGCCCGCCGCCGCCGAGCGTCCCTGTGTCTTTAACGCCCCGTCCCTGCGTGTCCCCCCCCGCCCCCTTGGTGCGCCCCCCCTCAGCCAGGCTGCAGCCGCGGAGCCGTCCCCCCTGCACTGACAGCTGGTATCTAATTACTGTGTGAGAATGGAAAGTCAGGCTGTCCCAGCTCCGGGGAGAGGGGATTAACGTCTCCTGCAGAATACACTTCCTCTGGTGGGTTGCCATGGTTACTCTCATTACCTGCCTGCCCGCGAGGAGCCCGCGCGAGCCGCTCCAGCAGGCCCTCCGAACCCGGCCCGGCGCGCGCGCGCCTCCCAGCTCCTCCCACCCCTCCTCGCCGGGGCGCACGCGCGTGCGCCGTGAAGAGAGCGCGGCCGCCTCGCCCTCGCCCTCGCCCCCGCCCCCGCCCCTCGCCCGAGCAGCTGTCAGCGGCGCGCGCGGCCAGCCCGGCCCCAGCGCGCGCTGTCAACAGTCATTAGCGCCGCCCGCTCCCCTCCCCCTCCAGCCCCACCTCTTCCCCCGGCCCTGGGTGGGGCCCGCACCTGGGGCTCACCGCTCGTTAGCGCGCCCGGACCTCCGCCTCGGCCCGGAAGGCCCCGCCCGCGGTCCCTGGCTGGCTCAGGGCCACCTCCTTCCGCCTAGGACCCCCGCTTCAGTGACCCCCGATTCCCTGTCCTAGGCTGCAGTGCCCCGGGAGGCGGGTCCCCAGAGGAGCAGACAGAGCTCTTTAATGGGTGTCTTCTAGGGCAGGTGCTGTTTGTGCGTCATTTGGGTTCCCACAGACTTCCTATGAGGTGGCGAAAGCCATTATGCCTGTGGTGTCACCCCACACAGGAGGAAACTGAGGCCCAGGCAGGACAGCCCCTTGCCTGGAGTTGGGGCTGGGTTGTCCTCAGGCCTGTGACTTCTCCTCTAGAGCACCCTCCTGGGCCCCCTCCCTGCCCCCGCCAGGCCAGTCCTGCCGCCAGTTTCAGACCCTGTCCTGTCCAGCCCCAGCCCTCACAAGTCATGGTCATCCGGATCTGCACTTCCCCAGCCCTTCTCCTTCTCACTGGGGGACACTGTGGCCCACTGCACCCCTTTCTCTTCCCATTCCTTTCCCCCACACTAATTCCAGACATCCCAGAGTTAACAAAACCAAAAAAAGAAAAGAGAAAAGACTCAGCGCTGCTTGGAGGAGATGGCATCCTCAAATGCAGCACTGTTGTTTGGGGGGCTGGTTCCAGGCACCTTTCTCTGTGGCCTAGGGTGTGCGTTTTGGTCCCCCGCGTGATTTGAAAGAAGATGGAGGTTCAGCGAAGCAGAAAGGAGGTCTTGGAATATGTGAGGCCTGTTCCAGATGGCAGGTGCGACTCGGTGGTGGCAGTGGCGGCGGCAGCTCCGCGCTAACAGTTGGAGATTGTGCACAAGGGTGGAGAAGAGGCAGGTGCTACGCTGAGTCCTCAGCGCCTTGTTTATGTATTTATTTATTTACAGGGGAGTGTGTCTCATCCCTCTGCCCCATCCAGGCCTACGGAGCTCAATAGAACTTTGGGTCCCGGAATTCTGGGGTAAATTCCTATTTTGGAGGGGTTTTTTCAGTTTCCAGCCCCCCGTAGGTGGTATTCACAACCGAGAGAAATTAAAATACTGCCTTTGTCCCAGTGAAGCAATACCCTCTCTTCAATCACCTGATTGCCCTTTACGAATTAGGACCAGCTTCTTCTGGGGATGCTCAAAAGAGGGTTTCTGGCTGTTTGGATAATGGTCTTCATTCTGGTTTTCTTTTCTTTTTGTTGTCTTAGTTTAGTGTGGTTTTTAATTTCCTTTCCCTCTGGGGCCCCTTTGCAGGAGACTGACTCCTCCCCGTGGGTTCTTTTTTCAGCCCCACCAGGCACCGAAATGAGACTTTACAGGAATCCCCTAGAAGCTTCCAAAACTCCAGTTGTGGCTGATTTGTTTTTTTGGGTTTTGGTTTGCTTTTTTTTTTTTTTTTTTTTTTTTTTTGAGGTGGGGTCTCACTCTGTCACCTGGGCTGGAGTTCAGTGGTGCAGTCCTGACTCACTGCAGCCTCCACCTCTCCGGGCTCAAGAGATCCTCCCACCTCAGCTTCCTGAGTACCTGGGACTCCAGGCGCATGCCACCACACCCGGCTAGGTTTTTTCGTATTTTCTGTAGAGACCTGGGTTGGGGGTGGGAGGGGGTTCGCCATATTGCCCAGGCTGGGCTTGAACTCCTGAGCTCAAGTGATCCTCCCACCTTTGTCTCCCAAAGTGCTGGGATTACAGGCATGAGCCATTGTGCCCAGCCTTGGCTGAATTTATTAAGGCTGGGTTTGGGGGACCGGAGGAATCCCTTGGTTGCAGAAGTTGGGAAGAGCATTCTAGTAATTAATATGCAGGGTAACTTTGGTCCGTGATCTCAGCCACTCTGATGGCCTGGATGGGATGGAGCGGTATCCTTGGATTTGCCTGTGCAATCAGCCCCCAAAGTTCTGGACTCCCACACAAGTGGTAGCCAAAGATTTGCTTCCTTTGGGGTGAGCTCTGCTGGCTGACTTTCTCCTCTTAACAGCGATCTTGTTGATTTTTATGCCTTGTCAAGAGCTGGATCTGAAATGCACCAGAGGGCATATTCTAAGGACTTTCTCTGTGGTTTCTTCTTCTACCATAGGAGAAACCCGGTCGAGAAATGTCGCTGCTATTTAGCCACACCCTCTCAACCATGGCCTCGTCGTTGCTGGAAGGCACCCTCTACTAATATAGTGATGGTGGCGCACTAAATGGCACCCTGGTGGCCTAAAACTGTGATCCCACCTTGATAAGTATGTAACTTATTACCAGCAAGTGACTTCGAAGTTCTAATGGAGATGACAGAACTGCAATCCATTAGCAACTGGACCTCACTTCACCATCAAGGGCAGGAGTCCATTTAAGTGGCTCAGGTGGGGAGACAGGCAAGATTCAGTCCGATTCAGGAGCTCCCTGAGGTCGCCCCGGCAGGAGCCTGTCTAATGGCCTGGTAAGACCTCCCGATCCCCCTCTCAGGTCTGCAGCCTTGGAGGCAGCAGTCTTCTCATGCTGAGGAAACCGAGGAAGCCAGAAAAGACCTGCCAAGGGATGCCCTGCTTAAATATTAATTCACTTTGCTAGGGAGGACTTGAAAATCTGAGGTCAGGATGTGGGGCGTTCCTGCTCTTTCTATCCATAATCCACATTAAGTCTCTGGGTAGATGTCTTGAATTTAGACTAATGTTGCCCAATAAGATTCTTTTGTTCTCACTATTAGGAAAATTGGCCTTCGTTGGAGATGAAAATATTAATATATTAGGCCAGGAAGCACAGAGCATGTCTCTATTTAATGAGCCAATGCCTGCTTTCCTCCAGTTACCTCCCTGGCTCAATCATGGAGACATTTTAATCAGCAGTTCTTAAAATATGTCTTGCATCAGAATCGTCTGGGGGACCTTGTTAAAACCCCCAGAGCATCAGATTTGGTAGGTGTAAGGCGGAACCTGAAAATGTACGTTTCTAGCAAATTCCCAGGTGATGCCAATGTTGCTGGTTTAAGGACCACATTTTGAGGACCGCTACCGTAAATATTTTGAAATATCAGCAGTATTTAAGTAGAGATTTGGTGATTTTGTCAATGACTTGCCACTTACCTTTTAGTTTAGAACCCAAATGGCCTGGTTTTAAAGGGAGTTGGTGATGTCCAAGGATGTAGCTCCATAAATTTGTAGGTTTTTTTTTTTTTTTTGATTTGGTTTTGTTTTTGTTTTAGAGATGGGTCTTGCTTTGTTGCCCAGGAGACTTGAACTCCTGGGCTCAAGTGATCCTCCCATCTCAGCATCCTGAGTGGCTGGGACTACAGGCATGCGCCATCATGCCGAGCTTCTCCGTAAATTTTTTGAAACTACTGCCATGTCTGATTCTGTTGGCCTGGCTCTGGCAGGCTGTTTGGGGGTTGGATGGTTCCAAAGGATGGCGTGTGTTACCATGGCAATGTTCTCCATGCAGGAAGACCCCAGAGGTTGATCCTGCACGAGTGACTGTGTGTTTTTCATGGTTTTTCCCATGGGGTGCTGGAGGGTTCTGTTCCATTACTCCTGCTAAGTGTTTCCAGGAAGCTGGGATAGTCAGGAGACTCCAGGTCCCTTCTTGATCAAGCCTATAGATGAAGTGAACTTCCTTTGTCGATCCACTGCCCAGTTTGCTTAGGGCAATGGCTTCGATGAAGCTAATTTGGGTACCAGGCAGAAGGCGGGTGGCAGGGGCTTCCCAAGGCTACAGGAAAGGTGCTTTCTGTTCCCTTTATTAACAGCTCTTCCCTTGCAGCACTGTGTCTGGATTCTTAGCTAGGGAAGGCCTGCCTCCCCTGCAGCATTTAGCATGAAGGTTATTACCTCCATGGATGCAAGGGATAGCAGAGATGTCTGTGGCACGTGACTGCCGTCGGATCCCTTTGTTGCTATCTTCTCAGGGTTCTCCTTGAAGGCCACGCAGACATCCTGGCGTTCTTCCCTTAGGGTGTAGCACACATGGAATCCAGGGGGCTCCAGCTCACTGGAAGACAGTTCAAGGTGTGGCTCTGCAGACCTGTGTGGTTTGAGTTCTGGTGGCTCCAGGCCCCCTCCTTTCCTATGTAAATCTTTGCTATAGAGATCGGTGGATCACAGGACCCACATTTGAACATCAGGGAAGAGAGTGAGTGATCAATTTTTAAAGAGGGAACTACTGAAAACTGCTTCCCTGATGAATTTTGCTGGGATTAATTTTATGGTCACATCGGACCAGGTGCAAAGCTGTTGTTTACGGGAGTCGGCCTAAGAATGCAGGTGGGAGGCCTGGAGAGAGACAGGCCACATGGGGCAGTGTGTTTTGCTTTTTTAGCTGGGTTGGTCAATTACGCTTTTGACTTTTGGAAATCTTATTTCGAGTTTGTGGGAGCCTTGGCATATTATTTAGGAATTAAACGAGACTATGCATCTCTTCGGATGGATGTTACTGAAGGGGACCCATTTTGTTATGGGTCCCCTCTGGATGCGTCAGAGGGGCCAGAGATAAGAGGAGATTCCTAAACACAAAATATCCAGACTTGGGGGGTCCAAGGGAAGAGGTGAATATTAAGCAATTCTGTATGTGCTGGGTGCCTGACGTGCATGCTTGATCCTTGGAACATCCAGCTAGCATTTTTAGGCCCATTTACAGGTGAGGAAACTGACTTTCGAGAGGTATAGAAACAGGCCAGGCGCCATGGCTCACACCTATAAATCCCAGCAATTTGGGAGGCCAAGGTGGGCGGACGACCTGAGAGGTCAGGAGTTCCAGACCAGCCTGGCCAACATGTGAAACCCCATCCCTACTAAAAATACAAAAATTAGCCAGGCATGGTGGTGCACACCAGTTATCCCAGCTACTTGGGAGGCCAAGGCAAGAGAGTCTCTTGAACCTGGAAAGTAGAGGTTGCAGTGAGCCAAGATCATGCCACTGCACTCCAGCCGGGTGACAGTGCAAGACTGTTTAAAAAAAAAAAAAAAAAAAAAAAAAAAAGAGAGGTATGAAATAAAGTGACCTACCCAAGGCCCCCAAACTGGGTTAGGGGGAAATTTCCATCTCACCTATCTAAAATATTATCTCCTCATCAGATTGTTTTCTTTCTCTATTCCTTCCCACAAAATTTTATCTCCTTCATTTTCCAGAAATTTCTATGTTCTGGTCTGAAACAATTTTGAATGGGGAGATCTATCAGCCTTTAAGCAGCTAAGCCTCTGGGGCTATGCCTCCGGATTCAGATGATACAAATGTGGCGGACTTCACTGTACGCTTAAAAATGGTAAAGATAGGCCAGGCGCAGTGGCTCACATCTGTAATCCCAGCACTTTGGGAGGCTGAGGTGGGCAGATCATGAGGTCAGGAGTTCAAGACCAGACTGGACAACATGGAGAAACCCTGTCTCTACTAAAAAATACAAAAATTAGCTGGGCATGGTGGCTCGTTCCTGTAATCCCAGCTACTTGGGAGGCTGAGGTAGGAGAATTGCTTGAACTGGGACCCAGGAGGTAGAGGTTGCAGTGAGCCGAGATCGCACCACCACACTCCAGCCTGGGTTACAGAGCGAGACTCCATCTCAAAAAAAAAGGTAAAGATGGTACTTTCTGTATGTGTATTGTACCTGACTTTAAAAAGTCATTGGAACTACCCCATGATATTCTTTTTAAAAACTGATGTTTTTTAAATTAAAGTTTATTAGACATACAGATTGTAAATGTTAAGATTTTGTTTTGTTTTGTTTTATTTTGAGACAGAGTTTTGCTCTTGTTGCCCAGGCTGGAGTACAGTGGTGCAATCTCGGCTCACCACAACCTCCGCCTCCCGGGTTCAAGCGATTCTCCTGCCCCATCCTCCCAAGTAGCTGGAATTACAGGCATGCGCCACCACGCCTAGCTAATTTTGTATTTTTAGTAGAGACGGGGTTTCTCCATGTTGGTCAGGCTGGTCTGAACTCCCAACCTCAGGTAATCCGCCCGTCTTGGCCTCCCAAAGTGCTGTGATTACGGCGTGAGTCACCAAATGTTAAGGTTTAATGACTTAATATGTTGAACACACTTCTATAACTACTGCCCAGATCAAGAAATAGAAACCTAGCGGGCTAGTATCCAGAATCTACAAAGAACTAAAACAGATTTACAAGAAAAAAACAAATAAGCCCATTCAAAAGTGGGTGAAGGATATGAACAGACACTTTACAAAAGAAGACATACACGAGGCCAACAAACATATGAAAAAATGCTCATCATCACTGGTCATCAGAGAAATGCTAATCAAAACTACATTGAGATACCATCTCACGCCAGTTAGAATGGCGATCATTAAAAAAATCTGGAGACAACAGATGCTGGAGAGGATGTGGAGAAATAGGAACACTTGTACACTGTTGGTGGGTGTGTAAATTAGTTCAACCATTGAGGAAGACAGTGTGGTGATTCCTCAAGTTCCTAGAAATAGAAATTCCATTTGACCCAGCGATCCCATTGCTGGGTGTATATACATAGGATTATAAATCGTTCTACTATAAGGACACATGCACACGAATGTTCATTCCAGCACTGTTTACAATAGCAAAGACCTGGAACCAACCCAAATGCCCATCGATGATAGACTGGACAGGGAAAATGTGGTACACGTTTACCATGGAATATTATGTAGCCATAAAAAATGATGAGTTTGTGTCCTTTGTAGGGACATGGATGAACCTGGAAACCATCATTCTCAGCAAACTGACGCAAGAACAGAAAATCAAACACCGCATGTTCTCACTCTTAGGCGGGTGTTGAACAATGAGAACACATGGACACAGGGAGGGGAGCATCACACACTGGGGTCTGTTGGGGGGAAATAGGGGAGGGACAGTGGTGGGTGGAGAGTTGGGGAGAGACAGCATGGGGAGAAATGCCAGATATAGGTGATGGGGAGGAAGGCAGCAAATCACACTGCCACATGTGTACCTATTCAACAATCTTGTAGGTTCTTCACATGTACCCCAAAACCTAAAATGCAATTAAGAAAAAAGAAATCGAAACCTAGCTATGTTCATTCTTAAGGTTCATTTTGTTTATTTTCACTAATGTGAACCTCTGGCTCTAAGTGTGTTATAACTGTACATCCCAAATCTAGATCTTCGTTGAATAAAAAAATTTTTAAAGTATTTTATAACTGACCTATCATAATATTTGTCCCATCTGAACCCTGTCTCAGCAGTATTTGAAGGGCCCCGAAATACTGGGCATTTATGGGTCAACAGTGAACATGTTAGTCATTGATCAGCCTGTACAGATGGCCTGAGATGTCGGAGGGGGTGGCATTCCCCCAAAAAGAGGTCAAATTGATTCCCGAGAGAGGTTAAGAACAGAAAAGTCATGGAACTTCACAGCTCATCTCATAAGTGAAGCTTGGGGAGGTTGAAGGGTTTGCCCACAATCTCACAGCCAGGAAGCGGGACCAGCAAGTGGCCTCTCCTACACAGGGAGAGAGAGAGATAGGCGCTATCTGAGCCATCCCATTGAAATGGTTCCTGACCAGGAAGGAAGCCATTGGTGAGAGGGCCTGGTCGGGGCCAGTGAGGTCACCTCCCAGGGTCACCGTTTAGGGACACTGCCCACTGGCTGTGGGGCTCCAGACCCCACATCCCAGATGCCCTTTGTCCCCCATCTGCTCTCTGCTCTCGAATGGGCTGCTGAGGAAGAGACACTGCTGTTCGCCCATCATGGTATGTTGGGAAAGCTCCTGGGTGAAACCAAAACCTGTCTGTGCCAGAACGTGTTGGGAGCGAGCGTCCCCTGCCAGTGAGGCCTGTATTCTACTCGGACTACAAAGTCTGAGGTCCTAAGCCATCTCTGCCACCCACCAGCCTCCGTACCTCTGGCAGGTCCTGACCCTAACAGCCTCCCGGGGTTGTCACGGTCTTTGGCTCTCTCATACCTGGGGGAAACGTGGCGAACTGCAAAGCGCTTCTTGATAACAATGTTTATGGAGCAGTCCCTGTGCGCCAGGCTCAGTGCTAAGTGCTGCATGCACATCTCAGTTCTTCCCTCCGTAGCTCGTGGGAACGGGGCTTCTGTTATCCCCATTTTACAGATAAAGGGCCTGAGGCTCGAAGCACAGTAAGTGCTCAGGGTCACACGGCCATTTCCATGATGGGGCCATATTCAAACCAGGGCAGAGTGTGTCCAAATGACTCAGCCCAGCTGCCACTTACCGACCACTCAGTCATCCATCCAGTCCTTATTTGCTGACTACCTACTGTGTGCCAGGCACTGTTGTCAGTGCTGGAGAGACAGCCAAGAAGGAGCAAAGCCACATCCTCCTGTTGCTGACATCCTTGAATCGGGGTCCTTTGTGAAGAATTCTCTTGGAGATGTGTTTTTTGGGCACTTTTAGAGAAAAGCCTGCCTCCTTTCCCCCGAAATCTCCTCCATACGGTTTGCTCTCGATCTTCAAAGCTCCATAATGTCCCCACAGACTCCCCTTAAGCAGCTGACAGTTGAGAGCCTGGTGTCCCCAGGTCTGCGTCCCACTTCGGGCTCGGAGCAGTTCCCCCGAAGTCTGTTCCCTTCCGGGCCCTGGCCTCGCCCCCAGCCTCCAACCCTGTTTCCCTGCAGCCTCCTTCCCTGCTGGAGGGGAGGGCAGGCGCTAGCCCCGCAGCTGTTTGCTATTGAAGGACCCGTCTTGCTCCTGGCACACCTTGTCGGGCCAGCTGACAGCACTCATACCCGCCTGATAAGAGGCTCAGGCCCGTGGCCGACCCGTTCACGAGGCCCTGCCACTTCCACGTGGCCTCGTGCCTGTTATCCTGCTCGTCTCCACACACAAAGAGCCCGGGTGCCGTTGCTGGCGCTCAGCTGCTGGAGTGGGGAGGGCAAGCAGCCGCGAAAAGCTTTTCAGAAAGGCCAGGGCGGAGGCAGGAGTCACCCAGGTGATCGGAGCTGCTCCCCTGGGACCCCAGCCCAGGCCCACAGTGAAAGGTTACTGCTAATTGGCGAGCTCCTGATGGGGCCGCATCTACTTAGCACTCCCCCTCCCCAGAGACTTCCAGGATGGTCTTGGCACAGCGTGTGATTCAAGAGCTCCCCGCCCGAGTCTGGCACAATCTGTCTGAAATTGTGAACATGGAGCCTCTTGGTTTTTTAATTTGTGTTTTCGTTGTCGCCATTCTCTGCCCATTGTTGCTGGTAGATTTCATAGCCACAGCCACCTTGACTCTGGCATCCCCCTCCAGGGAGCCCCCTCGGCAGGCTCCCACCCTCCCCCAACCCCAAGACCCCCTGTCAGAGCCATTGCCCGTCCTGACCCATTGCCCCGGCCTCAGGGCCCAGTTCTCACCCCGTCATCATCCCTGACACTAACACAGCTTGTCCACCCTGTCGCAGGGGGCAGATGGCCTGTCGGAGCCGGAGGGCATCTCTCTGAAGCGGGTCGCTGTGGTGGAAGATTTCTTTGACATCATCTACTCGATGCATGTGGAGAGCTCAGCGGAGCCAGGCAAAGCCCCCAAGCACGCTGGGCAGAAGAAAACCTACCGAGCGGTGAGATTTCTGTCTCTTTGCCTCCACTGGCAGCCCCAGGCCTTGGCAGGAGGCCACGGGCTCCGCACATGTTGGGCTGGGGGGGGCGGGGCAGGGAGCTGAGGCGTGATGAAACGGCCTTTGGGGATCTAGGGGGCACAGGGCAAGGGCACAGCAGCCAGAGATGGCTTACAGGATGAGGGGAGGGGATCTGTGGTCTGAGCACAAAGGAAAAGCAGGTTGAAAGGGGTGAGAGGGAGGGAAGGAGGGATGAGGGCAGGAGGCGCCCTCCTCTTCCCCGCTTCTGCTTTACTCACTCCCACCCGACACCACCCCCAACCCCAGGCCCTTACAGCCTGTGCTGGGGCTGGGGTGGTGGGGGCAGATAATGATCAGAGGAGCAATTCCCTCCGTGGTTTGCATTTACCGGTGCCAGGTCTGTCCTGAGCTCTTCCTCCGTGTGAGCTCATCCTGTGAAGTCAGGACTGGGAGTTCCCCAGGGGAAGTCGAAGGACCTGCTCCCCACCCTCCAGGAGGTCATAATTGGATTTGGGGTGGGGCTGCTGAGAGCAAAAACAAGATACAGGAAAGGCAGAAACATCTCCAAGGCGCTCTTTGAGAGAGCAAGAACCCAGGCTCAGGGGCATTTAGCAAAGGCACCGTCCAACGCAGATGAGCCTGGGGGGCTTCGAGGAGGAGGTGACACCTGTGCTGGCGTTCTAAGCTTTGGGGAGGCATAAGGGCAGGGAGGGCAACGTAGGGGCAGGGAGTGTCACAAATGCGGGGGAGGTGGAAATAGATGGGACTGGCCAAACCCAAGGCCCCTCCAGACCCTGCAGAGGGGCCTGCCCGTGTCCTGATCTGTCCCCTGCTGACCCACATGTGAGTCCACGGCTCATGCATATCTTGGAACCATTTGTCCAGTGCCCCAGAGGCCAGTAAAGCCACGCACTTCCTGCTCACTCAAGCCTCGCAGCAGTCCTGTGACCCAGGCACTGAGGTCCCATTTCACAGTTAAGGAAACTGAGACTGAGATAGTCAGGTCACCTGTCCGAGGTCAGACGGCAGCTGAGTTGCAGTCGGTTGGTGTCCTTGTACCCCCTCCATGCTGACTTTCTCTGGAGCTTCTAGAGATGTGCCCTCAGTAGCTGGGCTTCCCCACCCAAGGCAGATGTGAAACTCCCTACCCCAAGTTCTTTGTATAAATAGCTTTAGACTCCCCTGGAGGTGGCTGTATAAGTCTATAATTTCCCCTTATGGCCTATCTTTTTTTTTTTTTTTTTTTTTTAATGCAACCATCTGGTTTGTCCTTGTCCTCAGAAAATGGGTTTTGCCCTAAATGGATTTTAAGGATGGACCCTTAAAATGTGCCAAGGGCCTCGGAGAGGCGAGGTGTCTGCCCAGGGAAGCAGGAGGTGATGATGCCATCTCCCCGCCCCTGCTTCTCAGTCTATGTGCTTTGGGAAGTGACTTGTGGGAAGGGAGTTCTGAGGGGGTTTCCACCAGAGGGTCATAGAAGAAGGAAGAGGCACCCAGGCTGGGGCTGACGTGGGCCCCTTGGCACTGACAAGACCCACCACATTTTCTCAGCATTACATTAATTTACCGTTGTGGGTGGGGCACAGTGGTTCACACCTGTAATCCCAGCACTTTGGGAGGTTGAGGTGGGAGGATTGCTTGAGCAGCCTCAAGAAGTTCAAGACCAACCTGGGCAACATAGCAAGACCCCTTCTCTAAAAAAAAAAAAAAAAAAAAAAAAAAAATTGGCCCTGGGCTTGGTGGCTCACGCCTGTGAATCCCAACATTTTGGGAGGCTGAGGTAGGCAGATCACTTGAAGCCAGGAGTGTGAGACCAGCCTGGCCAACATGGCAAAACCCCATCTCTACTAAAAATACAAAAATTAGCTGGGCTTGATAGCACACACCTGTAGTCCCAACTATTTAGGAGGCTGAGGCACGAGAATCACTTGAGTCCAGGAGGCAGAGGATGCAGTGAGCTGAGATCACACCACTGCACTCCAGCCAGGGTAACGACTGTTGTCTCCAAAAATCAAAATAAAAAAGTAAATTAAAAAATCCAGGCCTAGTAGTGTGTACCTGTAGTCCTAGCTACTTGGGAGGCTGAGGCAGGAGGACTGCTTGAGTCCAAAAGTTTGAGGCTGCAGTGAGCTATAATCACACCACTGCACTCCACCCTGGGTGACAGAGCAAGACCCTGTCTCAACAACAACAAAAATTCACCGTCGTGCTGAGCAGTCAGCATTGTGCTACACCAGCACTTCCAGCCCTCTGAGCCTATACATATATGAAGGTTGTATGCATGAAGCAGGTGCTCTTGCTACCGCCATTTAAAGATGAGAAAACTGAGTCTCAGAGAGACACGTAACCTGCCTGAGGTTGATCAGCTGACATCCACCGCCAGGCCACCCACCCCAGAGCCTGTGCTCTGACCACCACGCATCCTGCCTCTTTGCAACCCTCCTGTGGTCAGCTAGAAAGCCCTACCGCTTGCTGTTGTTCGGCAGATAGGCTGAAGCCAGCTGGATCATGTGATTGCCCTGGCCCCTTCAGTGCCCAGCACCAAGCCTTGCCCACAGGCACTCTTTGGGCATTGAGGAAGGCAGGGGTCTGCATCCTTCACGCTGTGGGGAGGGCAGGGTTGGGCTGGTCCTGCCAGCACTTGCGTCCCTGGACCAAGCGGACATCCAGCCCTTTGCTCTGCACTTCCTGGCTTCTCGTCCATATGCCTGCCGCGTGCCCCACTTCCCGCTGCCCAGCCTGGAGCTGGCACATGACTGGCACTGAGCCAGCTGGGCTGCGCACAGAGCTGGAATTTCAGCAGCAGGGCCAAGGCTGAGCTGAGCAGGCCAAGGCCCTCCTGCAGTGGGTGTGAGGCCGAGGGGGCTGGCGTACCTCCCTCCTCCCTCACGTGCCTCCTCTCCTTTTCCCCTTCTCCTCCCCATCTGTCACCCTTCTCATGCCACCCTGTTCCTTTTTGGGGGGCAAGCGGTGGTCCTGGATGCCTTTGTGTCCCTCTTCTTCTGCTCCTATCTTCCTTGACGCAAGCCTCGCTCTTCAGCCCCACGCTGTAGACACGAGGCTACCGCCCACCCATGCCTGTGGAAACAGTCCCCAAGGAAACCCCCACTGATGGCTGCAGAGGGTCACAGCCTGGTATCCCAGGCTGTGCATCAAGCCCCTGGCTGAGGACTCTTTGGACCTATCTCTGTGTTTTGCCAAAGCTGAATCCTGGGATTGCCTGTTAGTTTCCGGGGCGCAGGGCCCCTCTGGATTTTTCCAGTCCTGGGGTGCTATAGCAGTCAGAGGACTGGCAGGGAGGTGGCAGACTTTTCAGTGCACTAAAAGGCACATTATTTGGTGGGGAAAAGAGCTTTCTGGCATCTACTGCTGTCCAGCCATGGCTCAGACAGGGCAGGCAATGAGCTTTCTGAAACTGGAGGTATTCGAGCTGGAGTCAGATGGATAATGCAGGGATTCCCATTTTGAGCAGGACATCCCTGTCTCAGCTTCTCAGGGTGACCTGAGGTCCAGAGGATCTCGGAGGTCTCACCAGCACCAGGGTTTGGGGAAGGTTCCAGCTGGTTCTACAGAGTTTCCTGAACTCACTCAGAGGGCTAGTCCTTTTTCCAAGGGGCCTCCCTGCTTTTCTGATTTCTGCACCCATCTGGGTTGGAGCAGGCCTCTTTGCTTTCTTCTCCCTCCCAGGGTGCTGGTAGGTCAGATCGGGTTCCAGAGTCCAGATCTAGCTGCCCAGGCCACTTTGGAGTTGGGGCCAGATGTGGTCAGCAGCTGCTCTGGGCCCACCACGTGCTAATCCACCCACAAGGCAGAAGGAGGATCTTGTAAAGTGGTGCAAATCCCCCCAATTGGCCTCATCTGTCTTTGTCGGCCTCTGAGTTGGGGAGTGAAATGGGGCCTTGCAAGTCAGCGACTCTGCAAATAGCTCCTGCTCTCCCTGCCAGTGAAGTCTCTGTTTTTTTTTTTACCACCGGGAAAAATGTAAAAGGCAAATTCACGCACTGGACTCAATGTCCAGGTAGGAGGCCCCAGGAGCAAGGCAGCAGGCAGCCCAGGGTGGTGGAGAGCCGCTGGGCAGGGACAAGGGTCTTGGAACTTCCCCTCCTTAGACACAGCAGCTCTGTCTTTATCTGTTTCATGTGTTGGGCTTCAGTGTATGAGTCTATTTCTAGAACAGGGTCTGCAGCTCTAAAACCATCTGAAAACCACCATCCTATTAACTAGAGCATCTGCTAGGACTGTCCTCCTGGTTTCGACTCATCCTGTGGTCCTGTGGCCTTGGGCATCCGTGCACTCAATCAGAAACGGAGGTCCCATTTCTGGTCCCAGGCAAGCCAGTAAGATGAATCAGAAGATGCCTGCTGAAGGCTATGGGGGGAGGGTTTGTCATCCTCTCCACGGGTCCCTACAGCAGTGCAGAGCTGGGTTGGACTCTGCGCTTTACTGACTCCCCAGGGAGCTCTAAGCCAGGCTTGCAGACAGTCCAGCCTTGCAGGGCAGGGCTTCCCGCCCCGGCCTCAGGCAGCTCCAAGGACTTCTCACCTATGGACCTTCCATCTTCCCCTCCACCCATCTGTGGGACCCAGGGCCAGAAGGTGTGTACTCAGCACTCTCCCTCCCCTCCCCGTGGCGTGCCAGCCAGCCTTGGCACACGGCCGGGGTCCCTGCCAAGGCCAGCAGAAATGTGGCTACCACTCTACCCCTGGAGAGGGAGCCGTTCTTGTTCGCTCAGCAGGCCAGGCAGCAAGAAGGGCCCTGCCCATCATGTGTGCAGCCCTCAGCAGAGCAGCCAGGCCAGGAGGACCTCCTGAGCCCTTTAAAAAAAATACTTCTCTGCCCATTGGCAGGGGAGCAGGCAAGCCCTGGGTAGCTCAAGAGGCCTGCTCTCATGGTAGGGACCTGGCCCTCCTCTCCCAGGTGACTGTGCAGCCCTCTCCCAGGCCCTCCACTGCGCTCTCCTGACCTAGGGTGCCAGGTCTCAGGGGAGCCAAGGGGCATCCGTCGACCCAGGTCAGCCATGGCCCTCTGCTCTGCCTAGCACACACCTTTCCCTCCTGCAGCCACCACCCTTCAGCCAGGTCTCTCCCTCCAGACCCAGCAGGCCTGAGGAAACATGCCCCCAGACTTCCAGGCAGCCGTGGGCTGGGGATGAAGTGCTCCGTGAGCACGGCAGGAAAGCCTCATCCCTCGACCCTGACACCTGACCAGGACCAGCTGCATCCGCGCTGTTGCTCTCCCATCCGCTGCTCCAGTCAGAGGCACTGGGGTTTGCCCTTGTTCCTGACCTCCAGAGGCAGGCAATCAGACAGGGAATTTGAAGGGAGATAACTCATCAAGGAGCCTGCCTGCTCCGCAGAGCATCAGATCAGCTGAGAAGTAACAACTGTGTCACCAAAATTCACTTTGCATTTGCAGCCAAGAGTGGCCTCTGGATTTTTGGTGGTGGGCCGAGCTGGAAGCCGTGCCTGAGCTGGTCCTCCAAGGGCCTGGCCATAGCCGAGGGCACCCCAGGCCTTCTGCATCCCCCAACTGCACTCCCCAGCCCCACCCTAGCCCACCTGTACCCTCCAGCCATCGCAGAGATGGAGAAGGACATTCGTGCATTGCCAAAGGAGCAAACCCATGCAGTTGCTGAGGGAAGGCGGGGCCCCAATGCAGCCCCTCACCCTTGGCCAACTTTCCTAGCCAGGCTGCGGGCTGCGGCGAGGACGGTGGAACGCTTGGGTGATGCTGCCCCTTAGTGGAGAGGAGTGGGAGGACCCGGGCTCCAGGAAGCACGTGGAAAACCAGCCGCTGGGCAGCCTTGGTCCTGGGAACCCGGGACTAAAGGGACTCTTTGGCTCCCACCAGACAGCTAAAGCAGGGTCAGCGGCTTTTCCAAAACGCAGAGCAAGAGGAAAGGGTGGGACACCTGGGCCCACAGCCACCTCTTGCCCACTCCCCCACCCAGCCCTTTTCGTTATGTCCCCTCCCTTCTGTGTCTCTCTCTCCCGGCCCCGGCGTCCCTGCGCTCTTCCTCAGCCAGGGAGGCCCTCTGGAGGCAACTATGGAGTGATGTGACCTGGAGCTTGGGGTTTAGCCTGGCACTGCCCCTAAAGTGCTGTGTGACCTTGGGCAGTTGGCTCACTTCTCTGACCACAGTCTCTTGGAACATGGATGCCCACAGAGCCTGTCCAGTTTGAAAAGCCTGATGCTCGGTACTCGCGCTTCACAGCAATCGCTGAGAAGGTTGTTGATCTGTGAGAGGTCACAGGAGGTGGCCCCTAGGACCCTTGGTTCTGTACATAAGCCCAGAGCAGTGAATGTATCCGTGGGCCTCAGTCTATCCATCTCTGAGAGGGGAACTGCTCACCCTATGCTATAGCAGTGTTGATAAGCCCAGTTTTTTTCACAGCAGCAAATAAAATGTTCTGAGGAATGTTACTTACTAGAATATAGGTTAAAGACTAGATCATGTTTAAAAGCTTTGCTTTTTCAATTTCTAGCCTCCTTTATTGAGATTTTTTAAACAAATGGTTTTCCACAAAAGTACTGTCTCATTTCCAACGCTGAGAATCCAGGACACCTGCCCCTTGCTCCTCAAATCTCTGACTTTCCTTGCAAGAGCCAAGAGCCAAAGCACCTGCCACCAAAGCTCAGACCTTGGTGACCCCATGGCCAAGTTACCTCCCGACGGATCCGTATAACAAGCGAAGCTCTTCTCTCCTCCAGATCGCAGAGACCTATGCCTTCCTCCCGAGAGAGGCCGTGACCCGGTTCCTGATGAGCTGTACGGAGTGTCAGAAGAGGATGCACTTTAACTCCAACGGCCTGGAACCCAAAGGTAGTGGGGGTGGCGTGCTGGAGGGCTAGGGCAGGGGCCGGCTGAGAGCAGACTGTCCCTGAAGACATCAGCTTTTGCTGGCACAGAGAAGTGGCCAGCAGTTGCTGTTGCTGGTCCCAGCGACCAGTATGGGTCCATGGGGCTTCCCAAAGAGCCTCATTTTGTTTTAACTTTTTTCCTCTCCAGTTTCACTTAAAAATCAACCATACAGGCTGGGTACAGTGGCTCATGCCTGTAATCCCAGCACTTTGGGAGGCTGAGGCGGGCGGATCATGAAGTCAGGAGAGGGAGGCCGAGGCGGGCGGACCATGAAGTCAGGAGAGGGAGGCCATCCTGGCTAACACAGCGAAACCCCATCTCCACTAAAAATACAAAAAAATTAGCTGGGTTTGGTGGCACATGCCTGTAGTCCCAGCTACTCGGGAGGCTGAGGCCGGAGAATCGATTGAACCTGGGAGGTAGAGGTTGCAGTGAACCGAGATGATGCCACTGCACTCCAGCCTGGGTGACAGAGTGAGACTATGTCTCAAAAACAAACAAACCAACCAACCAACCAACCAACAAAACCCAGCCATATAAAACAAAAAACTCAACACGTTTCTCCTGCCTCACAAGGCCCAGGCCAGCCCCTCTCCTCCCACCCAGGTTCCAGTGGGAATGGCCAGCCTGCCCCATTCTCAGAGTTCCATCCATGCCTCCCCTGTTTCTCTGCGCATGAGCCGTGGTCTGGCCGGTATGCTCTCTGAGACATGTGCATCCTCCCACCCCACAGCCCACAGACCTGCCAGTGAGATGTCCTCCCTGGTGCTTGTTTCCACCCTTTGCACACCCATGTGGCCTCTGATGAGTAAACCCACAAGGACTGGTGAGAATTTAAAATGCCCAGAGCAGGCCGGGTACAGTGGCTCCTGCCTGTCATCTCAGCAGTTTGGGAGGCTTAGGTGGGAGGATCGCTTGAGCTCAGGAGGTGGAAGCCACAGTGAGCCATCATCATGCCACTGCACTCCAGCCTGGGTGACAGAGCAAGACCCTGTCTCAAAAAAAAAAAAAAGCACTTGTGACCACCAAAGCTGGTCCCTTGGACCGACGTCTATGCCCTCCAGCTCTGTCCTGCCCAGTGAGAGACAACAAGGGCCCCACTTCAGCCATCTCATACCCCCTCAGACTGAACATCCCAGAGGCCTCCAGTGAATCTGGGGCCCATCTGTTTGCAGGTGGCTTTGGCACAGCGAGATGGCCCAGCACATTTGGCTGGTACAATTAGAATGCTGCCCCGAGAAATGGTGCCCAGGTGGGTGATTTATCAGGGTTTCCAGGCCTGCCTGGTGCCTCGTGCCAGCTCCCGGGCATCGGGCCTGGGGAAGTTGCTGAAGTCAGTGGGTGTTTTGCCCAAGGATGGAAACAGACTCAAATGAAGGGCGAGCCGTTTATCCAGGCGGCACTCAAGTAGTCGCGTCCACTGAATCTGGGAAAGGAAAAAGTCCACAGCAAAGCAGACAACAAAGGATCGGGAGCATGGGCGTCAAGTGGGGCTTTCTGCTCGTGTTTGTTGTCCCTGCCACACGTGAGC